>NC_087207.1:9714920-9760691 GCF_015104395.2 Macrobrachium nipponense
ACTTCATCATCGATCAGCATTGCTATAGTGACGGCCGTTGTTATAAATAATCAAGCTTTGAATGACTCGTCCTAACAAGCACTTTTCGGCACTTGAACAGCAAGTACCAAATACATTTAAGAAATATAAAGGCAAGGCCTTTTTGTGATATTGTAGAACGAACTCCCCACGTTTAAGTAAAGCAAATTGGTCTAACCAACTCGTTTTACTGATGAGGAACTACACTTTCTACCCGTTCTTCCTCTAGTAGTAGTGCAAGTGAAACGTACTGTTAAGACCATTCGTTTTCCGTTTTCTTTTCTGCTGTAAAGATAGATTTTATTTCCAGTGACGTAAGATTTTGACATTTTAACCAATACACTAAAGAGAATCCAAAAACCTGTGAGAGTTCTAACAAACAAACGTGACAGCTGAACATCAGATATAATAATGAATAATATTCGTTCGGGGTTTTTTCTATCCTTTAAATTTCTCTTCGCACTTACTTCCAAACTGACTCAGAGAAGTTTCATAAAATATGCAACTGGAAATGTTAGGGTTATTGAGGTGTCCCCGATGTCACGTCTCGGAATATCGGCCACAGCTCATATTGTCCATCTCCCCACAGACAAGGAGGCAGAACAGATGGTTAATCATTATTAATAAGAGACGAGGGAGAGTCAAGGTCCCATTGTTGCTCTTAAAATGTAGATTTTAGAATTTCTGTCACTCGCTGGCTGGATTTGTCGTCTGATATTTAGGAGGGGAGCGAAGGCAACATATACCATTATCATATTACCGTTATCATTTATGCCATTATTCAACATTAGGAACACCAGGGACGCAATATTAAATCCCCTTTTGAATGTACGTGTCCTTGCACGTGTGTGTGTGAGTGCATGCTTGTCTGTGAGCTTATTTTTGCTTACAAAAATGGAATGAAAAATTATTACCATGGCAGTAACCATACTGAAATCTAAGAAACGAACAGCCCTTAGGGTAACGATCAAAAAGTTTCTTGAGCATTAATTTACCTAGGAAAGAAATAAAATATTTTAGAAGCCTGACAAAGACAAAGACGATACACTCCAAACTCTGACTGACAGGGACTCGAAAGAAAGGATACCAACAGAGATCCTGAGCGAGAAGCATGGGCTGATACTTGCCTAGACATGGCAGAGGAGTCCTAGGGGAGACCTTCGAGGGGAAATGAACATCACTCCAGGTTGTTGAGATTTCTTAGGTTCATAGCTGGAGGAATAAAAGACAGATGGGACTGCCCTCCCCACAAGGGATAAAACGAATTTCGGTTATCGGACAAGACGTTGTATAGTAGAGATAAGGTCTAACACAAGACGTGATCCGACCTCCGGCTTACTCGGAATGCGTGCTAAAATCTATGGTTAAATAATGCATTGTTTCACCAACGAAAATTAAAATAAATACACTATATTTTATTACAAATAATTGTTCTGTGCTGTTTAACATGCACAATATTTATTTTTTACATTTTTATTCTAATAAATAAATCATAAATATCCTATCATAAAAATCCTGTATCTTAACTCAAGGCGAAACACCTTTTTCAGACCTTTTTGGGCTTTCCATAGGGCTTTCCTAACCTCCCCCACCCCCCAACAAGAACAACAAAAGCAAGAACAACAACAATAATGTAGTTTGTAGACTTACTCCCCGAGTAAGCAATAAAGAAGCAAATATTACAAAAAGGCCTATTGACTCTGAGAAAAAAATCAATAAGCTTTACAGGAAAGAGGGGATGGGTCCAGGTTCTAGGCCTCTCAAGTTCTCAACAAGGACGGGGTTGAGGTTTGAAACCACATTCCCTTCTCCACTCTGATTGCAACCTGCAACAAGCGACTGTTTACCATGTACATTATTCACTGCTTAGTTATTGCTGGAGAATAATTCTTTTTATGGACATGAACTTGGAATTCTACTTTGTGAGTAGATGAGGTCTCGGCTTGGGCATTATTATTACTATTATTATTGTTTAGAAATTCACAGTCTCGTGAAGAACAAATTGTTAAAATATCCAGTTATATACTAAAATATATTTCTATGTATAAAGCAAAGACTTTCGAACACTTGAATGGTGTTCTTCATCAGTGTAGACGTTAAGATGCTTTTTACATAGAAATATATTTTAGTATATTACTGTGGATTTTTAACAAACAATTATTATTATTATCATCATTAGTATTATTGGAGATACAAATCCGCAGTTATGTGCATGCACATATATTTAAAGATAAATCTGTTCAGAAAGCTTCCGGGAAACTGTTCCATTCCCATTTTGTCTTTAAACATATGAACTACATATACATTAATGTGGCATTGGTTCTCCATTTCAAGACTCATGCTACTATTATTATTATCATCATTATTATTATTATTAACCAATACCTTTTCACAAGAGCAGGTTATATAAATCAGGAAATGTGGGAGACGGAAAAAAAAAACATATATTGTGGAAGTGAATACCATGAAGCGGTTGTTTTTCTAGTTGACCCGAGTCTCTTGAGAAACCACACGTGGGCACTGAACCTATCGAAACAGCAGTAATCACTTAATTGCACAGAAAAGTTAAATATTGCTTCTGCCAATTAAGATTACAAACGGTCATGATCATAATTATAAACTATTTTAATTGTAAATATAATCATATTTGTTTTTGTTAGCGAATCTAAAATATACCGGAAAATTAATTATGGATATAATCCATATGGCTACGATTTTAGTATTACTGATCATATCGTTCGTGATACAAAACTTGAATTTGATAATGAGACCTACGAAGAAAACTAGACATCAAGAGAGAGAGAGAGAGAGAGAGAGAGAGAGAGAGAGAGAGAGAGAGAGAGATCTTTATCACTCGTTTTAACTTTAAGGGCTTAATCTAAGACTCGTGAGGCAGTATTCCAACATCTGCTTTCCAAGAGCCGTTAATATTTCATCCGAGAGAGAGAGAGAGAGAGAGAGAGAGAGAGAGAGAGAGAGATGATTCACAGTCTTGTTTTGACTTCCATAAACTTAATGGGTGTTAATGGGAGAAGGGGCAATATACAGGGCCGTTTAACTTTAACAAATTGGCCGACAAATCAACAGAGGAAGAAATGATTTCCTTCACTGTTGTGGAATATTAACCGTTGAGCGGGACTGCCTTTGTGGTTCTGGATGCTAGCTCTCTCTCTCTCTCTCTCTCTCTCTCTCTCTCTCTCTCTCTCTGTCATATCTGTACACAACCTGTACCCCGTCATGTGAACAAATAAACCTCTCTCTCTTTCTCTCTCTCTCTCTCTGTAGGATGAACTAACAAGTCTTTGAGACATCCTAATCCTTGTAACGAAAAAAAAAACCAAGTCATATCTGTACACAATCTGTACCCCGTCATGTGAACAAATAAACCCCTCTCTCTCTCCCTGTACACAACTTGTACCTAATCATGTGTAAAGTTAGAATCTCTCTCTCTCTCTCTCTCTCTATAAGTCATATCTGTACTCAACTTGTACCTAATCATGTGTAAAATTAGAATCTCTCTCTCTCTCTCTCTCTCTCTCTATCAGAATCTAATATCGTAAATTACAAAGTATTTATCACTTTCCTGGACACTGTATTAAGATCCCATTATTCTTCACGCACTGTAAACATCAAATATGCCTACTAATAGCACACATATAGCAGGTGAAGAGATAGGGAGAGGTGGAGAAGAGAGAGACAAACCACCGTTGTCGTCGCTTTCAAACCCAACACAACAAGTTTTAAGAGGGTACAAGAAGAGTGAATTGCAGAAACACTGTACTCAGCTGGGACTTGGAGGTGTATGGACTAATAAAGAAACCCTAATTGATAAACTAATCACTTATTATGGGAGTATTGAAGAAACACTTTCGCCGCCTGATGGCACCCATGAGATAGAAAATGAGAGACTAATCCCAAATTCGGCAGAACTACTTCACCGATTTGAAGCGTTTGTTAGGGAAACTAAAGACAATTTTTATGTTGTGAACAATTCCCTGGCAGAGAAGGAAAAAGAAATAGAGGAGCTTAAAACTAAACTTTATTTTGCTGAAGAAACTATCAAACACTTAAAAGAGAGCCTTCAGCAACAGAATAGATCGCGCTCCCGTCAAACTCTGGCATCCACTTCGAATGAAGGAAATATATTACTTATTGGAGATTCTTGTTTAAAAGAAGTAAAGTCTAATGACCTCAACGATAAGGCTATGATCAGAACCCTCCCCGAAGCAAATCTGGATCTACTAAAGTCCTGGATTAGGGAAAAACTGGAATTTTCACCGAAAGAATGCATCATCTACTGTGGTACTCAGGACCTGCTTGACGAAGATGTAGCGTTGGAAAGAGTCCTCTATAACCTGGGCGCCATTGTGGCTGAACTCAAAGAGAAAAATAATGACATTGTAGTAAAGGTTTGTGAACTTGTTCCAGCTCTAGAAGCAAGACATGATTTGAATAGTAGAATAAATCAATATAACTGTAAATTGTTAGAATGGTGTGACAGAAATGGTGTTGTTTTAATTGAGACACAAAGGTTTTTTAAGCTTGGAACAGGCGATATTGATACAAATTGCTATGAAAACCAGGATGATAAAAACTATGATTTGCTAAATAGAATTGGTGCGGTTAGGTTGCTAGATGCAATTTCATCTATATGCACAAACGACTTTCTCTGTTATAATTGGAAAGAAATCAAGTCAAATATATGTAATCTGAAAAATAATAACTATAGGATTAATCATGTAAAGAGTAAAAGTAGCAACCTTATGATAAATCGGGAGGTAGAAGGAAGGAATAAAAATAGGTTACATAGAAATAGCTATCAACACTCAAGGAATAATACTTATTATCGAGGTAGACTTGGTTATGGTAGAGACCAAGCGCACTTTAGTAGTACAAATGCTAGACAAGGACATGATAGAAGTAACAGAGAAGTTAACGACTATTATTATTCATATACCGAAAGAAATGGGTATGGGTGTTACAAATGTGGTGAATTTAATCACCACCAATCCGATTGTAGGTTCGACCATAAGGTTAGGTGTTACTCATGCCATGAATATGGACACAAAAGCAAACAATGTCAGAAAAATATCCATTGCTAGGACATAGGCCAAGAAGGCAGTGCCATTGAGAATGCTAAATGTAATGATTTTCTAAAAGTTGTACATATAAATGCCCAATCAATACTTGGTCATATACTTGAAATACAGTTAATGCTAGAAGAACAAAAAATCGATATTTTATGTATTAGTGAGACATGGCTGTATCCTTATATAAGTGATACTTTTATTCATATACCTGAGTATATATATCGTGAGGATCATGGTCGAGGTGGAGGTGTATGTTTGTTTATAAGGAATTATTTGAAAGTCACCGAGCTGAAATTTGGGATCGAAAAACAGGAGGGAGTGGAAGATAAGTGGGTCTCCGTCCAACATCGAAAATTTCCCTCTATTATTGTTGGGTGCGTGTACCGCCATCCTAAAGCTGCTGTTACCTCTTTTAACTATATTTCAGACGTCTTTAAGGAGGTAATTTTACGCAATAAGCCTGTTTTCATTTACGGGGATTTTAATGATGATCTGTTAAAAAAGGAGAACAAACTGGGTAAGCTAATTAAAAACTTAAGATTTGACCAGATTGTAGATAAACCCACACGAATCACTTGTACCTCAGCATCCCTTATCGATCTAGTCATTACAAATGCTAAATATATGATAACAAAATCAGAGGTAACCCCTAGCTCAATAGCAGATCACGAGAATATTTTTAACTTTGCTGAACGTTCGTAAACCGAAAAGGCAAACTATTTTTAAAACTTTTAGGTGCTTGAAAAATTACTCTCAAGAAACTCTTTGCTCTCTTCTTATGAATAATGTTCCCATATTGAATCAAATTTTAAGTACCGATAACGTAGGTAAGCAAGTAGAAATTTTAACCAATGTTTTCACATCCTGTGTAGATATGTGCGCACCTGTGGTTACTAGAGAAGTAACTCGTCCCCCTGCCCCTTGGATTTCTGATACTATAAAAGAGACGATAATGGTAAGAGATAACGTGAAAAAAAAACTAAAAAATCAAAGAGAAAATATTCAGCTTAGAGAAACTCATAAGGAACTGAAGAAAAAGGTAAACTCGATGTTAACTGATGGTAGAAAACAGTACTACAAACAAGAATTTAAAAATGCTAAAGGTGACATGGCTGCTACGTGGAAGATTACTAATAATATGCTTTTCAATGGAATAAACAGCGATACGAATAAGCTGAATTGTGATACCAAAGATGTTTTGCAACGTAAAGCTGAAGAGTTTAACGAATTCTTCGCAGAAGTGGGGAGAAAGACCTTTGAAAAAACACAGGAAGAACTGCATAACCGCATGCCTTTGGAAACAGACCCTATTATCCCTCACAGTAGAGTCGATAGTTTTAAACCAAGGCCAGTGGACTGTAACACAGTAATCTTAGTCATTAAAGATTTGAAAGAAACTAACGCCTTTGGATCTGATGGTATTTGTTTACGTTTCATTAGAGATGGTTTATATGTTATTGCTTTTTACCTGACGATAATTATCAATACATCAGTTGTTACTTATTCATATCCAGACATATGGAAAATTTCCCATGTCGTTCCGCTCTTCAAAAGCGGGGATGCCGACGATATCTCAAATTACCGCCCCATTTCCTTGCTACCTATTCTATCGAAAGTACTTGAAAAAATTATTGCAAATCAGTTAACTGAATTTTTAGAGGAAAATAAACTAATCTCTTTAAGCCAACATGGATTCCGACCAAAATTGTCTACTGAAACAGCCCTGTTAAAATTATCTGACAAGATTTATGAAAATATAGACAACAAAAAAGTTTCCTTACTTTTATTACTAGATTTATCTAAGGCTTTTGATAGCGTGAATGGTGCCATATTATTGGAGAAATGTGCGTTGATGAATATTGATCAGAGGTGGTTTAAGAGCTACCTTGAGAATAGGTTTCAGTCCGTCAGGCTAAATGGTACTGTATCATCGAAGAAAAATATTCAATTCGTGGAGTACCTCAGGGATCAATTCTCGGCCCTATACTTTTCATGGTATATGTTAATGATCTCGTGAGATCAATACCTGGCTGTTTTATAGTTCAATATGCTGATGACACACAAATACTAATAGAAGGTGACATTAAGGATATAGCCGACATGATTTGTAAGGCAGAAGACATTCTAAACAGAGCTAAAGATTACTTTTTGAGAAATGGCTTACTTCTAAATGAGAAAAAGACACAGTTTATCATTATTGGATCCAGGCAATATGTGTCAGATATTGGAGATGAGGTACAGATAAATTTTAATGGAAAATATAATTAAGCCAATGACGACTGTGAAAAATTTAGGTGTTCATTTCGATCGGTACATGAACTTTGACTGTCACATAGACGAAATGTATAAAAAGGTAATGGGTACTCTTATATACTTAAATAGAGTAAAAGATCATTTTGAGTCAAGTACTCGCAAGATAGTCGTCCAGTCACTAGCTTTAAGTTATATAAAATATGCTTAAAAGTTTGGGGATGTACTAACAAATCACAGCTACAAAGAGTACAAAAGCTGCAGAACTTTGCAGCAAGAGTGGCTGTTGGCAACGTTAGAAAGTTTGAACATGTAACTCCACATTTAAAGGAATTGGAATGGTTGAAAATAAGAGACCAGTATACTCTTGACATGTGCATTATGGTATATAAAGCTTTAAATTATAAAATTCCAGATTGGTTATACAGTTTCCCACCAGTATCTTTATTCAGTAATGTCACTACACGCCAAAGGGATGATTTGTATGTTGCAAGACATAAAACTAGTATTGGCTCACGGCAAATCAGAGTCCGAGGTCCAGTGTTATTGTATAATGAACAGCCACGTGAAATAAAAGAAGCTGGCTCTGTGTCTATTTTCAAGTCAAACTAAGGAGTTTACTTTTAACAGAGTCTTAATGTTCTTTTAATTATTATACTTTGTTCTTAGATTTTGATATGGCTTATTTTTATATGTTTTACTAACTGATACTGCATTGTAGTTCTTAAATCCAGGTATCCTAATTCAATATGGGTTCTGAATCTGTACATATTTGCTAAGACTTATTTATTGAAAATTTTATGACTATCTGATTTTTACTACATATCCTATCTTTTTAGAACTGTCTTTGTTTTGTATTGCCTGTACGTATTTTTATATACTTATTTATTGATAATTTATGACTATTAGATTTCTATTTGAAGCTCATTTTACCTATGATTGTCTATTTTTATACATAGTTTCAAATAGTTTCCTATGGTATTTATGTTATTGCTATTTTACTGATTTTGATATTCTTAACCTATACCAAGTTTTATGTAAGAGTTAAATTCAAAATGTTTTATACTGATATGGCTACTTATGTAGAATACCCAATGTACAATTGGAAATAAAGGATTATTATTATTATTATTATTATTACCTCTCTCTCTCTCTCTCTCTCTCTCTCTCTCTCTCTCTCTGTTATATCTATACACAACTTGTACCTAATCAAGTGTAAAGTTAAAATATCTCTTTCTCTCTAAGTCATATCTTTACATAACTTGTACCCCGTCATGTGTAAAAATAAAAATCTCTCTCTATCTTTCTAAGTTACATCTGTACACAACTTGCTCTTAATCATGTGTAAAAAATTTGCCATTTCTGTCTCCTTCTATCTCTCTCTTTCTTGCTCTGTGCGTGGCAAGTGTATGCACACATATCCAATTTACAAAAGCAGTTTTAAGTACAGGGCCGAGTACAATCTTGGCTGCAGCATTAGTAAATTCAGTTTCGTTCCACTCTGAATGAATTAATGTCACGTCCAAGTCTTTGTTCTCAGTCCTCATTGTGAGGCATAATTATCGCAGTGCAAGCAAACAAAAATGAGCCTGCTTTTCTCTCCTTGCTAGCTGGTTCATTTCTTGACTACGTAATTACACCTGTAACCAACCCTGCATTGTCGATGGTAAATTATGTATTCGCTTTATACGCAAGTAATTTAATCATCTGGCATTGAATTGTGTTATGAAATCGCTAACTATGTTTTGAATGATGGCTCCACTTGATTCAGTATTATTTTCAATAAAAAGAAAACCTTCACCAATGAAATTTCGACGCTGGAAACCCAGACGGAAGTAGCTGCTTCTGTTTAATATTTGTAAGTATCAGAACGTCTGAAGTTTGAACGCATCATTTTTACACTACTTCTCCTTTAACGAGAAAATTACTTTTAATGTTACGTATAATATGAGGCATTATGATATAAGATATCCATTGCATTCTTATAATCATGTGACACGTGCGGATGAGACAGAGATGTGGGATATTTACTTGAAGAAGAAGAAGAAAAGAAAGAGGAAGAGGAAGAGGAAGAGGAGGAGGAGGAGGAGGAGGAGGAGGAGAAGAAGAAGAAGAAGAAAAATAAGGAGGAAGAGGAAGAGGAAGAGGAGGAGGAGGAGGAGGAGGAGGAGAAGGAAGAGGAGGAGACCACAAAAACGCCTGTTCAAACGGAAATTTCCTCGCGCACGGAGGAGGAAGGATTCAAATAGCCGAGGTCAAGCAGAGTGTTGGGGGGCCGGGGGGCGAGGTGGGGGGCGAAGGAGGAAAGCCTTATGAAGATGACCGACGGCTATTACCTTCAGAGAGCCTCCTCTCTCTCAGGCCTCCCACTTCCCCCAAAACCTTTCAATTAAATGAAAAAAGTTGCGCTGTCAGCATTCACGTCGATTCCCTCCTCCACTTAAACTTTGCCTCTCACTTTATATCCGGTAGAAATGCTGGAAGCTGCGGTTTTTTTCACTTCTTTCAGAAGAGGATTAATCCCATTTTGGAATTACCATCCTGGTCAGGGCAGGGCGGTCAAAGAGGTTTCTTTTTGTCCTGATCATGAAGTTTGTATGTGGTTTCTACAGGCACGAGTCTTGCTTTATCTTCTCTCAGCCTCTTTTTGTATACAAGCACACAGACACACACATACAGTATGCATGTATATAATATATATATATATATATATATATATATATATATATATATATATATATATATATATATATATATATATATATACTATATAGTTTTCTGTTGCCTTGTATAATAGGCGCCCTATGAGGTAATGTTAGACTTGCGATAATCTTACGCTAAGTCGGTTGGTATTGCACTTCCATATTCAATGGAGTGTCTTGGGGTTTGTAGATCACTTACGAAGTCAGGATTATCTTCTTGTTTATTAGACGACGATTGTGTTTAACTCATGATGATTCGGTGAGGAGGTTCTTGTAGAAAACACGAAGTATAAAATATATATATTCTTCTTAGTTTACATGGTGAAGATCAGGTATGATTGTACAAGTCTTCTAATAACGATAGCTTGATCGCTTCTGCCAATGATGATGGCTAATTCTATTCTCTCTACATGATAAAGCTTAGGTAAAGAGATACAGGTCTTGGCTAATGACGATAGCTAACTCTGTTCTGCCCGTCTACCATCTCTGTTACAAGTTATGAAGGAAGCAGATAGTAGTTCGAACATATGAACTACATACAAATGACATAGTTACATACGAACACACAATCAAATGAGACACGCTACAGATCATGTAGGCCGTTTGAATTATAGGTCGGGGTAGTTGTCTCAAGCAGGGAGGCTTGGACTAGAGTTTATAAACAAATGAATGACTACAGGTGACGGCATGTTATCTTAGCCTACTTTTTATTGTATACGGTCCATCCTTTATTTAGCGTCTCTAGTATGATCACATTGCCTGCAACGCAATCTGGTTGAACCATCTTTAGTTTTAGTCTTTTATATATATGGACTAACATTCCATATTTTTGATTATGTAAACACTTACATTAGCTCGGTCAGCTACCAACCAACTACTGAATATTACTCAAACTTGACTTGCATTTGACTTATAGGAGTGTTGAACAGACACTATAGGAATATATATATATATAAGTAATAAACATTCATGGTGTACATGAATTGATTCAAGTAATAAAATATAAAACAATGATATTGGTAATAATAGTGATCACGTGATATAGGAATGATACAGTTTTTCACTTTCATCTCATTAAGATTCATATGCTACAGAAAATACTAATGTACTCTGACAATTTGCATAAGAATGGAAGATTAACATGATAAAAATCAATTTTCATTTTTAACTCATATATGAATTGATAAAAATTATTAGAGTTTATGCTGATTGATTCGTTGATTTTTATGCTAAATGTTATATATCTGATTCATTAATCCATATACTAACTCATATTAACTGCAGGATATAACTGAAATAATTGGTAAGATAAAAGGTAACAGATTGATTATAGGCTACCTGAGTGTTTTATACATATGTATATGGATTCATATAATTATGATTAATATATGTGCACTTTAAAATAGATTCCTATTGCGTACACGCAAAGATAGATTTCGAATCTGTTTATTTATGATCATTTATATAAAGATTCCTAGTGCGTACACGCAAAAATATTTCGATTCTGTTATTTATGATCATTTATATATATAGGATACATGACCGAGGTTATACTATTTCACATTTAACTAGCTTTCGAACAACTTTTCGTCCATTACACAGTTCCAGACAACCACCTATAGCCAAATGAAATGGCCAATTTCACAGGGTTAAAACAAGGGGAAAAATTTGAACATGGGCGGGTCCAACGTTCTATTTTGCGCTCATACTTATTCTCTGCATCCTAAGCTACACATTACGTTCGCGATGAATAAAAATCATCCCCAGCACGAGTCCTTCGCCAGCAAAGTAGAGTTGAATATCCTTCGGGTCGTAATTTGTCGGAAGTATGTCCCCTTTGTAGTCGATTTCCGACAACCGCCGGAGCGTTCCGCATTTAAACGAGATTAACGACGAGATACGGTGTCGGTCGGAGAAGTCCATGATGGTGCTTATTCCTTTCACATTGTAGGCGGTTGTTACTCGACTGCCGTCGTCTGCAGCGACGAACGATTTTTTGAAGTTGCGATGTGAAACTCTCGTACTGCAGGATACTGTAACAGGTTCCATTAATCAGCCTGCAAGTGAAATTATACTTGTCACAAGGGCAAAGTAAATTCAGACGACATCCAAATACAGGGGAGGGGAGAGAGCCATTTAGACCAGACTTAACCCACATGAATTCGCTGATATTTTGGAATTCAAAAGAGTCCGCTGTACAAACTTTTTTATCCATGGCATTAACAATGAGTGAACCTATCCAGGTCTATGATGACTGTAAAAATATCCATAATTATAAAAAATAAACAGATATCAATACGAATCCCAAAGAAAATTCGATATTACTGGTAGTAAGTTACTAGACAACGAAGTGGAAAACGGAGCTATTTGTAAGATTGCCAGGCAACATAAGAGTCAAAGAGAATATTAATCATGATTCTGTATTTCTCTATGCTAACTGAAATTAAGTTGTGATAAAATCTGATCCTATGTGCCCCTAACAAAAGTTTCATATTCAATTTTCTCGCGCGCATCCTCTGAGGTTAATTTTAAAAACTTTATTAATAGGTAGGAGATGCAACGAAAAAACCCACTATGTAACTAATTTCTAAATAAACTTTGGGTTTTTCAAGAAAATGAAAATGACATTTTCCCATGAATGTTTTACTTGAATTGTAATAGGCTAATGTTGCAAGTAAATATTTCATATACAAGATCTTGATACTTCTAAATGTCTATGAGGTTCAGAAAAAATTAATTCATTTTGTTGTTATAGAAATTCTATTTGCTTATTTTGTTATTAATTTTAAAATGATTGCAACTCCTTAACTAAAGTTGCATTGCGCATACGGATAGACACGTCTGCCTTGCCCATGAGAAGTTCGGGCTAAGCATTCCTTTCTCCAGTCAATCTGCTTCGCAAGCAGAGACGACACACAGATGAAGCCTGTGTAAGCAGATTATTGAGGTTAAAAGGAACAAATGCTGATACGGCAATGATGACGTCGTCACTTGGCAGGAGATTGCTCTCAGCCAGCTAAGAGTTACGTTACTTGCTGTAATAAATACGACTTTAGGATAAATTTTTTGTTTTTTTTTTGTTTTTTTTATACTCGACCCACATGAGAAGAATGTCTGAAAAAAAAACAGTACCAAAATTGAACAATATATTAGTTTCATGTTGGAAATCTGCACGATTATGTTAAATTAAATATTCCTTATTCAAACTAATGAAAAAAGGGTTTCCATACAAATTTGTATATATACTATTTGCCCTGTATAAGATTATTCGCATAGATATACATTTTCACTTCTAGACTTCCTGACTTTAAAATCTCTTTTATTTCATATTATTTTATTGATTTATTATAATTATTTTTTTTTTTCATTGACTACGAATATAAATCACCGGGACAGACAATATGTCAGTAGGTTTTGATATGTGTTTGAACTTTTAGCTTATTTGTCATTACTAAAGCGTTAAGTTAGAGTTCAAATCTTTACGCATATATTTGTGAATATTTAATTACCGTATGGTTACGTTTTGCTTATGTATTTTATCGTGATTCTTTTTATTATAATTTGTAACCCTTCCGACTTCTTACGGACGTGGTATTATTATTGACCTCCACTTGTATCCATTTATTTTATTTTTTTTTTGTTTTTATATTTATTTATTATATATTTTATATATATATATCATTTGATAAATTAAATGGTTGGCTTGATATGTGGAAAAGTGTTCTAGCGGCGGCGTACCGTATAAGGCTACTTGCGGCATCAATTCTATAGATACAGATAACTAATGATAAAGGTATTTAAAACCGCGAGAACCGCTATAATCCAGTTCGGATCCAATATCACGAGTTGTAACTCGTAAGAACATTGACACTTCCTATTTAATTATCCGTTATTCTACCAAAACGATTGACTCTGGGTGATAAAAATTTATTATTGGTTTTCTTAATGGAAAGGAATTCACACGAGTTAAGGAGATTATTGATTTACACCACCCGAGTCACATTATCATGTGTTGAATTCCATGTTTACTGATTTAGCACTCATAAATATTCCTAACGCACTCAATTGCGGTGTTTGTTTTAAGTGCTATTAATTCTATATAACGTGTCAAGGAACTATTAACACTAAGAAGTGTTCATTCCCTCTGTCAAACTCGTAATTCTGTTAATAATTCTACGTATATTCTTTCAAGGGTTGATTTGGCACAGGATAGGCCCTTACAACCTGACAGGTGTCTTAGTGTGTCCCTTGTTTTCATGACACGTGTTACAATCAGTTATGTGCTTTTTATATCTGTAAGCATTGTAGGCCAGTAAAACAGTGATTTGGCTTTCTGTGACATAGTAGGGAACCCTGGATGACGGAATGCAAACCAGTTTATGACGATTGGTATGAAAGAGATTATTACTATACCTGGTCGTTAGTCATCTGCTGTGTTCTTCGGGTTTTCCTCGTCACAGACCTACTATAATATTACATTTGATTACATTATTCTGATACACATACTTTAAATATACTTTTGCTTTAGGGTTTCGGGCTTGAAGTGTTTATTGTTTTTTGCTTGCCGCTGACCCTGTTTCCGTTTTGAATGTTTATTGTTTGGTGTTTATTGCTGCTGACTCTGCTTCCGTTCGAAGTGTTTATTGTTTGGGTTATGTCTGTTGACTCTTGCTTTGTTCAGTTTGTAACAGTTCTGCGCTCCAACCCAGATATTCAATGCTCGCGATCTCTTGGGTTAAGGAATTTTCTTGTTTAGATACGGTTTTAACAATAGGCACGGATGTTTCTATATCTTTTAGTCCAATTAATGGTTCTTTGCTGTATGGTGCGGGATTGCGGGATAATGCGTCAGCTATGATATTTGCTTTCCCAGGTAGATATCTTATCTTGGCTCCAAAGACCTGAATGATCATTTGTCACCGAGTTCCTTTTGGACTGTGATTAAAGCCTTTGAAAAACTCGGTAAGTGACTTATGCTCAGTGAGGACTTTAACAGGATAGCCGTAGATTATGAACTTGAAATGTACTAGTGAGTTAAAGATACCTAGCCCTTCCTTGCCTATTTTACTGCCATATTTACTTTCAGAGGGCTTTAGTTTACGTGAATAAAAAGCTATAGGGAAGAACTGTTTATCATATTACTGAAGTAATACCCTCTTACCCCTTGGTCTGAGGCGTCTGTTGGGCAAAAAAAAATTCCTTAGTTTACAAATCGGGGATTTTTTAAGTTAGGTGAGCTGCATTATTCCGCTTTTAGGATATCGAACGCCTGTTGATGCTTTTTAGACCACAATAAATCTACGCTCTTCTTCGTAAGATCTGTTAAAGGAGCTGTCTTGATTGAAGTTACATATTTACATACGATTGTAATACCCACTACAGCGCAAAAGTGCTGTATCCCCCTTTTACGTTAATAGGTACCGGAAGTTATGAATAGCCGACACCTTACCATGGACTACTTTAAGACCTTGACTAGACACATAAAACCTAGATAAACATGTTCGGTTTTTAAAAACTCACATTTAGATATTTTACTCTGAGATTATTTGTCTTTGTCTCTGTAGCACTAGCTCTAGTTTATGTGAATGTACTTCTAAGGTATTAGAAAAGATTATAAGACCAACCATATAAGCATGTAGGGTATCCCCTAAAAGTCTCCAAACACTATATTGTAATTGGGGCGCAACGTAAGCCGGAGGCATACGTAAAAATCGATAATGTCCCCTGAGTGTGCTGAAAACGGTGTATGAGGTACAATCACTTAGGTAATGGTATCTGGTAAAAGCTTTTAAGTAAGTCCAAGCTGGTGAAAAATAATTTATTCTTGCGTTTGAGGGAAAAATTATATGGGCTATTTGATTTCCTAATGGCTCCTATTACTAACATCTTTCAACTTCGTCATTTATCTCTATTTTGAAATTTCATTGAGAGTCTATACGAAGGTACGTATATAGCTTTATGTTTGTCCTTAGTCCGTATTTTGTGTTACATTACATCCGTTTTTTTTTTTTCCCAGAGATCACTCGCTAGTGGAGAAACTTCCTGGTATTCAGATAAAAGATAAAAAAAATTTCTGCTGAATCACCTCTGCTTGAATGACTTTACGGATATTACTTTAGATAGATTATCAGAGAGATTCATCCACGACTGGTTGGGCGGGATTAAAAATTAGCAACAATAAAAAATGCGATATTTATAACTTCCGTATCCACGATATGTATACGTTTGTGGATCACTAGATTTAACTTGTTGCTGCTAGTCAACCGTGTCTAGGGCTTTGTTCGCGGAAATCGTTATATTTCAGAGTGTCGGGAAGGATTATAATTTCATTTCCCAGCAAAGTCTTTTTACACGCACTAAGACATTCGAGGGTGCATGCTTCTCGAGATTTTGCGTGCAAACTACGACTGCGGTTGTGGGAGAATTCTGTTGGGTCATTTGAACAATGTTACGATTTATGAGACAAATGTATAGTTCCTTTATATAAGTTATTATTTGATTAATTGTCTCTTTTTTTTTTTTTTTTTGTTCAAACTGATTTTAATATGTTTGAAGGTTTATAGGATTTTCCTTTGATAAACACGCCTTATTTTGCAGGATGTAAGATAATATTTTGTATACCCCTAGATGGATCTTACAATTACACTAGATACAGATCAATGTTTTTTATAACTATAGAGGTATCTGTAAGCGCTCGCTTATCCGGACTTCTCATTAGGGAAGTTCGAACAACAGACGGTGAGTCCGTAAATACAGGATATGGAGCGCTTACAGTTCAGTTGACCACGGGTTTCGTCTGCTATGGAATCGGCGGAGCAATACAAACAAGATGGCGGACGCTTTGTTTTGGCGCCCGGTTTAAAAACCCCGAAACCTATAAAAACGATAATGGGGGACCCTTTTGGGAACCGGGGTTTTTGGGTGGGGGAGTACATACGAGTAACAAATGAAAACGGGTAAGGGGGGAGGCCATTGGGAAAACCGGGGTTTTTTGGGTGGGGAAACCCAGATGACGACATGAACACGGAAAACAACAAAACCCTAGCAGAAACGAAACCCGTTGCCAAGTAAACTGTATTAGCTCACGTACCAACAAAAATGTTAAGGAGGTCCCGTCACCACCCGTTGGTTTTAGGCTAACCAAACGACAGGCAATGAACACTAAAAACCACGAAACCCTAGCAAAAAAAAAACCAGTGGCCAACTAAACTGTATGAGCTCCCCTTTCCAACGAAACTGTAGGAGCTCCTGTCCCAACTAAACTGTATGGAGCTCCTGTTCCAACTAAACTGTAGGAGCTCCGGTGATCGTAACCAAACGAACCAACCTAACCAAACTTAGGCCGCGTGCCCTTACCTGGCCGGGGGGCTTCGCCCCCTGGACCCCCCAGTATAGTATATTAAGTGATTGCTACCTAACCAAAAGGAACCAACCTAACCATGTTTAGTCTCCACGTCCTTACCTGGCCGGGGGGAGCTTCGCCCCCCTGGACCCCCCAGTATAGTATACTAACACTGATTGCTACCTAACCAAAGGAACCGACCTAACCAAACTAAGTCTGCATGTCCTTACCTGGCCGGGGGGCTTCGCCCCCCTGGACCCCCCTGTGTAGTAAGTTAACAATTATAAATATCTAACCAATATAACTTGTCCATACATATGGCTGGCTGGCACCCGTATGATCCTTACTGATAACTAAACAAAATGAATATTTCCGAGAATACATTGGTTAAAGTCAAGGCCACGTTGTTTGCTCGAACACATGGACTGCGTTCGAACACGTGGACTTCTAGCGAACGTGAATGTTCGGATGTGTTGAGCGTGCCTGACTTCAGCAAAGCGGAAATAACAATGGCGTGCTTAATTTTGTCAAAATAATGAAAATAACGTGCATTTACATTGATAACCTTACCTTGGAGATGTTGCTAGTCGTCCAATGATTGGCCGGTCCCCCCCCCCCAGAAATAAAGAACTTAACAAGAGAAATCGGAGTCGCTGAAATCTTCTGGGTAGAGGATTTTTTTTTTCTTTCTTGGCGGGACGGTTGTTGTCCGAGATGACTGAAGAAGGGGAATTTGTGGACGAGGCACGGGTGGAGGTGACGAATCCGTTTGTACAGCGGGAGCGACGTCTCGTGATTGTTTGTTTTCAGCGATATTGGCCTTCAATTTGGCGGGTGTTGAAACTACTTTATTTAATTGATATACACGTTTAATTAAATCTAAGAATGCTTTAAAAGGACAATCAACTTGAGTTAGGTAACGTTTTTTTACACAATACATAGCGAAATATGAATTATACAAATTTTTTACTGTACCACTTCTAGGTAAGACATTTCGTTTCAAAACCCGCCAAGTAGATTCTATCGTGTTTGTGTGTATGTTTTTCTCGTGTGGGTCTACAAAATGCAATGTGTGATTAATGTTTTTGTGTGATTTGAAATGTTGACTTAAAGTGTGATATGATTTCCAGCAATCAGAAATGACAATTGAATCAGGATGTATGTTATCAATTAAAATAGGAAGAAGTGTTTCTGTAGTCCTGTCTGGTACAACCTGAAAAAATGTTTCTTTTGTTTGGCGGTCAATCCCGCCGAGAACCCAACAACCATCGACACGTCTGCCTTTGTTGAATTTCCTTCTACCAAACTTGGACTCGTCAATCTCGACCACGTGACCAGGTCCGCCAATTTTCCGATTGTCCATCACCAGAATATCAACACAAACGTCCCGGCAGAAATTAAACCAGTCGACAAGAGTGTTGGGCGAGCCGATCCTCAGATTAAGTTGCATATATTTCTGGGAAGCGTTGTGAACCCAGCCGTGGATGAGCACTAAGATGCTCTTCAGGGAGAGATGGGACCCCGAGAAGAATGACCCGTGGAGAATCGAGATGTATTTGCGGCAGTGCCTTGCGTTGCACCGCCATTGAAAAGTGTCCCCTTTTTTGAAGAGGCCGACGGTGCCTTCATTACAGGCCTTGCACACGCCACTAAAATCCCCCAGTAGGCCTGTTTTCATTAAATAAGTAACTAGGGATCGTTCGTCTTGACACAAAATGTATATGTCTTCCAGCGTGACTGGAACGGCGGCAGCGAACGCCACGTGTGCGGAACACGACAAATTCTCGGCAGAAGACATGACGAAGCACTGAACTGGCTGAGAAGCAGGAACAGACTGAAGGGTCGAGGAAGGTCGAGAAAGGTCCGTTCCAGGTACTAGTTATCCTAGCGGATAACTAGTACCTGGAAAATATGTATCGAAGAATGTAAAAAAATGTAGGTCATACAGATGAGTTGGGCAAGGAAAGAAATATCGAATAATGGGGAAAAAAATGTATCTCCTACAGATTATGTTGGCACGGGTAAAACTATCGTGGGCAAGAGTCAAAATATCGAATAATGGAAAAAAAAATGGAACTCCTGCAAATTAGTTGGGCAAGCATGGAAAAAAAAAAAGAATAACGAAGGGTAAAAAATGGAGCTCTTACAGTTCAGTTGTGCATGGGTGAAAATATAGAGTACTGTAAATTAAATTGGAGGTCCTAAAGATTAGTTGGGCAAGATTAAAAATATCGAAGAGAATCGGCGGACTAATACCAACAGGATGGCTGCCGTTTGTTGTGGCTTTCATGTTGATGCATGTTCGGGTTCGGTCCTGTGGGTTGGGGTCGGGTTTGGTCGGCTGGGGTCGGGTTTGGTCGGCTGCGGGTCATCTGCGAGAACTACTTACCTTGGCGGAGGGATTACGGACCGGGAAAAATGGTGTTACACGGTCCGGTCAACTGAACTGTAATCTACCCAAACTTTAATTGTTCTGTTCTGATTGGGTATTTGGGTTTCTTAATTAGCTTAGGTACTTGCTAGGTAGCCTAGTACCTAGCTACCTACTTGGTACTAAGATGCAAACTTCAGGTGGATAACCGTAAACATTCCAAGGTTTTATTACCAGGCCTAGTACTTGATATACCAATAGGACTTCCAAAATCACTTCCTATTTTAGGAGATGACCATAATCCCTGTGCCCATTGTAAGATTAGGGTAAAACATCACAGCAGGCCAAACAGGCCACCTACAGTCAACGCTTGCCACCCTCCGAAAAAGTACATTATAACGCGTCCTGACACCGGAGATGGGCATCAGTCGCGACTTGTTGTTGGTGAGAAACGGAGCTAAAGACCTCTAGGGTTAAACATCACAGCAGGCCAAACAGGCCACCTACATTCAACGCTTGCCACTTTCCGAAAAAGTACATTATAACGCGTCCTGATACCGGAGATGGGCATCAGTCGCGACTTGTTGTTGGTGGGAAACAGAGCTAAAGACCTCTACTCTCCTTTCGAAGTAAGTATTTTCTCCAAAGTTAGAAATTAAGGCCAAATTTTAAGATTTAAACAGAGGGTAGTGAAAAGGGTGGCTACGGCAGTGGAAATCTCACCAAAACGCTTTAGAAATTTTTACTTACAACTAAAAATGTTTTGAAGATTGACGCCATCTTGATGTTTACGGAGTCGCTTGTGTCAACAAACTTCCCATTTCCTGTGCTAAATCTGCACACCACTTGTACCCATAGACGCTGGGGCACTTTCATCACAACAATCGTAAACCAACCTCTTACCAGCACTTATTCAAGGGGACTACGGCATTCTTTGCGGCATTTTGCGCTCTTCAATTGTTTATCAGTGTTGTCAATTGGTATGTGTTTACCCTCCAAACTAGGTATAAGACTTACACAAAACCGGGGAAATAAGTGAAATTAGCGTATCTATTTGTATTATATATATGTACATATTACAGCAATTTTATCATTACTGCATTACTATGACAACTAGAATTCATCGAAACAGTTTGTAAATGCATCGGCGTATGTGTGACGCTCCACTAGATTGGCAACGATGAGTCATTTTTCCTCACGTCGTCTGCTCGTAAGTATACATCCGAAACATTTGTAATTTTTGGGGGTTAATTTGGTTGCAAAAAAGGGATAATAGACATGAATTAAATAAACATTTTGAAGTAAAGTTAAACTAAATATTGAGTAAAGTAAACAATTAAGGGAATAAAGCTTTGCATCTCATAATCAGTGTTGTCGTCTGCTGCTCATAACTGTGTTTGCAGAGTGAGTGCTTAGGAACCAGGAACCACAGTGTGGTTCAAGTGCACTGTGGAGTGAATTAAGACCAAAATGTGTATAATTACAATCAAATAAGCACTGTGGAGTTTCAGTTGTGATGGCAGTAAGGATAAAAACCACCGATTACAAGGTAAGAATGAATTCAGTTCCAACCATAACCCCGGGAATAACAAGTTTCATACTTTCACGAATATAGGCAACAAAATGTTGTTTTATTGTGCTGATTACAACTGCAATCTTGAGTAAGATCAATAAACGTTACATATATACGCTAACATTGTTCAAATGAGTGCTGGGAAGGCTGGGGAAAGATGGTGGCCGTCACTGATGAGAACCTTCCATGCAAAACGTAGCCGCCATATTGGATTTCAAAACTGCCTTGAAAACATATTTTACGAAGAGCTCACATGCTTATTTTAGTTCGTATGGGGCTTTCATATATCACATTATGTTGACGAAACTTCAGTCTTTTAAATGGTATGCTTAGAGTTGCAATTGTATTCTTGTTTCACCAATTAAATATCGAGTGAATAAGACCCGTCCACCGTGATGAGGGTTGGCCTGCCGTGGTGTTCTACCCTAGGCTATAATGAGTCCTTTTACCCGGTAGCTACTACCTAGGGTCCTTGGTAGATAGGGTGGTTAAGGTAAACAATCGCATTGAGTCCATCTTACTCACGAAGAAGACCCTTTTTCACTCGATATTTAATTGGTGAAACAACAATATAATTACATCTTTCAGCATACCATTAAAAAGATTGGTAGATCTACCTAGGGTAAAACACCACGGCAGGCCAAACAGGCCACCTACAATCAACGCTTGCCACCCTCCGAAAAAGTACATTATAACGCGTCCTGACACCGGAGATGGGCATCAGTCGCGACTTGTTGTTGGTGAGAAACGGAGCTAAAGACCTCTACTCTCCTTTCGAAGTAAGTATTTTCTCCAAAGTTATGTTAGGAAACAACAAGAGTCTGTCTAGAAATAGCTAGGGAAAACTTAGTTAGGAAAACCACTGGTAGAATATATATAGTGAAAGTAGAGTGATGAAGGATCTACCAGAAGTTAAGATAGAAAAGGGAGTAGATGTGTACAGCATAGTAAGTCTGCACGAATAGCAGTTTCGTAAACCAGACCAAAACAATTGGCACTTGTTTTGGAAAACAGTAAGGTGCTAACCTCACCAGAAAAGTTGAACTTTGACTCCTTCAGTGGGTGGTTACCGTCGAGGGACGAAACCAATCAGACGAATCTAGAGGTGGCACCGGAAGTAATGAAAGCCATTCATGAAGAAGTAGGAGGTGTCCTAAAGGACATTTGAGGAGGAGCTAATTGAAGTAGTTAGGTCGAAACTTCATTTGAAGTGCTAGAGAAAACCAGTCAAGAACCAGACCTTATACGAGGAGGCTGTGTTCCTTCTCACTCTGTTCCAGTGTAGTGTAGTAGTGTGTAAACTGTGTTTATTCCAATTATAAGTAATTTTTATGAAGAGGTGTTTAACTTGCCCAGTTTCCCAAAGATATCCAACCCCTGTTTTTAACATATAAATTACCTCCTGAGAGACTTAGTGAAGAATAAATAAACTAAATGTTCCTACGAGAGAAGAAACTCAACTGTAACTAGTGATAGATGAAGGTTAGCCCATATGTCAAACAACCTTTCAAACATTACCCGTAACCACGAAAAGAAATAGAAGAAGAGAGAGAATAAGAACTCGTAAGTACGCCACGCAACATAACGAAGAGAATTAAAAATAAAGAAAAACACAACAGTTAGAAATTAAGGCCAAATTTTAAGATTTAAACAGAGGGCACTGAAAACGGTCTCAAACGTAGTGCAAATCTCACCAAAACGCGTTCAACATTTTTACTTACAACTCGAGGTATTTAGAAGATTGACGCCATCTTGATGTTTACGGAGTCGCTTGTGTCAATAAACTAACCATTTCCTGTGATAAATCCGCACACCACTTGTGCCCACAGACGCTGGGCCACTTTTATCACAACAAACGGAAAACTTTTCCTCACCGAGTAAACAACTGTTTTGTAGAAGAAGACGACGAAGCGTGCACTTCGATAATTTTTAAAATAAATAGTAAAACATCAATATTTTACATATTTATGATGATTAATTTGAAAATATTCGTTATTGAAAAAGTAACTCGATTCTGACTCAAATTTAAGTAATTATTTTTTGGAATTCGAACGTTCTTTCAAGTCCTGTATTATGACGTCACAACATCTTGACTTTCGTACCTATTTTAAATAATTACTTTACTCAACTTTCTTGCAGAACAGTTTACCAGTTATTCATGCAGATTATCAGCTCTTCATGTTATTGGTATAATCGTAATGCGCATATATATCTTCATTATTTACTTTTTGGATATATGAAGATGTTTTACTGCCGGATTATCGCCGTAGTGTGACGCAATCGTTTTCGGTCGATGTGCCTCTGTTTTCGCACCATAAGAAATTATGGGGCCGAATTTGCAATGACCAGAAAGTCGTTAAAAGAGGAAAGTTAGCATTGAGGGGCATATGTTTTGATTGAGAAAAATACAAATTTATTCAATAGCTTTTTTGTAAAAAATACTTGATTACAAAAAACTTGATTGACAACTAAGCAGCATACCTACTATGGGTTTCAGAGACAGTGCAAGCACGTTTTTGGGCAATACCTATTTCTGTAACGAACACTCGTATCAGAACGAGATTTTGTATAGTGCATTACACCCAGTGCCGTAATTTATAAGGGTATCATGAATCACTAATCGTAAAGAATAACGACACTTGTCCTTGTACCAAGAGACAAAAACTCCATTATGCAGAAATGGATACGAACACGCGTATAAAGCTCCACCTACCCCCACCCCCCCCCCCCCTCCACCGCCACCCCTTTCCTTCGTTCCTTCGCCTTCCTTTCTCTCTCTCTTTCTCTGTTGCCATTCGGTATGTGTTGACCCTCCAAACTGGGTATAAGACTACACACAAAACGTTGAAATTGGTGAAATTAGGCTATGTATTGGAAGTATATATACATAATTATTAAAGCAATTTTATCATTATTGCATTACTATGACAAATAGAATTCATGGAAACTGTTTATAATAATGAAACAGCGTATGTGTGAAGCCTCCACTAATGTGGCAACGATGATTTTGCCATTCTTAGCATGCAAACATTAAAGCATGCAAACATTAAAGGTTACATTTATTTCTGGCATACGGTTATTAAAGAAATTCAAAATACTAATATAGACTGAAATCTATTAAAAGTGCTAGCAAAAACAAAAAAGCAAAAAAAAAAAAATGTATATAATTCACATCTCCGTAGTCGTTCCTCTATGCACTTATCCATGGTCGTTCCTCTATGGTTTACGGCAGCCAGATGTATGAAAACGTTAGAAACATTTGATTGTATCTACTTTAGAAATATCTGTAATTTTTCGGGGTAATTTGGTTGCAAAAAGGGGATAATATACATGAATTAAATTAAAATGTTTAAATAACAAAGTAAATTTAAACTAAATAACGAGTAAAGTAAACAATTTAGGGAATAAAACTTTGCAGTTTCGTTGTCTGCTGTTCGTAACTGTGTTTGTGGCGCGCGCGCTTAGGAACCAGCAACAGTAACGTGTTTAAAGTGCAATGTGGAGTGAACTGAGACCAAAATGTGTATACTAATAACAATCAAATAAGCACTGTGGAGTTTCAGTTGTGATGGCAGTAAGGATAAAAACCGCCGATTACAAGGTAAGAATGAATTCAGTTCAAACCATAACCCCGGGAATAACAAGTTTCATACTTTCACTAATATAGGCAACAAAATGTTGTTTTATTGTGCTGATTACAACTGCAATCTTGAGTAAGATCAATAAACGTTACATATATACGCTAACATTGTTCAAATGAGTGCTGGGAAGGCTGGGGAAAGATGGTGGCCGTCACTGATGAGAACCTTCCATGCAAAACGTAGCCGCCATATTGGATTTCAAAACTGCCTTGAAAACATATTTTACGAAGAGCTCTCATGCTTATTTTAGTTCGTATGGGGCTTTCATATATCACATTATGTTGACGAAACTTCAATCTTTTAAATGGTATGCTTAGAGTTGCAATTGTATTCTTGTTTCACCAATTAAATATCGAGTGAATAAGACCCGTCCACCGTGGTGAGGGTTGGCCTTCCGTGGTGTTTTACCCTAGTGGATGTCGTATCCGCGGTTACATTCCTTGCAGTCCGTGCGGAACTATTTTTTAGAATTACCAAAAGATTGAATTTTCGTCAACATAATATGATATATGAAAGCGCCATAGGATCTAATATAAGCATGCGAGGTCTTCGTAAAATATGTTTTCAAGGCAGCTTTTAAATCCAATCCTATGTTTAGGGTATGAAGGTATGTTAATGCCCCAGTGTGCATTGGTTTCTGTAGGGTATGTTCTATTCTTGATGTCATCAAGCTTACTCTTTTTTTGGAGAAATTACTGTCAGATACCTATAAACAGCACAACAGGAAAGCTTTTAGCATAACGAAACCTCCCTCTTAACCTAACTTAATTTGCTCCATATGGACAAATAAAGTTATAGCTGTGGTATGGTAAATGTAATGCTAATGTCACTGAGTTAAATTTACAAATCTAAAACTCAGTTAAATTTCCATTTCATATCCTACAATCGTGGCCATTTTTTACTTTCTTAATGGATTTCCAACAGATTTTGGTGTTTTTCGTTTTCTCATATGTGATACAACACTGCTTTGTAGGAACATCATATTAGGGTAAACGACCAAATGGCCACCATTTCACTCGAAAAGAGCACTTGATTCACTCGATACTTAATTGGTGAAACAACAATACAATTACATCTTTAAGCATACCATTCAAAAGATTGAAACTTAATCTTTTGAATGGTATGCTTGAAGATGTAATTGTATTGTTGTTTCACCAATTAAATACTAAGTGAAAAAAGTGGTCATTTCTAGTGAAATGCTGGCCATTTGGTCGTTTACCCTAGAACATATATATTCCTGTCAAGTGTCCTAAACTGGTGTGGCTATTAGTTATTCACATTTTTTAGCATGATGGCAAGGTAGTGTGTTGGGCAGGCAGTACCATCTTTGGATAAGAAAATATTTCAATAAATGTTCTCAAAAGGTAGTTTAAGACTACATACATATAAAATAGGTTGAATTAGTGCTCTTGTAAATATAATACATGGAAACTAAGAACAGAGATACTCTTACACTTATTTATTTGCAAATCTACAAGTGGAATGTCTAGTGTCCAACCTTGCATTAGGTAGTTGCCCTTTTTACTTCTCCTTGCTTTAAGGGGGTAATTTTTCTTTACTTTCTTTAGTGAATCATACTATAATTCATTATGGCTTGCTTCTTACAGTGTGCTTCTATCTACAGGATCAATAGTACCAGCTCAGAGGAGGATTAAGATGCTTTATGCTCAGACAGATTGGACTGCTACCTGAAACCTGTTGTATATAAGAATGACTGAAAACATGAGCTTCTGACACCCTTTTTGTGCACAGGGTCATTTGAGTGAGATCTGGAGAAGGCTGCGGTGTGTTGCGCTTATGTAAATTTTACACCTCAACAGGAATTTGATTGTCTAAATGGAACTGACTGAAAACTTGAGACGTATGATGTCCATGTGATGGACTGGGTCAGCTGTGTAATACCTGGAGAAGAGCATCACTTGTTTTGTTCCTTAGAAACTTATTGCTTACAAGTTAGTTGAGGAAAAATTCCTGCTTATGGATCATTCTATAAGCACGGGATCTGTTGCATCAGCCCTGAAGAGGATTATGATGCATTGCATGCGGATAACCTGGACAGCTGTCTGCAAATTACCAATGCTCTCATGAAATAGCCAGAAAACTTGGTACCTGGAAGTCAAGATTCAAGACAGCGTGGGTTTTTTTTGCCCGAGGTATGTACTTTTTTAATCATATACCAAAGAAGATTTCCTATTCTGTTAAGTGCAGACATTAAATAGTGTTAGATTAAGCCAGCGCTAAGCTAGCATGGGTTCTAGCTCTAAGGAATGGCCTATATCTTACGATTTAACTTGTGTAAAAGAAGACTTGGGTATTTATGGGTAATTGAAAATTTTGACAGGCAGGATTTAATCCCTTTCAAACCTTATGGTGTCTATCACTTAGAGAAGAAGCTTGATTGCTACAAGTTCTTGTGTAGTTATTTTCTCCCATTGGTCAACGACAAAAGCTCATTGGTCAATTAACAATATGTAGTATCAATCCTGGTTAGTTAGGACATAATATCCTAGGTATCCTAAGTTAGGTTATGATAGGTTTAGTTGAACAGAAAAAAAAATATCAGGCCACAAACAATTGGCCAGTGAGTCTGGACCATCAACCATTGGTCCACATTAGCTGCTGAAATGAAATGCAGTTAAGCTTGATTTGCACAGAGAGCACTAATTTAGTTGTATCAGTATGTAAGTAAGGAGACCAAAATGGAAAGGAAAAATAAAAGTATGAGAAAAGCCGGGACATGAATGGTATTGAATTATGAATGTTTAAGAATCATTTACGGACAGAGTGTAGGAACAAGTTGAGGTGGATGGTTAGTTGTGATTGTTCCTCGAATTCTCTGTGCATTTGTGGAGGCTGGTGTTGGGTGGATGTCAAGGTACTACCCATGTTGCTTGTTCTGAGAAATGTTGTTGTGAATCCTGGTGCTGGAAGTACCTTCCATTTTTCCCATGCAAAAATGTGCAGATTACATATAATACATGCCCTCTGCAGCAGCTTTAACTCTATATGCAGTATTGGCTGTGGAAGCATTGCAATGGTTCCAATGTACATTTTTCCACAGAAAAGAGCCCCATAATTTGAGGCATAGTTAATGGGAATTGGGTTCTTCAAACTGTTAAAACTTTCATAACAGGTGCTCCAGATTTTCTTACACACCACTGAATACTTTAGACTGGACTTAGTTATGGAGCTATGGCAGCATCCACTTTTATAATTAGCAAGGCACCTCAGAATACACTTTTAAAATCACCCTGGCATTCTAACCATGATGGGAACGTGAGGAACATGTAGTTCTTACTGGTTGTTTCACTCAGCACTAATGAAGCTTTTCTTTGTTTTAAGTGTGTAATAATACTCGTTTAACTGTGCCTAATAGATGCAATTAAGTTTGCATTTATGAAACTTGACATTAAGTTTTGTAATATTTTTAAAGCCTCTTAAAAACTGATTACAAGATATTCATTGATTAGTTGTAACATAACAGTATGTATTTCCTTACCATGCACCTGCCCATTTTATAAAATGTAGTTGATACTGAGCTTCTCATGTAATGATCCCTACTTTTAAATTGCAGATGATATTTAGAAAGTGTAATTCATCTATGTAATTAGGGTTTTTTCTTTTCCCTTTACAGGAAACGTTCTACAAGGAAGCTGTTCTCTGAAGTGTCACGATGGAGTAAAAAGAGTTCAACTATCATCATGTATCAGAATTATAAAAGAATTTGATGGAAACTAAAGAATAGTACGAGGTTGAATCTTCATTATTGACAAGAGGCTCTTCATCGTGTAATTACCTTGGAATCATAAATTGGGTTTTAATATCGTGGCCCAAGTAATACACTTTCTTAACAAAAGCCCAAACAGAGTAATTCAAACAGCAGACCAGTTAGGATTGCCATTGACAGGATTAGACAACAGTAGATGCTCAGGTCAACATACTTTCTTTTGCCAAATGTACTTGCAGTTTCTTCGATGCTCATAAGATATAACTTGTCAAGGCCTTGCTCTTATAACTCATAAAGGGGAAAATCTTGCCCAACAAGACTTGCTAAAGACCAACAAATGAAGAGTTTGATCGTGACAGACCACGTTTGGATTAAGAGTCCGTAGGAGCTTCAAGCTACTCAGAGATTTACCGACACTGGATCCCTGGAAGGTCACCCTTCTGTGGGAGGGAAAGTGGTATTGCGACAGGCAGCCAGTGACCCTGCTTCATTCTAAAGTTAAATGAGATCTTGGAGAATTTATTTTCCAGGTCTTTGTGTCCATCAACACCCCTCATAGAGGTAAAGCAAAAACTTTGGCCTTTATTACAGTACATCAATTTTGAATGCCTTCAGACCAGTCACTAATGAGGACTAAAAGATTATCCTTTATTTCAATGGGACATTTCTACTGCTCAAATGATTAATGCATTATGCTTAAAGAAAGTCACCCACTAGATCGTGGATTCATTTCAGTGTGGCTAGAAGAGGAGGATAGTCAGTTTATTTACATTTCCATTATCTCTCAGTTTAATAGTAATACCGTCCTTCCAGTTTTGTAATTATCACGCACATCTTCCAAGCTTTGGAATTCTCATCCTTCTTCTGTTCTTCCCAACTCTCATAGGCTTTCTCCCTTTCGGAGGCTAAAAGATCTTTTGCTTCTTTTGTACTTAAGGATCACCCTTCTTTTGCTTTCCCCATCTTCATTTACTTTCTTTTTATTTTCTTTAGACTTGTGTACTTCTGATAAAAGTGGCTAAGGCTGGAAGTGAATTGGTGTGTAAATGAGATGAGGGACTCTCACTTTACTGGTGTGAAGAGGTCTCACCCAACATTATCCTTTGATGTGCTTTTTCTAAATGCTTGATCAACAGTGGGCAGACTGTGTTTATTTGGTGTCGAAGCAAGAATTTTTTTTGTTTACAATTATGTAACAAAATATTACAGTAGTTGAAATATTCTGTTCTTAAGATACTAAAAGAAAAGAATAAATTCAGTGATGAACTTAAATTTCTAAGACATTTTCAAGATAACTGTGGTTAGGTAAGACATTGGGTGGTAATTTTTTCAAAAGTACAGTAGAATAAGATTGATATTTTGTAAATTTAGTTATAAGTGTATGTATCATGTATTCTGATCTGCCATTAGCCACTACATATCACTGAAATAGTCTGTGAAGTTCTTGACAGGTGAGATCGTAGAGATATGATGATTAGAAAAATCCCTCGGGCAGACAGAATTGTCCAAGTTTATCACTGAAGAAATTTGGATTATTAGTTAGGCAAGATTAAAATGTTCCACTTTTTGTTGCTGTCTTGTAAAGCAAGAACATCAAAAGATCAGAAACCTATCCAAGGCTGGGAAAAGGTCCTTTTCCCCAAAATTTATACTCTTATCTCTAAAAATCTAACGAAGTATTGCCAGTCAAGAGGCCTACTTTTAGTAAAATTTTTGCAATCTTCACATTAGCTTTTTTGCAGAATCCTGCTAACAAACCGATAAATAAAACAAATTACAGTTAAGATTGTGGGAGGTGATTAAGCTATTAGTAAGTTTGAATCTTATACTACAAAAAGCGTATTGTAGTAATCTATGCATAGGAGGCTCATGGATAATCTGAGTTGTTTTATTTTGTCTTGTTAGTTAATCAACAATTAATGTGAAATTCTTTGAGTTAAAACATTCCATTTCCAGAGAACTCTACATAAGAATTAGAACTATAATTATACTGACAGTAATTCAATAGGGTCAACTGCCTAATTACAAAATTTAAACTCGACTGCAGTAGCATAAGTGGAACATTCATAATCTTTTTTTAGTTGCTGTGTGCATCATAGGCATTATAGGTGGTAATGTCTTAGGTAATTTAAATACAGTTCAATGTAAAGCAAGAACCCATAACAAAGTCTTGATGTAATTAGAGTCAGTCTCTTATGCATTTCCTCTTGAAATCCAGGATAAGGACACTTAGTTTGTGTTTGTCACATGGTGAATACTTTTTTGGGTCATAAGTGTTAGTCAGTCACAAGTAGGTCTACTGGAAGTCAGCTCAGTTAAGTGATGTTTTGTTTTGAACTAAGCTTTGCTAGTTCCTCTAATTATTTGTGAATGGATAGAATAAGTGTTCTGTTATCAATGCCATTAGTATATATAGAACATAAGTTCTGAAACCATTTTTCTTTTAAATTGAATCAATTTTAGTGTCCAGTAATTGAAGGTTTATATTTTACTTTTGTATTCAGTAGTTGATTTATTACAGTCCTTAGCATAGAGTAGGCTTACATTATACAATTTGGGACTGGTTTTGTATTTGCTATCGTATCTGTTGAAAACTTTCAGGTTTGCTCATTTATAATGCAAATGTATGATAATTGATTTTTTCCCATACATTCTGTCAAGATAAATATTTATTTACCAGTGTGGATTGTTATTATAAAAGCTTTGTGATAGTTGCAGCTATTAGACTATAACCGCTAGGTTCAGTTAACTGTAGGTGTCCAGCTGCCAGTGTGCCTGTTAACAGTTCACAATGTACTTCCTTAGGGAGTACTTTTGGCTATAATCTGTATTTAAATCTACTTTTACCTTTTTTTTTATTTTTCTATTTTTAATCGTCTTGGCCTTAGTTTCTCTCGGTTAATAGTGAACATCCTTAAAGCCTTTTCTCTTTGAACATATAACAAGTAGATGTTCACATGAGTGTTCTTAATTGGTTGCTAAGTCAGTTTTACTTAAAATTCAATGCTTTCACTGATCACAGTTTCACTTTGCCTTTACTATATTTTCATTACATATTTGGTGTTGCCATCAATGAGTATCATTTACAGTTGGAACTGTGTAATGTTTTATAACTCTCTAATTTAGAAAACAAAAGTTCAGTTTATTTTATTGTGATCATAATTTCTTTAGTCAAGATTCCATTTTGTAGTCTACATTTTCAAATCTTTGATTAGAGTCTTTTCCATCAGTAGCAAGACAGATTTATATGTAAAGAAATCATAGTGAAATAATTCTTATTGTATTTAACTGAATGTTTTTTCATAATTTAACATTAATGATAGTTTTAATTACTTAATCTTGAATACCAATCATATGCCTTTATAACTGAGAAACCTGCAAGTTTATTTATATTTATTCAGTCTCTACTTCAAGATATTTGATTATCAATTAATGTTTTAACTGAAACTCTTTGCCCTTACAGTTACTGGAAAGATTTTAAACTTTTTGCCTATTGGTGCCCCTTGGGTTGCGTTGGGCAGTGTAGTGTGGCCACTCACCTGAAGGAGGAAAAGGAAGACAAAGGAGGAATGTAGGAAGAGGTATGGAGGTCCCAGTCACTTCTTTCTCACTCTCAGTCTCGCTCTCTAACATTCTCTCCCTCACCCCCTCCCTTTCCTTGGTGATAGAGCTTCTCATATCGTTTCCCTCACTGTTTCTCTCACTTGAGCTATTCTATCCTAAATTTATGTTCTGTTACTTTTTTGATTGACTTTGTTTTGTAGTATGACGCATCTCTTAGCTGAGCATTGCTGTGTAAATAAGTTTATCTGATTATATTGAATATAATGAAGGTCAAGTAGAGCAATGCCTTTGCTTTGTTCTCATGCTAAGTTTGGTTGCAACCAGCCAAAAATGGTTTTGGGAAAGTAGGAATCATGTTAGTACTAGGTCAGGCAAAATCCCTGATTAAGAAACTGGTCAATTGAATTTAGCTTTGCACTTTTCAAAACTGTCTTCAAGTTACTGTTCCTCAGTAAAACTATTTTTAGCCAGTTTTCTGTATGTAGTTTCCTGTTTTGTATGCTTTCCATGTATTGTTTTTCAATTGTCTAAGCAAATGTGGAAGTTGATGCAGTTATCAACATATGCACTTTATGAGAAAATATGACTTGACAATAATATTTTTTTGAAATGTAAATTTATGTTATAGTGTAAGTGGTTCTTGCTTTATCAAGGAATATGAAAATGATGTACTGTCTCAAAACTTAAAATAGGCAAGATTTTATTTGCTGCTTATATTTTGACACTAACAATATTTAGCTAAACATTTAACCTGTGTGAATTAATTTAATTTTGCTATGACCAAGATATTAATATTTGACTATCAAAGAGGATATTTCATGGCTGCAAAAAATATCACGTCCTTAACAACGTAGGAATGCAGAATACTGTAATGTACCATGTAAGTAAATATCAGATAAGTACAGTTCACTTTAGTAGGTTGGTCCTTAAAAGATTGCATATAGCCTTCCTTTGGAGTAATGATTGAATTAGAGTTCTATTTAATGTTCATTGGGAGGACATGTTGGTTCTACTGAACTCTTCATGCACAGATACCAAGATTCAGTGAGTCCATTTACATCTGTTGGTTGAAGGTGACCGTACAGAGTGGGCCACACCCGGTACAGCTGTTTAGACCTATGCAACTCTGTAAAAAAAATCCTGAATAAGGGAGTCATGTTTTCTCGTCCGTGTCTTTGTTATGCTGCTAGTTTGGTGGATTTTCAGATGTCTGAGAGTCAAGGAGAAATAGTCAGGTTGAAGATTCATTGATAGATTGCATCTTTTGTTAGTAGTTCCAAAATAGGACTAAAGTGCAACAGAAGTTCTTTTCCATATGACCAGTTGTTCAGAGAACATTCAGGGTTGGTACTATGCTCTGATTTGGGGCCTGTCTAAGAGACCATTTGGTTTTGTATGCCAAATTTGGTAACTACATACTACTGGGAAAACGTTAGGTGTTTTTCGTCTTGCTTGAGGGAACCTTGGTGAAATGCACCAGTTTCAGGATCTGCTTTAGAGTGCCTGATGTTATGCTTCAGTCTGTAGTGTTTCTGGAAGAATGTGCCAGTTGGCAGTGGCACTGGAGTTGTGACAGCTTTCCTTTTGATGTTACATAGATACTCTCAGTAAGTGAAAGATAAAATTTCAGATGCTCTAATCAAAATGGGATCCTACTGGCTAACATATTACACAAACCTCTTGCTGAGACTTTTGAGCAAAGTACTATTTAGTTAAAGTATAAAAGTACAAGTAAGCTCTTTGCCCAAATGCTATCTGATTATTGTCATTGATATTTCCAGAACCATTTAAATCTATTTTGAATTTATGTTGCTTTTTCAGTATGCAAGTTCAAAGCAGGCACTTACATTTGAGTAAAGAAAAGGCTTTACCTTATCAGCCATTACTTTGTTATTTACAAAAGGGGATTGAAACTACTAAACAGATACTGCTGGCTAGTTCTTGTAATTTTAGGAGATTTGGTGCTATTTTCCTGAATGTGACCTCTCATAATCTTAGAAAATAGCTTGTGGCTGATCAGAAAACTTTCAAAGTTTGATGACCTGTTCTTTCATAGTTTTTGGAAGTCAGTGAAGGGCTTTATTTCCTTCAATAAAACTGTATTTAGTATAATAGGGTATATTTGTTCTCTCTGCAAATGTAATATCTTACGAGCTTGGAAGGCTTGAATTTTTTTGGTCCTTTCTTGCTGGTTATTGAATTTAATTTCGGACAAAGTACTTTTTCTTGTTACTGATTTAAAATTACACTCTGTAAAGAAATCCTCTGACCTCTTTGCAGAGTTTTAACTCATGTTTTTGCTGTCGTCATTTGATTTGTGAATACGATATCTTAAAGACTGTCTACCTTCTTTGTAGTTCATTTGAAGCTCCAGTTGCTAAGAATGTCTGTATCACTGATTTTACATTTGGATCTACGCTTTATTAGGGATCTTCTGAATTCTTAGTTGTGCATTGAAGTTACATTTTGTTAGAAATCCCTTCTCTAATTTATGTAGAAACTTGATATATTGTAGATATCTAATGACTTCGTTGTGTGCTGAAGTTAAGTTTTGACAGATGATCTTTAAGTGACATATTGCCTTCCTAATTCTTCCATGTTAATGACTGAAGTGACACACTGCCCTCCTAAGTAACTATGTTCTTTTCTGTTATAGTACTACCAACTTAATATTGTCTGCTTCCATTCTGGGTTGAAACTGTTTTGACAGTATGACAGCTTATTTTGTTGTTCTTAAAAGTGTGTTTTGATAAGAATCATCTGTCACCTTAGTTTCTATTTTTTATTGAAACTAAGTATGTACATAGTTACAGAAGCTGTCTCTCTCTTATGCACTGCAGCAGAGTGGTGTGACCGCTTCTTTGCCTTCGTACTTGTGTATTGAAGCTTACTGTTGTCTTCTTTACTCTGAAATGTACTGAAGCTACATTTCATTTGAAATTGTCAGCCATACATGCTGTGAATCAAAGCTATACCCTTGTTTGTTGAGTGTTGAATTACACTTTGGATAGGTTGTACCCTTTACTCATTGTATGTTGAGTCTCTGTTTCGATATAGAGTCGGTCTTTTTGGTTATTCTTTTGAAGCATTGCCTTGACCGATGTTTGTCTTCATTGTTGTGCACTGAAGCTATGTTTTGACAGATGTCAGCTTTTTTTGTGGTATGCTGATTTTCTATTTTAAGAGATTGTTTGTCATTTACTATGCTGCTTTGAAGCTCTGTTTAGAAAGAGATTATCTGACCTCTTTGCTGTGCATTGAAACGATATTTGGTAAACACTGACTGCCTTCTCTGTTGAGTGGTGACACTATGTATTGTTGGATTGTCTGCCTTCTTAGTAGTTCTTTTGAAGCTTGTTTTCAGAGGTTATCTGCTGTCATTTTTGAATATTGAAGGTGTGTTGATAGGGATTATCTGTTTTTGTACATGAACTTCCCTGGCAGATATATACTTAGCTTAGGTCTCTGACGTCACGACAGAAAATTCAAAACTCGCGGCACACGCTACAGGTAGGTCAGGTGATCTACCTTACCCGCCGCTGGGTGGCGGGTGTAAGAACCAGTCCCCCTTTCTTGTCAGATTATTTTCTGTTGCCGGCTGGACAACACCTGTTGTTCAGTCCTTACGATAGTTAAATTCTTTCTCGTTGCCGACGAATTGGATTTTGGTGAAGTACCCTTTGTTTGTTGGCTTGGCATACGCTTTTTGGATTGTTATTTGGATTTTTCTTTTGGCTTTTTCTTAGAATTAATAATCATTGATGATTCTGAAGTTAAGAAACCTAGTTTATTTAGGGTTTGTTCAGTGAAGGAATGTAAAGTTAGACTTCCTAAAGCTGCATTAGATTCTCACTCTGTATGTACGTCTTGTAGAGGGAATGAATGCTCTTTTATTAACCCTTGCAAAGAGTGTGAGAATTTTTATGAGGATGGTTGGAAGGCTCTTTCTTCTTATGTGAGAAAGTTAGAGAAGGATAGGGCGCGCAAGGCTTCTTCAAGGAGCTCTAGTAGATCGAGGGTGAGTGAGATTGACGCTGAGAACCCTGTAGTAGAAGTAGTTCCTTCTCCAGTTTCAGCCCCTGCGCCCAGCTTTGAACCCGAAGATTCGTTTTCGGAAGTTCCTTCCGGGAGAGCCTCGATCAGGAGTAAGGAGAGCCTCGCTCGCTCTCGACAAGGTAAGAGTGATAGTGCAAGTGATCAGTGCAGTGCCCCTAGTGAAGTGGAGGGTGCGTCTGACCGGCTCACTAACGCTTCCAGGCCTAGACCTCTTCAAGACTCCCAGACCCAGTGGAGGAGGAAAGTCGAAAGCCGCAGGAAGGTTAGGGAGAACCCCCACCGGTCAGGCGTCCCCTCGGCAGATCCTGTTGCTCGTTCCCAGGCTGCCTTGGATCGAACCAAGAAGGAGTTATTGCGCCAGTGCTTCTCGTCATCTTTGTCGCCTTCTCCTAAGCGTAGATGGAGCACCTCGGAGTCGTCTCGCCCTCTCAAGAGGCCCTGGAAAGCTCCTTGCGCCCTTCCTTCCAGCCCCGAATCCTTCGCGGAAGAGCCAGAAGTGGAACGCAAGAGAGCCAAGAATTCTTCTGTTTACGCTTCTCCTGTTCGGTCTCGGACTTCGTCTCCTGTAGAGGAATTTAAGAGATCTCCTGCGCGCATCCTGGCGGGTCTGCAAGCGCAGATTGCGGCTTTAGCTAACTCTATTGCCGGGACTTCTCATCGTCGGAAGGACGCCTCGCTTCCGGTGAAGAAGTCTAAGAACATCCCTTCTGCTAGCTCTCCTCCGGCTAGAGAAGTTTTTGAGCCTCGTAGCAGGAAGTCAGAAGTGCAGACTGAAGTTCGGGATCAATCTCCGAGTAGGCTCTCCTCTCTTCCCAGCAAGAGTTTTGAGCATGTCAGGCGTAAGGAGCCGGACAGGCTCTCTCCTCAGGATTTCCGCTCCTCTTCAGTTAGGCGTCAAGAGCTTGACAGACGTCAAGAGCCTCGTTATCGTCAGGAGCGAAGGAAGAGTTCTTCGCCTGGTTGCCGCTCTCCTTTTGACGGACGCTCAGAGTCTAGTAGGCGCCAAGAGCTTAGTAGGCGCCAAGAGCCTTGTAGGCGCCAGTGGAAGCATTTATCTCCGTTGGTTCACTCCCGATTGGATAGGCGCTCAGAGCCTTGTAAGCGCAGTGCTTCGGACAGGGACTCCTCCTTGGATGTTTTCTCTCCCCGTGGCAGGCGTCAAGAGCCTGGTAGGGGTTTGGAGTCTGATAGGCACCAAGAGCCTGGCAGGCGTTTTGAGGAGGGCAGGCGCCAAGAGCCTAGCAAGCGCAGAGAGCCTGATAGGCGCTCTCCCTTGTCCAGGCGCTCTTCTGTGGAATTAGACTTTGTTTCCGACAGGCGAGCTTCCACTAGTAGGCGCTCTCCTAGCAGGCGCTCCCCTAGTAGGCGCTCTCCTGGTTGGCGCTCCCCAAGTAGGCGCTCTCTTAGTAGGCTCTCTCCAAGTAGGCGCTCTCCTAGTAGGCGCTCTCCAGGTAGGCGCTCTCCTGGTAGGCGCTCTCCTGGTAGGCGTTCTCCTAGTAGGCGCTCTCTCGGTAGGCGCTCTCCTTTTAAGCGCTCTCCCAGTGGACATTCTCCCAGTAGGCGCTCTCCGAACAGGCGCTCTCCAAGGAATAGCTCTCCTCCTGGTAGTAGAGCTTCTAAACGTCATTCTTCTGAAGAATACCTTGGGGATTCTGAGGAAGATTTGCCCAAGGATGCTTCAGTTTCTTCATACAAGAGACTGACCGACCTCCTCTTGCAAGATTTTGGGGATTCTCTTTCGGCCGTTGCTCCTCCGTCACCTCCGTCCTTATTTTCAACGACCAATACGTCTAAGAAGTCTTCAGTCGTTAAGATGAAACCGACAGTGTCGATGAAGAAGGCTCTTAAGAATTTTGACGACTGGTTGCTTTCGAAGGAAGAGAAAGGCAAGACCGTATTTTCTTTTCCCCCGTCCAAGCTTACGGGTAAGATGGGGTTCTGGTACGAGTCAGGAGAGCCCTTGGGTCTGACTCTTCCCTCTTCAGCAGACTCGGACTTCTCTTCGTTGGTTGATTCCGCACGTCGCTCGGCGCTTAATTCTGCGAAGACGACGTGGGGTATGAGCGAGTTGGATCACCTTCTGAAGGGAATGTTCCGAGTCTTAGAGGTTTTTATCTTTCTTGACTGGACCCTTGGAGTCATGGCTAAGAGGACTCAAGATCAAGACACTCTTTCACCTGAAGACCTTCACGCAGTGCTGTCTTGTATGGACAAGGCAGTGAGAGACGGATCCGGGGAGATTGCTTCCCTTTTTGGCGCAGGAGTAGTAAAGAAGAGGGCCGTTTTCTGCTCCTTTCTTACCAAGGCTGTCTCTCATGCACAGAGAGCTTCCTTGTTGTATTCCCAACTTTCTCCGCAACTCTTCCCGAAGAAGATAATTAATGACATCTCCAGCTCGTTGTCAGCAAAAGCGACGCAGGATATGCTGGCTCGCTCAGCTAGAATACCGAAACCTTCGTTCCAACAGAAAACGAAGAAGGAAACTCAGACTAGGCAAGAGCCCTTTCGAGGAGGTCCTTCGTCCGCTTTTCTTCCTCCAGAGGTTCGAGACCACCCAGAAGAGGAAAGACCTTCTCTCGGTCTATTAGGGCCTAGAAGTAGCTCGCCTGTCCTCCAGACAACTGTGGGTGCCAGACTTCTGAACTTTGCGGATGTCTGGGCACGGAAGGGGGCGGACAACTGGTCCCTCGCTATCATCAAGAGGGGATACCTCATTCCCTTTATCTCGAGACCACCTTTGACCACCACTCCAAGGGAACTGGTGGCCAAATACAAAGACCCTCTAATGAATCAAGCCCTCGCTCTAGCAGTAGAGCTGATGTTGGAGAAAGAGGCAATAGAGATGGTACAGGACCCTCTTTCCGCGGGTTTCTACAACCGTCTGTTCTTAGTTCCCAAGAACTCAGGAGGATGGAGGCCGGTTCTGGACGTAAGCGCCCTGAACGTCTTTGTGAAGAAGAGGAAGTTATGGAGACGACTTCATCAGTCTTAGCAGCTCTTCGTCCCGGGGACTGGATGGTGTCACTGGACCTTCAGGACGCTTACTTCCACGTGCTGATCCATCCTTCTTCACGCAAATTTCTAAGATTCATGTGGGGAGGGAACGTTTTTCAGTTCAGGGCCCTATGCTTCGGCCTTTCCACAGCCCCCCAAGTCTTCACTGGGCTGATGAAGAACGTTGCTCAGTGGCTTCATCTCGAGGGAGTGAGGATTTCCCTCTACTTGGACGATTGGCTAATCAGGGCCAAGTCCAAGGAGAAATGTCTGGAGGACTTACGATTAACGCTGAATCTAGCAGCTTCTCTGGGTTTGCTAGTGAATTTCGAGAAGTCACAGCTAATCCCCAGTCAAGAGCGTATCTATCTGGGGATTCTGATGGCTTCTCAGGTTTTTCGGGCGTATCCTTCCCCAGAGAGGATAACCCGAGGTTCGGAGAAGGTAGCAATCTTTCTAGAGAAAGATGTATGCACAGCGAGGGAGTGGATGAGTCTGTTGGGGACACTCTCCTCGCTGGAGCAATTCGTTTCTCTAGGGAGGTTGCACCTCAGACCCCTACAGTTCTTCCTGACAAGGAACTGGAACCGAAGATCTCAAAGTCTAGACTTTGCGTTTAAGATCTCGCAAGAGATAAAGGAGGATCTACGTTGGTGGCTAGACCCTCTCCTGTTCAAGGAAGGCCTTTCCTTGCAGGTTCGGAACCCCAGCCTAGTGTTATATGCGGACGCATCGGACATAGGTTGGGGAGCTACTCTCGGGTCGAGAGAAGTGTCAGGCACCTGGATGGGGGATCAGGTGTCCTGGCACATCAACAAGAAAGAGCTAACAGCGATTTGGTTCGCTCTCAAAACCTTCGAACCCCTCGTAAAGGGAAAGTCAGTTCAGATCAACTCGGACAACACCACAGCCCTGGCTTACATTCGGAAACAGGGGGGGACTCACTCTTTCTCCCTGTACGAGACAGCGAGATCGCTCCTCCTGTGGTCGGAGGAAAGGAAGATAAGTCTTCTCACCAGGTTCGTACAGGGAGAAAGAAATGTCAGAGCGGATCTGCTAAGCAGAAGGAATCAAGTCCTTCCCTCAGAGTGGACTCCGCACTCGGACGTATGCCAGGAGCTGTGGAGGACGTGGGGCAGGCCCCATCTCGATCTATTTGCGACCTCAAGGAATGCGAGGATAGATCTATACTGCTCCCCTATTGCGGACCCAAGAGCAGTGGCAATAGATGCATTCCTGATGGATTGGAAAAACCTGGATCTTTACGCGTCCCGCCTTTCAAGATTCTAGGGGAAATGCTAAGGAAGTTCGCAGCTTCAGAGGGAGCGAGGATGACTTTGATAGCTCCATTCTGGCCTGCCCAGGACTGGTTCACAGAGGTACTGGAATGGCTGGTGGATGTTCCAAGATCCCTACCACTAAGAGTCGATCTGCTCAAACAGCCCCACTTCGACAGGTTTCACAAAAACCTCCCCGCTCTCAGTCTGACTGGATTCAGACTATCAAGAGTCTCGTCAGAGCTAAGGGCTTTTTGGCAAAGTCTGCAAGGGCTATTGCCAATGCACGTAGACCTTCCACATCTAGAGTCTACCAGTCGAAGTGGGACGTTTTTCGACGTTGGTGCAGGACTCATAAAGTTTCCTCCTCCAGTACCTCTGTGACTCAGATAGCAGATTTCCTTATCTTCCTGAGGGAAAAATGCGGGTTAGTAGTCTCCACCATCAAGGGCTACAGGAGCATGCTTTCCTCAGTTTTTCGTCATAGAGGATTAAACATATCCGAAGACAAGGACCTCCATGACTTAATCAGATCATTTGAGACGGTTAAAAAAACCTCCTACTTAGTTCCTAGCTGGAATCTAGACGTCGTGCTGCTCTTTCTGAGGTCCTCAAGATTCGAACCTCCCCATACAGCTTCTTTCAGGGACCTTTCTATGAAAAGACTTTTTCTCTGTGCGTTAGCTTCAGCGAAGAGAGTCAGTGAGCTGCAGGCTCTAGAAGGTGAGGTAGGTTTTCAAGGAGGATCCGTGTTTTGCTCTTTTCTTCCGGCTTTCCTAGCCAAGAATGAAAACCCTTCTTCACCATGGCCCAGGAGCTTCGAAATTAAAAGCTTGTCCTCCTTAGTTGGGACAGAAGAGGAGAGATCTCTTTGCCCGGTGAGAAGCCTGAAATTTTATCTTCAAAGGAAGAGAAGACTTGCTGCTAATGAGAGCAATCTCTGGTGCTCTGTAAGGGACCCCAGTAGGCCCTTATCAAAAAATGCCCTCTCATTCTTTATCAGGAATGTTATTAGAGAAGCCCACACATCGTGCAGTCAGCAACAGTTTAGTCTTCTGAAAGTCAAGGCGCACGAAGTGAGGGCCATCGCGACGTCTTTGGCTTTCAAGAAGAATATGTCTTTACAAAACCTCATGAAGGCCACTTTTTGGAGGTGTGAATCAGTCTTCTCCAATCACTACCTAAAGGACATATCGATTACGTATGAAAAGTGTTTTGGGCTAGGCCCTTACGTATCGGCGGATTCAGTGCTGGGGCAGGGAGCTGAAACACATCCTTTTTAATCCTTTTCCCTGTTAGTTTTTAATTTGGAGTTTTTGGTTGTACGAAGGAGGTTGCAGGAGGCAGCTCCTTCTTTCGTATACTAATACTATTAGTAATTGGTTAGGTGATCGGTTGTGCTTGAGGCTCCTTGCGGTTGGTAGTGATAGGCTCTGGCATGTAAGCGGGTTGATCCCCATTGACCAGACCCTGTTTGGATTCTGCCAAGTAAGTGGACTCAGTTCCCATTGGTAGACCCAAAGAGTTCTTCAGCTATAGGTCACGCCCTCGCTGAGACTCTTTAGGCAACGCAGACTAATAGACAGTAACTATGAAGTCTTCTGCCTAATTCAGGTAAGAACCAAGGGTTTATTTTTATTCCTTTAACATGTGTTGTCCCCACTTTCTAGGTGACAATCAGCTAAGTATATATCTGGCAGGGAAGTTCATGTATAAAAATGATATTGTTAGTATACAATAAAGTTTTGTACATACTTACCTGGCAGATATATACGATTGATGGCCCACCCAGCCTCCCCTCAGGAGACAGGTGGAAGAAAATAATCTGACAAGAAAGGGGGACTGGTTCTTACACCCGCCACCCAGCGGCGGGTAAGGTAGATCACCTGACCTACCTGTAGCGTGTGCCGCGAGTTTTGAATTTTCTGTCGTGACGTCAGAGACCTAAGCTAAGTATATATCTGCCAGGTAAGTATGTACAAAACTTTATTGTATACTAACAATATAATTTTTTCTGTCATTTATTGAAGCCAGGTTCTGATTGAGGTTTTCTTTCCTTTCTGGTCTGAAGTGAAGTTTGTTACAGACTGGCTCCCTTTCTTGTTTTGTTGTTGTATTTAAGCTATGCTTTAATAGTTTGACAACAATTATTATGTTTTGAAGTTAGCTTTGTTGGAGACTTTTCTCATCATGCATTGATCCTGTGTTTTGTTAGATGTTATCAGCCTTTTTTACTATGTATAAAAGGTAGTTTGTTAGAAGCTGTTTTATTTGTGGTATGTAGAAGGTATTTTTGTCAGTGAAAGCCTGCCTGCCTTTGAATTTTTCTGGCATCCCTTTTGTATATTGAGGCTGTGTTCATAATTATGCTTTACTTGAGGTTGTGTGCTTTCTGTATTATGTATTGTTTTGCTAGAGTATCAGTTCCCTTCTTGGCTACTTATTACAAACTAGATTCTTATAATGGTCATTCACGTCTTTTGTTAAGAACAAAGATTTGACATGGATTAGTAGTTTATGCATCTAGAAGTAAATGTTGATTGTAGCACTTTCTTTGCTGTTTATTTAAAGTTAAATGTTGATTATGGCCACCTCTCTTTGGTGTTTCATGAACATGTATCTATAAACAGTTCTTCTGGCTTATTTAATGTGCATATGGATTCAAGTTTTGAGGAAGAAAATTTTACATTTTCTTTGCTTTTTTAAAGCAATTTTGAAGATGGTCATTTGCTTTTTTTTCTTTAAAACCTTAATGCCTGATGGTTGTTTAGTGTGGGAATGTGTTAATGCTGACTTTTTCCCTTAGACTCTTGTTTGTCACATATTCATGAGTTGTATTTCAACGGAGATCTTGACGTTAACAATTGATCCCTGATCATCCTACATCGGCTGTGAGCAACCACATTCGCTGAACAACAGTACCAGTATGCAGTAAGTGTGCCTCATGGTTGAATTCTCAGTTCCAGAGGTCTTTTATTCCTCACACTGTGGAACTTCAGCCTCCCAGAGGATGTTGTGCAGTGGGAACTTCAGAAGTTCAAGGGAAATTGGAGTGCATTGCTACCCTAATGCTATGCTTGCATTTTAATACTTTTTCATCTATTTATTAATTATTTTTTTGATAAGTGGGATCTCTTCTCTCTTTATTTCACTTTACTTCCTCTTACTTCTTCCTAATGAACATCATATTCTTTGGAAGCTTGAATTTCAAGTCAATGGCTCCTGATGGCTTGTTCCATATGTTTTGTGTCTTTTAGATGTCTCAGAGGTAGTCTGGGTTTTCTTCATTGTTTGCATGAAATGTAGGTTTGTAAACAAATATGTTTAACTTTTTGGCTACATGATTTAAAGATTGGAACCTGCACATAGCTTCAAGACATGTATTGGTTTTGAAGTTAGTTCATGAACACATTTTAAATAAGATGAGTAAGTTGGCAGAATGTTAGAAACTGGAAGAAAGAGTGACCTTTCATTCAGAAAGCCACTGATTATGTGTAGCCCATAACCAGCCCGAGAAGAGTCTTCTTGAGACTCAGAGGTCTGGCCAAACTAACCCCTATTAACAATAATGATATGTGTAGCCCTTGACACTGCATTTCCTTTTGTGTTGATACCCTGAAATCACATTTTCTAGCTAAATGTGAGTGTTGCTTGACTTTTGAAATCAACGTGCATAGTTTTAGTACTTCAACTCCTGGCCAAAGGCTCTCAGGAGCTTCTAGTTTGGCTGAGCCTGAGAGATCTTGACGTGGCCATATTGTGCATTCTATATTCATCTGTTCTGGAGATTGTTTTATTTCTTTTATTAATCAGGTGCTTACTGGTTAACTTTGTGGTAACCTGTCTTTCAGTTTCTGGGATACTGGCATGTAGTAATTTGATGATGAAAGATCAGCCAGAGTTGTATTGTTCTGGTCTTAACTTATCAAGTATGTCATTTTTATAACATATTTGTTTAAAATAAGTGTGAGAGAGCTATGTATAGGAAAGTTATTTTCATATCATATATACAGAGGCAACTGGTTTATCAGATAAACCTCATTTGACCTCATTTAGTGTATATAGATACTCTGAGCATACCTTTTCTGCAACGTTTGAAGCTACATTTGTTAGTTTTGTTATTTGAACACAAATTTGTGTTATAATGGAGTACTCCACCTAAGGTCTTTTGACAGGCCTCTGTCGGTCTATCTTAATCTCCTTGTTTGTTATAATTACAGTTTGTTTGGATGTCTGGTTTTACTTTAGGTTGGGGCATTCATATTGTTATTTGATATGTTAGCTCCATGTTGGGACTATGAGTAAAACCATGTTACGACTACGTGTCTGGCATTGATTCATGTGGGTATTGCATCCACTCACACAGTGCCAAAAGTCCAGCTCTTGGTAAAGTTTGGCTTTTGACAGAATTTCATAGAAAAATGAACCTGTCAGTGGGTATACCAGCCACGAATTTCAGATGTCGCTGTTGTTTGCTTTAGTAAGAGGGTAACTTTTATTGTGGCATGGTGTACTTAATTTTTAGTTGATGACAAACACTAAATTTCATGTCATTTCTTTTGCTTGTTTGTGCTTAGAACTGATTTTCGGCACAAAGTATATACATAGATATTAAGTCTTGGAAATCATTGTTCCCTGATTCCAGATCTTATAATTTTCAGTACTGTCCTTTCTTTAATGGAAATCATTTGGACTGTACTTACAGTTACTTAGTGTATAGGCCATAAATAAAATTTCTGGCAGTTTTTCTGTGCTACTTAGGAGCCAATTAATACATTTGGCTGATCTACAGTTATTATTACTTTTTACAGCACTAGAAAATTGGTGAACAACTCATTTGCTTTTGAGATTACCTAAATGAGTCAATAAGCTGATGTCCTATTTGAATGGTTCATAGCCTTTGCGTTCAACATTCTACTGATTATTATATTCCTTGCATAACTCTGACAAATACTTGGAAATTCCATGGTTCCACCATTTAGGATTTATTACAAGTCTAGTGTAAGAGGTTGCATAAGGGAACAGTAACTTACAGACTGTGGCTCGCTTTGGAAAGTCGTTTTTTCTAACACTATGTAAATGGAACATTTAAAGTGACCTTGGCATCAGATCTGCACATACTAGAGTTCTTACAACCTTCCTGTACTCGTTAATGAAATTTTTAGA
>NC_087207.1:9761191-9771191 GCF_015104395.2 Macrobrachium nipponense
GTTAATGAAATTTTTAGATAGGACTACCTTTGAACTTATTGCTAGTGCGAAATAGGCTGGAAAGATCTTTTAATACTATATTATTAAAGTGAACTTTACTTTCATTGATGAAGAACGTAGGCCTGTACTTTTATCAAGCCTTTAATAAATTCCTTTTGTATGGAAAAGTAACATTCTATACATAAAAATTTCCTCCCATTTCATGTATATTATGCCTTGAAAATAGTATGATTAGCTCCATTTGTCATGATAAATTCTGCGTACATTTTTGGTTGCCACAGAAATATGGGACAGAAAATAAACTTGATAAATACTTTAGATCACGAGGCATGTTCCACTGAAGACTGTTCAGCCTATGTTTATGTCAGAATATAATCAGTAAATAAAATCACAAAAATTTACCTTCTCTATATTTTTGTTAAAATGTTTACAATTTCTAAATAAAAAAACAATGATAAAAGGAAAAATGAAGACGTTCAAGGGCCTAGTAACATTTTCAAAGATAAAATTACCATTTTAGTTAAAGTATAGCTGTTACTAGGTGGGCTTTGGGGTGGGGCCTTGGTTGTGTCTTCATTTTCTCCTTTATAAAAAGATAATTCTTGCTTGGGGTTGGAGACAGTAAATTACCCTATTCCCAAGCAAACCGAAGTGTGTACCATTCTTGCCATAAGTTATTAGAAATTTGTCAAGTGGTGTTTTCTCAGAATGAACATAAATTAAAGTGCATATGCTTGATAAGCTTCCCTTTTCACATCTTGCTGTAAACTTTTGGAATAACTTGGAAAAATGTGAAGTATTTTATGAAAATCTGTTACAATTTCTGGTTCAAACTATAATTACTGCCCGACAGTAACTAGCAGACAGGGTTGTTAAATTGAGCTGGCTTCAATTTACCAGCTTTGCTATAGTATGGGGTTTTGCTAGACCTAATACTAACAAGATTTGTACTCTGCCAAACGCACTTTTGATTGGTTGCAACCAAACTTCGCATGAGAATGAAGCAAAGGCATTGCTATTTTGACCTTCATTATATTTGTTATAATCAGATGAACTTATTCACCCAGCTGAGGGATGTGTCATACTACAAAACAAAGTCAATTAACAGAGTCACAGAAGAAACTTTTAGAACAGAATAGCTCAAGTGAGAGAAACACTGAGGGAAACGATATGAGAAGCTCTAGTCACCAAGGAAAGGGAGGGGGTTGGGGGTGGGGGAGAGAATGTTAGAGAGCGAGACTGAGAGTGAGAAAAAAGGGACTGGGACCTCCATACCTCTCCCTACATTCCTCCGTTTTCTTCCTTTTCCTCCTTCAGGTGGGTGGCCACACTACACTGCCCCATGCAACTCATATGGTGTCAATGGCATTTTATGTTAGTTTTGGTGAATAAAATATTGAAAGTTGATTTTTACTTTTATTTCCTGTTTTACATAATCTTGGTGGATTTCTTGTCTTATCTTACAAAGTACTGCTGGCTTAAATACCAAAGAACAGCTTTATTGAATAACGAACCTAAACCTATGCACTACTCTATGTATGAGGCATGGCTAATATTTCCAACACTGTATTTTGTCCTCTACTGTTCACAGAAGAGGGGAGAATGGGCCATTTGCTTGTTTCAGGATACCAAAGTTCGATAACAGGTTCCACATTTCTTGGTCAACGAGAATTAACTGTGCAAGACTATAATTACATCTTTTAGTTCTGTATGCATTTTCTATTCTATAAGGTCAGGGATTCTAATGTCTGCAATTTTAAGAGCATTTTAAGTAAAAGAAACAAAATTGCGTATGAGGCAAAATATGAGCTTTATAAAACTGAATATCAAGAACTCTATAGGGAGTAAAGTATGAAAACACCTCTTTCCAACCTTCTTGGTATTGTACACATTGTACTTGTCTTCATACATGTCCTCTTCTCCCTATGGTTTTCCATGTCTCCCTACAAGTACTCGTTAATTGTGATCTCTGTACTTTCTAACCACTCGATACTGCCAGTCTCTCCTCATTCATAATCCATCTACTGGACTCTGGCCATGAATCTTGGTATTCTGCACAAACCTTCTCAACATTAATTATTCCTATTATCAATGTTTTCTCCTACGTAGTAGTACATACCTTATGCACATATACTCCTGCTTCTAATAATGGGGTACTTTATTTACCAGTAGTCTAACCAATTCTCCTTTTATCTAATACATTTCATGACCAAAAATAAAAAACTTTTCATACATTTTCTTTTAACCCCAAGGATATCATGTATTCATTACAAGGTAGTAGTGAATCCCTTAATATTTTTCTTAAAACAGCCACTTTCCTAACTTCTTTCACCCCTTACCTCAAGCTGCTTTACCTACACTGATTTTCAGTGGGTCATTTAATTCTGCTCTTCCACCTCTCACACATTTCTCGCTCTTCCTCTAATTCTGCTGTTACCAGTATTTAGCGGCTAACAGAGACCTTTTTGGCAATCTACATTAACTTAATTACACCCATCCTTATACTTTGTCTAGCACTCAATTTTTTTTGTATTTACAAATTCTGACCTTAAATAAAAATCTACCAGAAAAAAAAACTAACTTCAGGGTATTAGAAATGTAAGATGTCTAAAAAGTATAAGCAAATCCTTCTAAGCAGTATTGCACAGGTATATCTTGTTCATTAAGAAGTACAGTGTTGAAATGGCTAACACAAATTCTGTACCTTGTAACAACCATAACTCGCCAAGCCAGTCTCCTCTTCAGTAAATAAGGGAGATAAGAATTTAATAAAATGTACAGTACTTACAATTGGTCAATTAAGCCATGTCCATAGTATCTAGTATTTAGAGAGGACTTGCACTATATTGTAAAATCACAATTTGTAGTAAATTGTATTTTCATACATTCAACTTCCCTGTCAGATATATACTTAGCTTTAGACTCCGTCGTCCAAAGCTAAGTATATATCTGCCAGGTAAGTATGTATGAAACTTTATTGTACAATAACAATATCATTTTTCCTAACTATACAAACCTGAGGTCCTTTACATATGGAATAATACAGCGCAACTGAACCGGTCGTAAGCTTTCGAACAAGGTGGTTCGGTAGTTAACTGCTTGTCCGATGGTCGGGAGTCCCGCCCAACTGGAGGGTAATCATTCACTTTACTTTAGGCCCAGGACAGAGTGAAGGGTGGCATGAGGTGGGACTATGTGTAAAGGACCTCAGGTTTGTATAGTCACGAAAAATACAATTTACTACAAATTGTGATTTTTCCAACACGTAATACAAACCCTCGGTCCTTTACATATTGGTGGGTGGAATCTGAGTCTTATGAACAGCCTGGTGTTCATACGACCTTGGTTCTCTCCCTGGTCGAAGAGCAGAGGGAGGGATCCTAGCCTCTGTCCAACTGATCGGGGTGTGCACCGCGGGATCAGTGGTCAGATCTCTGGACCAAATTCATAAGAGGGAGGCAAGCGTGCCTCTTATGAATAGCAAGCAAGAAGTAGTTCCTATGCCAGAGCCAAATATAAAGTCTTGGGTTTGTCTCTTGTTGGAATCCACTCCCCCCCTTGTTAGGGGAGTGGCAGATAAACGCTTCTATCCCTAATGAAAGGGAAGAATGGAGCTCAGTCGCGTAGCTTACCTGCATCAGCATCCTGTCCAGCGTAGTGACGACCGCCACCCTCTGCCCGTAGAGACAGGGAAGAAAAGAGGAGGAAGAGAAGCCAGTCACACACTCATTCACTCTTCCATTCATGCAGTCTCACAAGGATGAGATGCCATCTTGTCCGGCGATGGAGCTGGGTAAGCTACACAACTTGTTGAGCAGCCACCACGGGTCCCAAGGAAAAGGTGTCCAAGGACCTGTGGGTGATATCCCGAAGGTAGATGGATGTAAAGGTGGTCTGGTTGGCCCAAACCGCTGCCTTCAGCATCTGTGCCACGGACCAGTTCTTGCGGAATGCGAGGGTTAGACCAATACCTCTGACTTTGTGGGCTCTCGGACGAAGGGTACCAGTGTTGTCACTCCTGTCTGAAGTGTATGCCTTCCTGATCACCTCACAAAGCCAGAAAGAAATAGTGTTCTTGGACACTTCTTTCTTGGTAACCCCGGTGCTAACGAAGAGGCGTCGACACTCAGGCCTGAGGTGGCGAGTTCTCTTCAGATAGCGCTGTAGTGCCCTCACAGGACAAATCAGCATCTCATCCGCATTGTTGTCGGTGAAGTCCTTCAGGGACGGGATCGTGAAGGACTTGAACCGGTCATCAGGAACCGAAGGGTTCTGAGTCTTCGCTACGAAGTCTGGGATGAAATCGAGCGTCACCGATCCCCATCCCCTCGAGTGTTTAACATCGAAGGAAAGACCATGAAGTTCCTATACTCTCTTCGCTGATGCCAGGGCCAGCAGAAAGACGGTCTTGAGGGTCAGATCCCTGTCTGATGACTCCTGGGGTGGCTCGAAAGGTCTGCAAGTCAAGCTCCTAAGTAGAGAGTCACATCCCACCCCTGGGGCCTGAGTTCCCTGGGTGGGCAAGACCTCTCGAAGCTCTTCATCAGGAGTGAGATTTCCATGAAGGTGGAAATGTCCACTCCTCGCAGTTTAAGGACTAGGGGCAGAGCGGCTCTGTAGCCTTTAACTGTGGAGACAGAGGGGAGCTTCTCTCGGCGAAGGAAGACGAGGATATCCGCTACCTGCAGAAGACGGACCACTTCCCCTGGTACACTGCTGCAGAGGACTGTCTGAGGTACCCTGCCATCTCTGTTGCTGCTTGGTGAGAAAAGCCTCTCGCTCGCAAGAGATGGTGGATAACCGCCAGCCGTGAAGACACAGGGACCGAACCGCTTGGTGGTACCGTTCCACGTGTGGTTGGCACAGGAGGTTGTGCCAGGGGGGAATCTCTCGTGGTGCTTTGGCGAGAAGATCCAGCAGGTCCGGATACCAAACGGCCCGAGGCCATTTGGGTGCCACCAGAATCATCCGAAGATTGCTGGTGACCAGCACCCTGCTGATCACTTTGCGAATCAGACAGAATGGGGGAAAGGCGTAGACGAGGAGGTTGTCCCACGGGTGTTGAAACGCGTCCTCTGCTGCTGCCCATGGGTCCGGCACAACTGAGAAGAAAACCTTGAGTTTTCTGTTGTGCCGGGTGGCGAACAGATCCACGACTGGACGCCCCCACAGGTCAAAGAGCCTTTCCGCCATGTCCGGGTGAACAGACCATTCGGTCCCGATCACCTGATTCCGACGGCTGAGCTTGTCTGCCACTACGTTCCTCTTGCCTGGAATGTATCTGGCTGACAGCTCTACCGAGTGAGCTACGGCCCACTTGTGCACCTGCATCGTCAACTGGTGCAACGGGAGGGACACTAGCCCCCCCTGTTTGTAGACGTATGCCACTACCGTGGTGTTGTCGCTCATCAACACCACTGAGTGTCCCATCACACGTTCCCGGAACTCTTGGAGTGCGAGGAACACTGCCTTGAGCTCCAGGACGTTGATGTGAAGGTGCTTGTCGTGATGGTCCCACACACCTGCAACCAGCAACTCCTCCAGGTGTGCGCCCCAACCCTTGGTTTATGCGTCTGAGAACAGCAGCATTTCCGGAGAGGGAGAAGCGCCTCAGTGGCGTGGTTGGTATGGTGTTTGCGTCCCACCTCGGTGGTCGTGGGTTCGATAGAAGTTCACTCTCGACATGGTTCGGAAGTCACGTAAAGTCGTTGGTCCCGTTGCTGAATAACCACTGGTTCCATGCAATGTAAAAGCACCATATAAACAAACAAACAAAATAAACAAACAAATCCGGAGGGGGAGTGCGGAGAGGCACTCCTCTTACGAGGTTCCTGTCGTCCAGCCACCAGGCTAGGTCCTGCCTCACCTCCTCTGTGAGAGGGACGGGGAGGTATGGCGGGTCTCTTGCCTGTGACCAACATTCCTTTAGCCTCCACTGAAGAGACCACAGGTGAAGACGCCCGTGAGGGACTAACTTCTCTAGCGACGACAGGTGATTGATCACAACCTGTCACTGCTGAGCTGACTGTTCCTGTCAAGACAGGATCCGTCCGGCTGCCTCCCTGAACCTGCTGATTCGTGAGTCTGCGGGGAAGACTTGCCCTGCTACTGACTCGATCAGCCTGCCCAGGTACTTCATCCTCTGCTTGGGCTCAAGATCTGACTTCTCGAAGTTCACCACAATCCCTAGATCACGGCAGAATTCGAGGAGTCGATCCCTGTCCTGTAGCAACTGCGAGCGGAAGCTCGCCAGGACCAGCCAATCTTCGAGATACCTCAGAAGACGTATCCCGACCGAGTGGGCCCAAGCTGACACCAGCGTGAACACTCGCGTGAACACCTGTGGGGCGGTTGAGAGACCAAAGCAAAGTGCCCTGAATTGGTACACCGTCCCGTCGAGGATGAAGTGGAGGTACTTCCTGGAGGACTGGTGGATGGGTATTTGTAAATACGCATCCTTCAAGTCCACCGAAAGCATGAAGTCGTTCTCCCTGATGGAATCGAGTACGGATCGTGCTGTTTCCATCGTGAACCGAGTCCGGCAAACGAATCGGTTCAAGGGAGAGAGATCTATCACCGGGTGCCAGCCCCCAATTACTCCTCCACCGGGAAAAGTTGGCTGTAGAAGCCCGGCGACTGATCTCGTACGACCTCCACAGCTCGCTTGCTCAGCATGGCTTCCACTTCTTTCCGAAGCACTACGTCCCTGGCAGAACCGGGAATGTATGTCTGATGATGGACTGGGCGCGAAGTGAGTGGTGGCCACGACTCGAAGGGTAGTAGATATCCCTCCCGAAGGACATCCACTATCCAGGTCTTGGCTCCGTAGTGCTGCCAAGATGCCCAATGGCTCGTCAGGCATCCCCCACTTCCAGCAGCAGGTGAAGGGGAACGCCGTCCCTAGCGTTTCCCCTTCTTCCCGGATCCTCCTCGGGAAAAGGAGGTCTGGGAGAAGAGCTGACGACCGTTCCTTACCGAAGAAGTCGATGTCTGGATCTTTCTGCTCGGTCTCGACGAGGAAGTCACTTTGGCCGCAGATGAAGAGCTAGCTGAGCTCCGAAGCTTGGCCACAGTGGCTTGAGGTTGCCCAGACACCTTCGAGACTGCCTGGTGTACTGAGTGGTCACTGTCCTCAGTGCGCAGCTGTTCCACCGCAGCGTCCACCATCTCTCTAGGGAAGAGAGAGGCGGAACCCAGCAACGGTCCATTCCTAAGACCCAGCGCTGCCTCATGCCCTGCCGCCCTGGTCACTTGAGCGAGGACTGTGTCCCTATGTCTCAGGACCAGACACAAAATGAATAATTATGATGAAGGAAGATCAAATATATTAGAAAAGTTGGATTTTTAAATGTTAGAATTTCTGGAAATGAAGGAAAGAACAACATACCAGAACAGGAAAGAGACATGGGAAAATCCTTATTATTACCCATATTAAACGAAGGAGATAACACGCAAACCATCATAGTGATGAATGCGCAGGGTTTAGTTAAGAATAACTAAAAAATCACAATTTGTCGTAAATTGTATTTTTCCTACTATGCAAACCTGAGGTCCTTTAACAATAGGAATGTACTTACGGCGTAGCTGGAATTACGGCCGTTGAATCTTGAACAAGGTGGTCAAGCAGTAACTACTGTGGGACAGGCTAGCCTGCCTGGATGTAAACACTCCACTTTGCCTTTCGGCCCAGGTTCAGATTGAGGCTAGTGGCATGAGGTGGGCATCTGTAAAGGACCTCAGGTTGTATAGTTAGGAAAAATACAATTTACGACAAATTGTGATCTGTTCCGACACGTAATACAAACCCTCAGTCCTTTAACATAAGGAAAACTCACTGATTGGTGGGAGGAATTTGAGTGAGCCTCTAGAACTGACTGGAGTTCTGTGCACCTAGGCTACTTCTCCTGGTCGTAAGAGCGAGGAGGAGTGCCCTGCTGCCTCTGACAACTTGATCAGAGTATAGGAGCTGCATGATCAAGAGTCAGACTTCTGGGCCTTTTCGAAATGACGTGAGGAATCGGACTCATCCGAGGAATCGTGCTCAGGTCCGTCCAGGCTGAGCCCTTTCCGAGATATTCTTCCTTCAGCAGCAGTACTTCCCTCGAACGCTAGAAATTCCAGGAATTAGAGCATTCGGCGGGATTCCCGTTTGTTGTAGTAACAATTATCTGGGATTCTCGTCTCGCCCACTCTGGAAGTCACTTTGGCCGCAGATGAAGAGCTAGCTGAGCTCCGAAGCTTGGCCACAGTGGCTTGAGGTTGCCCAGACACCTTCGAGACTGCCTGGTGTACTGAGTGGTCACTGTCCTCAGTGCGCAGCTGTTCCACCGCAGCGTCCACCATCTCTCTAGGGAAGAGAGAGGCGGAACCCAGCAACGGTCCATTCCTAAGACCCAGCGCTGCCTCATGCCCTGCCGCCCTGGTCACTTGAGCGAGGACTGTGTCCCTATGTCTCAGGACCAGACACAAAATGAATAATTATGATGAAGGAAGATCAAATATATTAGAAAAGTTGGATTTTTAAATGTTAGAATTTCTGGAAATGAAGGAAAGAACAACATACCAGAACAGGAAAGAGACATGGGAAAATCCTTATTATTACCCATATTAAACGAAGGAGATAACACGCAAACCATCATAGTGATGAATGCGCAGGGTTTAGTTAAGAATAACTAAAAAATCACAATTTGTCGTAAATTGTATTTTTCCTACTATGCAAACCTGAGGTCCTTTAACAATAGGAATGTACTTACGGCGTAGCTGGAATTACGGCCGTTGAATCTTGAACAAGGTGGTCAAGCAGTAACTACTGTGGGACAGGCTAGCCTGCCTGGATGTAAACACTCCACTTTGCCTTTCGGCCCAGGTTCAGATTGAGGGGTGGCATGAGGTGGGCATATCTGTAAAGGACCTCAGGTTTGTATAGTTAGGAAAAATACAATTTACGACAAATTGTGATCTGTTCCGACACGTAATACAAACCCTCAGTCCTTTAACATAAGGAAAACTCACTGATTGGTGGGAGGAATTTGAGTGAGCCTCTAGAACTGACTGGAGTTCTGTGCACCTAGGCTACTTCTCCTGGTCGTAAGAGCGAGGAGGAGTGCCCTGCTGCCTCTGACAACTTGATCAGAGTATAGGAGCTGCATGATCAAGAGTCAGACTTCTGGGCCTTTTCGAAATGAGTGAGGAATCGTGACTCATCCGAGGAATCGTGACTCAGGTCCGTCCAGGCTGAGCCCTTTCCGAGATATTCTTCCTTCAGCAGCAGTACTTCCCTCGAACGCTAGAAATTCCAGGAATTAGAGCATTCGGCGGGATTCCCGTTTGTTGTAGTAACAATTATCTGGGATTCTCGTCTCGCCCACTCTGGACTGTGGTTTCGCCCAAGTGTTTGCAGATCTTAGAAGACCAGAACACTTGGAGAGTGCTAGAAACTCCGAAGAATTCTAAGCGCTCGGTGAAACCCCCCCGAATTCGTCAAGACGATCATCGGGTGGTGGCCCTCCTGATTCCCGTAGAAATCGAGGATGGGGCAAGATCCTTCCTCAACGATGGGGACTTACATCCGGTAGGACGTGAAGGTCCCTCCAGGAACGCAGTCCCTGACGTGGAATCCTACGGAGAACGCTCTGCAGGATCCCTCCCCTTCCCGTCGCAGCCATAGGGAGAGAGGGAATGGGGGAGGAAGATTGGACACTTGCTCGCCTTCCCAGCGGAACTAGCAGTCGGAGAAGCGAGTACGGGCAGCCATCACCGTGCGGTGATGGCCGCTCAGAGTCTAGGAAAACGTTACCGTCTGGAGAAAACGTTTTCCCGAGGAGGGTTACGAACTCGTACTGTAGGCTAAACGTCTGCCGCCACCATGACCGTCGTCTGGGTGGGGCTGAGCAAGCACCTGGCAGGAGAGAGCCGATACCGTCCTCCGACGCGTCCCAGTCCTTGTCGAGGTCGAAAACTCTCAAGAGGCCCATTCTCAAGATATAAAAATAGGGGTTCT
>NC_087207.1:9776191-9795329 GCF_015104395.2 Macrobrachium nipponense
TCTCAAAAGAAGAGTCCGCTAGAGAATCGGAAATGGTGGAAAAGATCTAGGAAAGGAACACATTCTCAAAAGGAGGTTTGGGTATGGAAGAGGAATTCAATAGGGAAATATGAATTGATAGAAAAGAAGAAAATAGACAGGACAGCATCAAACAAATAGAGAACCAGAGGGAAAGGGAGAGGAAGAACACTCTGCAAGTAAGAAAATGGAAGCTTCCAAAGCAGGTGGACTGAAGGCAGTTGGGGGGCTGCTGGAAGTACTCTACTCTGGAAGCATACAAGGCAGGAGGACTGAAGGCAGTTGGGGGGCTGCTGGCTGGGAAGTATCTCTCCAGGAAGCATCAGGGCAAGGAGGACTGAAGGCCAGGTGGGGGCGCGGAAGTACTCTAACCATGAAAGCAGCAAGGCAGGAACTGAAGGCAGTTGGGGGGCTGCTGGAAGTACTCTACTCATGAAGCATACAAGGGCGGGGGACTGAAGGCAGTGCTGCTGGAAGTACTTACTCAGAAGGCATAACAAGGCTGGGGAACGGAAGCAGTTGGGGGCTGCTGGAAGTACTCTACTCATGCCGCATACAAGGGCAACAGGAAGGGAACTGAACAAGGCCAGGTGGGGGGCGCGGAAATTACTCTATCAGAAAGCATGCAAGGCAGGAGGACTGAAGGCAGTTGGGGGGCTGCTGGAAGTACTCTACTCATGAAGCATACAAGGCAGGAGGACTGAAGGCAGAATTGGGGGGCGGCTGCTTGGGGGAAAGCTACTCTACTCATGAAGCATGCAAGGCAGGAGGACTGAAGGCAGTTGGGGGCTGCTGGAAGTACTCTACTCATGAAGCATGCAAGGCAGGAGGACTGAAGGCAGTTGGGGGCTGCTGGAAGTACTCTACTCATGAAGCATCAAGGCAGGAGGACTGAAGGCAGTTGGGGGGCTGCTGAAGTACTCTACTCAGGAAGCTACAGGGCAGGAGGGACTGAGGCAGTTGGGGGGCTGCTGGAAAAGTACTCTATCATGAAGCATGCAAGGCAGGAGACTGAAGCAGTTGGGGGTTGGGGGCTGCTGGAAAGTACTCTACTCATGAAGCATGCAAGGCAGGAGGACTGAAGGCAGTTGGGGGGCTGCTGGAAGTACTCTACTCAGGAAGCATACAAGGCAGGAGGACTGAAGGCAGTTGGGGGGCTTGCTGAAAAGTACTCTTAACTTCATGAATCATGCAAGGCCAGGTAGGACTGAAGGCAGGTTGGGGGGGGGGGGCTGACTGGAAGTACTCTACTCTGAAATAAGCATGCAAGGCAGGAGGACTGAAGGCAGTTGGGGGGCTGCTGGAAGTACTCTACTCATGAAGCATACAAGGCAGGAGGACTGAAGGCAGTTGGGGGGCTGCTGGAAGTACTCTACTCATGAAGCATGCAAAGGCAGGAGGACTGAAGGCAGTTGGGGGCTGCTGAAGTACTCTACTCATGAAGCATAGAAGGCAGGAGGACTGAAGGCAGTTGGGGGGTGCTGGCTGGAAGTACTCTAACTTCAATGAAGCATACAGCAGGAGGACTGAAGCAGTTGGGGGGGCTGCTGGAAGTACTCTACTCTAGAAGCATACAGCAGTTTAAGCTGGATGGCAGACTGGCTGGGGGGCTGGAAGTACTCACTCAGAAGCTGCAAGGCGGAGGATGAAGGCAGTGTGCTGGAAGTACTCTACTCAGGAAGCATACAAGGCAGGAGGACTGAAGGCAGTTGGGGGGCTGCTGGAAGTACTCTACTCATGAAGCATGCAAGGCAGGAGGACTGAAGGCAGTTGGGGGGCTGCTGGAAGTACTCTACTCATGAAGCATACAAGGCAGGAGGACTGAAGGCAGTTGGGGGCTGCTGGAAGTACTCTACTCAGGAAGCATACAAGGCAGGAGGACTGAAGGCAGTTGGGGGGCTGCTGGAAGTACTCTACTCAGGAAGCATACAAGGCAGGAGGACTGAAGGCAGTTGGGGGGCTGCTGGAAGTACTCTACTCATGAAGCATGCAAGGCAGGAGGACTGAAGGCAGTTGGGGGGCTGCTGGAAGTACTCTACTCATGAAGCATGCAAGGCAGGAGGACTGAAGGCAGTTGGGGGGCTGCTGGAAGTACTCTACTCAGGAAGCATACAAGGCTGGTGGACTGAAGGCAGTTGGGGGGCTGCTGGAAGTACTCTACTCATGAAGCATAACAGCAAGTACATGCTACAAGGCTGGGACTGAAGGCAGTGCTGCTGGAAGTACTCTACTCATGAAGTACAATAAACAGCAGGTAGAACTACAAAGCAGGAGGACTAAAGGCAGTTGGGGGGCTGCTGGAAGTACTCTACTCATGAAGCATGCAAGCAGGAGACTAAAGGCATGGGGGGCTGCTGGAGTACTCTACTCATGAAGCATACAGGCAGGAGACTGAAGGCAGTTGGGGGGCTGCTGGAAGTACTCTACTCATGAAGCATACAAGGCAGGAGGACTGAAGGCAGGTTGGGGGCTGTAGGAGTACTCTACTCGAAGCACAGGTTAGGCGACTGAAGGCTTGGGGGGCTGCTGGAAGTACTCTACTCATGAAGCATGAAAGGCCAGAGGACTGAAGGCAGTTGGGGGCTGCTAATAGGTACTCTACTCAGAAGCATTTGGGGGGCAAGGCAGGATGAACTGAAGCAGTTGGGGGCTGCTGGAAGTACTCCTTACTCAGGAAGCAGGAAAGGCAGGGGGACTGAAGGCAGTTGGTGGCTGCTGAAGTACTCTTACTCATGGAGCATACAAGGCAGGAGACTGAAGGCAGTTGGGGGGGGGCTGCTGGAAGGTACGCTACTCATGAGCCATACAAGGCTGGTGGACTGAAGGCCAGTTGGGGGCTGCTGGAAGGTACCTACTCCTGGGGAGCATACAAGGCAAGGAGGACTGCGGCAGTTGGGGGCTGCCTGGAAGTACTCTACTCAGAAGCTACAGGCTGGAGGACTGAAGCAGTTTGGGGCTTGCTGGAGTACTCTACTCTGGAGATGCAAGCAGGAGGACTGAGGCATTGGAGGGACTGCTGGAAGGTACTCTACTCATGAGCATTATAAGGGGCTTGGGGACTGGAAGGCAGTTGGGGCTGCTGGAAGTACTCGCCTCAAGAAGCCCATACAGCAAGGAGGACTGAGGAAGTTTGGGGGCTGCTGGAAGTACTCTAATCATGGGAAGCAGACAGGCAGAGGACTGGGAAGGCAGTTGGGGGGCTGCATGAAGTACTCTACTCAGGAAGGGCATGCAGGCCGGAGGACTTGGGGGGAAGGCCGTTGGGGGGCTGGCTGGAAGTACCCACTCATGAGCGATGAAGGCAGGTGGAACTGAGGCAGTTTGGTGCTGCTGAAGTACTCTAACTCATGAGCCATACAAGGAGGAGGACTGAAGGCGTTGGGGGACTGCTGAAAGGTTCTCTACTCATGAAGCTGCAAGGCGGAGGACTGGAAGGCAGTTGGGGGGTGCTGGAAGTACTCTACTCTGAAAGCATGCAAGGCAGGAGGCTGAAGGCAGTTGGGCTGCTGGAAGTACTCTACTCATGAAGCATTAAGGCTGGTGGACTGAAGGCAGTTGCTGGGCTGCTGGAAGTACTCTACTCATGAAGCATGCAAGGCAGGAGGACTGAAGGCAGTTGGGGGGCTGCTGGAAGTACTCTACTCTGAAACATGCAAGGCAGGAGGACTGAAGGCGTTGGGGGCTGCTGGAAGTATCTACTCATGAAGCATATAAGGGCTGGTGGCGTGAAGGCAGTTTGGGGGCTGCTGAAGTAACTACTCATGAAGCATGCAGGCAGGATGACTGAGCAGTTGGGGGGCTGCTGGAATACTCTACTCTGGAGCAATGAAGGCAGGAGGCTGAGGAGTTGGGGGGCGGCTGAAGTACTCTAATCTGAAGCATGCAAGGGAAGGAGGACTGGGGGGGAAGGCTTGCTGCTGGAAGTCTACTCGGAAGCATGGCAGGGGGTGCAGAGGTTTTGAGGCAGTTGAGGGGATGGGCTGGAGGTACTAGTCATGGAAGCATGCAAGGCAGGAGGAACTGAAGGCAGTTGGGGGGCGGCTGGAATATCTACTCTGAAGCCATAAAGGGGAGGGAATGAGGCAGTTGGGGGGCTGCTGGAAGTATCTTACTCAGAAGCATACAAGGGTTGGTGGCTGAAGGCGGTTGGGGGGGCTGCGGAAGTATCTCTATAAGCATACAAGGCAAGGGGAATGAAGGCAGTTGGGGGGGCGGGGGCTGGGCTGGAAGTACTCTAACTCAGGAAGATTCAAGGGGCTTTGGAGGACGGAAAGGCAGTTGGGGGGGCCGCGGAAGTATTATCTGGAAGCATTGCAAGGCGGGTTGGAATGAAAGGCAGTTGGGGGCTGCTGGAATTACTCTACTCATGAAGCAATGCAATGCAAGGAAGGACTGGAGGCAGTGGGGGCTTGCTGGAAGGTACTCTACTCTGAAAGCATTGGGGGCAAGGCAGGAGGACTGAAGGCAGTTGGGGGCTGCTGGAAGTACTCTACTCATGAAGCATTAAGGCTGGTGGACTGAAGGCAGTTGGGGGGCTGCTGGAAGTACTCTACTCATGAAGCATGCAAGGCAGGAGGACTGAAGGCAGTTGGGGGGCTGCTGGAAGTACTCTACTCTGAAAAGCATGTCAAGGCAGGAGGCTGAAGGAGTTGGGGGCGCGAAGTTACTCTACTCATTGAAGCATATAAGGTGGTGGAATGAAGGCGCAGTGGGGGACTGCTGAAAGTACTCTACTCATGAAGCATGCAAGGCAGGAGGACTGAAGGCAGTTGGGGGGCTGCTGGAAGTACTCTACTCATGAAGCATACAAGGCAGGAGGACTGAAGGCAGTTGGGGGGCTGCTGAAAGTACTCTACTCATGAAGCATGCAAGGCAGGAGGACTGAAGGCAGTTGGGGGGCTGCTGGAAAGTACTCTACTCTGAAAGCATGAAAGTGCAGAGGACTGAAGGCAGTTGGGGGGCTGCTGGAAGTACTCTACTCATGAAGCATATAAGGCTGGTGGACTGAAGGCAGTTGGGGGGCTGCTGGAAGTACTCTACTCATGAAGCATGCAAGGCAGGAGGACTGAAGCAGTTGGGGGGCGCTGGAAGTACTCTACTCTGAAAGCATGGCAAGGCAGGGAGGATGAAGGCAGTTGGGGCCTGTGGAAGTACTCTACTCATGAAGCATATAAGGCTGGTGACTGAAGGCAGTTTGGGGGGGGTTGGCTGCTGGAAGGTACTCTCACTCAGGAGCATACAAGGCAGGAGGACTGAAGGAAGTTGGGGGGCTGCTGGAAGTACTCTACTCATGAAGCATACAAGGCAGGAGGACTGAAGGCAGTTGGGGGGCTGCTGAAAGTACTCTACTCAGGAAGCATGCAAGGCAGGAGGACTGAAGGCAGTTGGGGGGGCTGCTGGAAGTACTCTACTCATGAAGCATGAAAGGCAGGAGGACTGAAGGCAGTTGGGGTGCTGCTGGAAGTACTCTACTCATGAAGCATACAAGGAAGGAGGACTGAAGGCAGTTGGGGGCTGCTGAAAGTAGTACTCTATCATGAAGCATATTAAGTCTGGTGACTGAAAGGCAGTTGAAGGGGCTGCTAAGTACTCTACTCATGAGCATGCAAGGCAAGGAGGACTAGGCAGTTTGGGGGGCTGCTGGAAGTACTCTACTCTGAAAGCATGCAAGGCAGGAGGACTGAAGGCAGTTGGGGGCTGCTGGAAGTACTCTACTCATGAAGCATATAACGGCTGGTGACTGGAAGGAGGTTGCAGCTGCTGAAGTACTCTGGACCATGAAGGCAATACAAGGCAGGAGTAAACTGAGGCAAGTTGGGGGCTGCTGGAAGTACTCGCTACTCATGGAGGCTACAAGGGGGGTCAGGAGGGGACACCCCCCCCCCTGGGGGGGAAAAAAAAGGGAAGTTGGGGGCTGCTGAAGTACTCTACTCGGTGAAGCATGCCAAGGCAGGGAGGAAACTGAATCAGTTGGGGGGCCTGCTGGCGTACTCTACTCATGAAAGCATGAAGGCAGGAGGACTGAAGGCGAAGTGGGGGGCTGCTGGAAGTACTCTACTCATGAACATGAAAGCAGAAGACTGAAGGCATTGGGGGCTTGGGGGGCTGAAATCTCTACTCATGAAAGCATGCAAGGCAGGAGACTGAAGGCAGTTGGGGGGGCTGCTGAAGTACTCTACTCGAAGCATGCAGGCAGGAGGACTGAGGCAGTGGTGGGGTTTTCTGCCTGGAGTACTCTACTCATGAAGCATGAAAGGCAGGAGGACTGAAGGCAGTTGGGGGGCTGCTGGAAGTACTCTACTCATGAAGCATGAAAGGCAGGAGGACTGAAGGCAGTTGGGGGGCTGCTGGAAGTACTCTACTCATGAAGCATGCAAGGCAGGAGGACTGAAGGCAGTTGGGGGGCTGCTGGAAGTACTCTACTCTGAAAGCATGCAAGGCAGGAGGACTGAAGGCAGTTGGGGGCTGCTGGAAGTACTCTACTCATGAAGCATACAAGGAAGGAGGACTGAAGGCAGTTGGGGGGGCTGCTGGAAGTACTCTACTCATGAAGCATGAAAGGCAGGAGGACTGAAGGCAGTTGGGGGGCTGCTGGAAGTACTCTACTCATGAAGCATGCTCTGATTACTTGATACGGTCGTGTGATTCATAGGAAAAATCCTTTTTAATTCAAAAAGGTATTGGCATAAAAATAAAAGGTTATGCATAATGATCAACATCCACTTTTCCCCACTCTGCTAGAGTCGCCTAGTGTGTGGAATTTGCTATGCTTTGAACACTTCGGCAGATCTAACTGACCTTGACCGCTTGACTAGGTGACACAGTAACCGAGTTTGCTTGTTTGATTCTGAAAGGGCTACTGCTTTCTATTTCTTTTTTTGTATAATTAAGGATCCTTCTATTATTACCATCGGCAACGTATTGTGTGTTTTTAGCATTATGTTGCTGGTTACGTATAAAGCAATGAATGACGAACTATAGGCACTGAGCGATTACTATTAAGACAAGTTATCTCTACTGCATTCAATATTAACTGTTTGTAATTGCTGTTGTTTACTTCATTCTTTGCTAAAATTTGAAATAGTGAGGGATCCTGGTCAGCGCATTTAACCTAATGAAAGTTTTTTATAGGCATGTTATTCCTTGCAATCCAGCCATATTTTTAAAGTTAAGTTGAGTCATTGAGGTTCGATATTTTATATAACTCTAAAAACTCAAGGCTAAGACTGCGATCGGGACTTGCAAAGGAGCATTTATTGTCATGACCCGAAATAGTGTTACCTCTAATTTATCTAGATTTGTACGGGTGTTCCACTTGTTTTTGTGTGTTTTCTAATCGCTACGGTGCCTAACGACCCTATCCATGCATCTGTATAAATACAGACGTCCACTGCGTAAACGCATATTCACTGTTTAATATGATTTGTTACGTAAGGATTAATAATCACCAAAATGATAAAATTAACATAGTATATGATTATGATTTTTTCAGTAGAACTTCTGGAAACAGACACTCAAAGATAAAAAAACTCGCAGTAGCGAAATCTCAATGAGATGTAGATAATTTCTGTAAAAAAGTAAGATTAAGAATGTCTCGTAACTTCAGCCACAGGAATAACGAAATTCGACCTGCAAAGGAAACACTCAAAGTTACTCCAAATGAATAAAAAATTGTACTTAGCTTGCTTTTGTGGGAAGTCACGGTGTTCCGATAACGACACACGGCCTTGGTCCTCCTTCTCTATTTAGCGGATGACCTGGTTTGGCTTCAGTTTCCCCCCTGCGCGTTGTTTCGATGATTCGAGCCCTTGAAAGATCCGATGCTGCAGACGCGTTCGGTTTGTTTCTTGAAGTGCCGGAAACGCTCACTAACGATGTTTTCTTGAATGATTCTAATGAGAGACGAAGCTTGCGTTGCCGTAGGAAAAAGACACGTCGGTTTTGTTTCTTGAAGTTATTCACTAAACGATGATACTAAGTTGCTTAAAGAATCTCTTGCTTCCGTCGTCGTTGAAGAGTTCTTATATGATACTTCATTATTCTGATTTTTCTTCGGAGAAGTTGTAGAGTTCTTCTGGTACGCATGCCACCACTTTTAGGGCTGTTGCCTTGTATAATAAGGCGCCCTATGAGGTAATGTTAGACTTGCGATAATCTTACGCTAAGTCGGTTGGTATTGCACTTCCATATTCAATGGAGTGTCTTGGGGTTTGTAGATCACTTACGAAGTCAGGATTATCTTCTTGTTTATGACGACGATGTGTTAAACTCATGATGATTCGGTGAGGAGGTTCTTGTAGAAAACACGAAGTATAAAAATATATATATTCTTAGTTTACATGGTGAAGATCAGGTATGATTGTACAAGTCTTCTAATAACGATAGCGTGATCGCTTCTGCCAATGATGATGGCTAATTCTATTCTCTCTACATGATAAAGCTTAGGTAAAGAGATACAGGTCTTCTAATGACGATAGCTAACTCTGTTCTGCCCGTCTACCATCTCTGTTACAAGTTATGAAGGAAGCAGATAGTAGTTCGAACATATGAACATACATACAAATGACATAATTACATACGAACACACAATCAAATGAGACACGCTACAGATCACGTAGGCCGTTTGAATTATAGGTCGGGGTAGTTGTCTCAAGCAGGGAGCTTGGACTAGAGTTTATAAACAAATGAATGACTACAGGTGACGGCATGTTATCTTAGCCTACTTTTATTGTATACGTCATCTTTAGCGTCTCTAGTCTGATCACATTCCTGCAAGCAATCTGGTTGACCTCTTTAGTTTTAGTCTTTTATATATATGGACTAACATTCCATATTTTTATTATGTAAACACTTACATATATATATCTATATATAGTATATATATATATATATATATATATATATATAATATATATATATATATATTATATATATATAGATATATATATATATATATATATATATATATAATATATATATTATATATATATTATATCACAACACGTGATACATACATACTGCATGTGTGTGCGGGGAAGAGAAGGGGAAGCGGTTATCAGGTGTAGGATATTTTCACGTATCAAAAGTGTACGAATCATGGGAACAAATCACATCAAACTAGCTTCAATTGTCATTCTTAAAAATATGAGAACATGGATGTGATTAAATTCTAAATAGCACACTTAAATACATTATTTTAGTAATAATGATTTGAAACGCATGTCTTACCCCATATGCTAAAATCACCCCCCGTAAATCACTGGCTTTGAACATTTAATTAACAGATCCCAAAGGTATTATGAATTCATGATGAAATGGTCGTTCAAAAGTAAGAAATATAGGTCAGATGATTTCATTATTGTAATTAGCATATCACCATTAATAATGGGGCCGATCCCCCACAATAAACAACAATATATGGCACAAAATTATTTCAATAGGATTGTCAGAGTGATAGATTAAATACTTACATTTTTTTATATAACGTTTGGCCTATTTCATATGATACTTTATTGGGGTGAGTAATAATGATAATAATATTTTTAAAAAATAATGACGATATCATTTCAAAACACTCGGAAGCTATTTTGAAAGAACGTAGGCACTGGATACTTCTTTTAACCTGTGACTTTTCCTAATTATATGGAAGTCATCTGCGAATTACATTTTATACGACTTTCCAAGATAGAAAATAAGTTAATTTTATGGATTGCCATCATATAATCCTAGAGTACGTAACACCATTGCCATGACTAAAAACAACCTCATCAAAGCAATTTAGATCTATCGTTGCGTTTTTAAATCATTGGTTGCATTAAATGATATTTCATGCCTTTTCTTCCAAACCAAAAATAATACTGAAAAACCTCATCAAAGCAATTTAGATCAATTGTAGCGTTTCTAAATCATTGTTGCATTAGATGATGTTTCATGACTTTTCTTCTAAAAGAAAATACTCAAATATATGATTGGATAACGGCGTCCCAAGAGTGAACCAAGGAAACTCGTCGTATTGGAATCTTCAGATACCAATATCAATTATTATCTCCAGGCAGGTAAAGAAATATTCAAAATAAGTGTGAAGGGTTTCCTTAAGGGACAGGAGATCCACAAGCCCTAAGTCTTAGATTCAAGTTGTTTATTCACGAAGGTCTGAATATATAAAGAGCATCGGAATATGTTCAGTGTCGGGCGTTGATGATTTTCTGAAAAGTATAAATGTTGTGGAATGAAGAATTCCTGAGGGATTTAGAAGAATTCACGAGCAAATATCTTTCTCTCTCTCTCTCTCTCTCTCTCTCTCTCTTCTCGTCTCTCTCTACTCTCTCTCTCTCTCTCTCTCTCTCTCTCTCTCTCTCTCTCTCTCAGAAACAAGCTGAATTTAATAATGCACGGAGAAGCCTCTCTTTAGATTTCATGCTTATAAGAGTAAATCTTAATGTATGTTTTTGAGGGATTTTTCTGGGAGTTGGAAGAATTCACGAACAAATCTCTCTCTCTCTCAGAAACACGAGCTGAACTTCAAGATGCCTGTAGAAGCCTCTCTTTAGATTTCATACTTAAAAAAATATATCTTAATGTATGTTTTTTAATACAACCATCTGTTAATAATAAGGACACCTCACATTTCATTACAAACACCATTCATCCAAAATTCAAAAGTTATATTTATCACTAAAATGCTCACTTTTTCACATTTAAGAATAATTAGTCTTCCCGTGGTCATTCATTCATTATTCTACTTCCTCTAATTTTCAGTCCATCCCAACTATTACCTCTGAATGGAGACATAATGTCCGCTATCCACGTAACTTACTATCATGACTATAACACATATTAAAATATAATATAAACAAGTGTTAATTTGGCACAATCGAGTTTTCTGTACGCCATAAAATCAAAGCCACCGAAAATAGATCTATCTTTCGGTGGTCTCGGTAATATGCTGTATGAGCCGCAGCCCATGAAACTTTCTCAACATACCGATGTTGGCCTGGCGTACTTTATATCGTTGCCAGACTCACGATCATGGCTAACTTTAACTTTGAATGAAATAAAAACAGCTGAGGTCAGAGCTAGGCTGCCATTCGGTATGTTTGATGATTGGAGGGTGGATGATCAACATACCAATTTGCAGCCCTCTAGCCTTAGTAGGTTTTAAGATCTGAGGCGGACGGAAAAAGTGCAAATTTTACAGAAATCTAAAAACCGACTTGAGAAGCTCCGCCATGCTTCCGAGGACCTAAGAACTACACGAGAACCGTGACTGAGAGACCGAACATTAATAAGCTGAGTTGAGTTGAATATAGAATTTGGGCCAAAGGCCAAGCACTGGGACCCATGAGGTCATTCAGGGCTGAAATGGAAATTGACAGTATAAGGTTTGAAAGGTGTAACAGGAGGAAAACCTAAAAGCAGTTACACTATGAATCAAGTGTTAGGAGAGGGTGGAAAGTACGATGGAAGAAAGAGAATATGAAAGGAGGTACAGTAAAAGGAACGCAAGTAGTTACAGCTAGGGGCCCGAAGGCACACTTCAAAGAACCTTAAGTAATGCCTACATTGCAGCGCATGAGGTCCACTGACGGCACTACCCCCTTACGGAGGAACTTTAATTAATCACTACGGATTTGTCTTTTCTTGTTTATGTCTCTTCTTCTCTCTTAGGATATTTCATGACGTATTTAAGTGCATTTTATTTTTCTCTTCCTGTGCTCGATGTTTCATCGGATTGCTTAAGGCCTGTTTGAATAGGCACAAATGAATAGAGATGGATTTATCACAGGACAGTCTCAAAGCTTCTCAATGCTTTGATTGACTTGTAATTATCGCTTTTAGGAATTATACCTAATGCCCTTACAGAGGGATCATGCAACTCTACAATGTTGACCCAGAAAGACAGTTTCCACAATTCAGTCCTATTATCCTTAGCAATCAATCAATCAATGTTGTCCATGAGAGGAATCTGAGAAACTCTTTGCGTCGCCAATAAGCTTTATTGGACTCTGAGTCATATTCACATTGATACGATTTCATATTGATCGGATGGAGTCTCTTTACAGGGAAAAGCTGTTTATCGAGCCGGGCTTTTTTATGCTCTAAAATCTGTTTGTTGTTCATTTTCGTCTGGATATTTATTTGCCTCATACATGAGATAAGCAGTGAGGTTATCAAATTTGTTCAGTATAGTATACAGTTTATTATGTAAGGACGGTTTGTTTGTTTGTTTTGTTTGTAGGGTGTTTTTGCGAGGCGTGGAACCAGTGGTTGTTCAGCAACGGGACCGACGGCATTACGTGACTTCCGAACCACGTCGAGAGTGAACTTCTATCACCAGAAATACAAATCTCTGACCCCTCAATGGAATGCCCGAGAATCGAACTCGCGGACACCGAGGTAGCAGGCCAAGACCAAACCAACCACGCCACTAAGGCGCTTGTAAGGATGGTATTCAATGGTTTACTTTAAAACCAAGTACAAATGAGCCAGCCCATTTCTGTACAGCGTATAATGCTATGTGGAACTCTCAGCCACGGTCCGGCGGTGGTCTGTGTTGTTGGCACATATAGTGGTGTCTGACGCACGTTTATGGATAACTTTAACCTTAAATAAAATAAAAACTGAGGTTAGATGTTGCTTTGTTTGATGATTGGAGGGTGGATGATCAACATACCAATTTGCAGCTCTCTAGCCTCAGTAGTTTTCAAGATCTGAGGACGGACAGAAAAAAAGCCAGCCATCTCAATAGTTTTCTTTTGCAGACAACTAAATATCAATTGAATAAAATGTCGTTGTGTTTGTCATTCGGTGTTTGCCATTAAGGCAGCCCTACGACTTCCCATGAGATGATATGATTTTATATATCAGTAAAAAAAAATAAGGATTTGCTCCAAACAGAATATATTCATTTATGAAGGAATGAAGTCTCTCTCTCTCTCTACTATATTCATTACATTTCTATGCTTTCGATCTTGTGATTTTGCTTTCGAAAGAAATGAGGAGTGCTGAGCGAAAGCCACTGAACTAACAACGAGGAAGCTCGTAGTGCCTGAGGATTGTTGGGAGACTCGTTCGCTGATCAGCGGTGATTGAGGCCCAGCGGGAAGAGAGAGAGAGAGAGAGAGAGAGAGAGAGAGAGAGAGAGAGAGAGAGAGAGAGAGAGAGAGAAGTGATCTAACATATCACAAAGGTAATTGTAAAAGTGGAAGAGTATTTTCTCCTGATCTAAAACTACATAACTATGATCAGCAAAATTTAGAACCAAACGCATTACAAAAGTCAGTTATTATTATTATTATTATTATTATTATTATTGCTGGTCTCGTTCTGCGGAAAAGATAATTCGCAATAATGTTGATCAAAAGGTTACAGAATATGGAAAGGCTGGATGAATAAAGAAAAGAAAACTAGTCATATGAAATGCGTAGTGAAAGATTAGAAAAAAAAGTAATGATGACCATATCTTCAAGATTTTTAAATGCATGAAAAAAATATGTGTATATATATATATATATATATTGTATAACTGAATCACGAAAATTTGGAACGTGATAATTATATAAATAAAGGCTGCAAGGCCTTTCAACTCTTGTCCTTTACTAAGCAGACTCTGCATATTAAGGACAATAAGTAGAAAGGCCTTCCAACGGTACTCTATTGTTTCACTTTCCTTCGTGGCTTTTGCCTTTATATATATATATATATATATATATATATATATATATATATATATATATATATATATATATAATATAATCACACGCACTCAAGATTGAATTCACTTATTATAATAAAAGGTTTTAAGCTTAAATTTCTGTTCCTCTTGGGAACAATGAATATAATCATCAAATTTGGGAACTTGAAGGGCAGAAATATTAATGAGCAGACAAAAAGAAAGGTTATAGGAATGATAATTATAATAATAAATATATGATACTATCTATATATCTATATATATTATATATATAAGTATAATAAATATAGTATACATATAAATATTGTATACATATAATATATCTATAATAGATATATATAATATTATATATAATATATATATATATATAAAATATATATATTATAAGCTGTTACCATCCCTTCATTTCAAAGTCAACAACGATTTCATTGCATGTTTATGGTATCAGAATGCACTATAGATTGTGAAAAAATCACTAAATAATATTTACATAATTGTTTGTTTGAATGGTGTTTTTACGTTGCATGGAACCAGTGGTTATTCAGCAACGGGACCAACGGCTTTACGTGATTCCGAACCACGTCGAGAGTGAACTTCTGTCACCAGAAATACACATCTCTGACCTCTCAGTAGGATGCCCGAGAATCGAACTCGCGGCCACCGAGGTGGCAGGGCAAGACCATACCGATCACGCCACTGAGGCGCTGCCAATATTTACATATTGGTGCATGGAACATTCCTTCAGTCACGAAAGAACGTAGCCATTACTCTGCACGGGTCACTATTGTTTCCACGAAAACATAATAATGAAACTCGCTTATTCATCATCGCCAACCGAAACAAAATGGCGCAGTCGGCCAACGTGCATTAATTGCATATTTACGGCGTTCACCAAAGTCAATAATGAATCTCATTTCTGTGTCTCTCATCACGGCCAGATTAGTTTTCACTATCAGCATAGATCTGCCAAAACAATTTCATACAAATCAATAATCGTTTTGACCGGCACAATTGCGAAATAACGGTATATTGTTCGTGGAATATTATCTCTCTCTCTCTCTCTCTCTCTCTCTCTCTCTCTCTTCTCTCTCTCTGATATCCATCAGATGTGATCACATTCTTCGGAATGAGTTTATTACTGTGTTTATTTATAGTATATGGGAATATATATATATATATATATATATATATATATATATATATATATATATATATATATATATATATTGTTACGAAGTGCCAAGTATCTGGTTACCATTCATCAATTATTACCTCACTAAAAGCCAGACACCTGAACCCTCATAACATGTACTAAACGACTGAATACTCTAAAGGCAACAGTGATCCCTTAACAACTTACCAGTATTGCAGAAAATCAGACTAAGTTCATCAAAACAGGTGTGAGGTAATCTTGTAAGTAATTAAATTAATCAAAGGGCATCATTCTATCAACAACTTTAAAAGTCTAAGTATTTCCCTGATTTCAGAAGTCTAAGTACTTCCCTGGTTCTAAGTCACTTCAAGTAAATTGAAGGAAAGCCGATCAATTACCACTCTATGTTTCTACCTAACATAAATATAATCATAATCAAATGCAAATATACTGGTTATAAATGAAAACACTTACAAAAATTTTAAATACAAAAATTTATTATTAAACTCAAAATTTAAAAGTGAAATTCACAACATCAGGGAAAATTACTGTTACTTGAAAACAAAGTAAAGTTTAATTAATTCTTGAATCAAATTAAGTAAAATTAAATCGAAATTAATTTATCACAAAATTCAAGAAAATTTATTCAATCAAAATTCAAAAGTGTTAGGCAATAATTGAAAAACTTGAAATTAATTCACAAGTGCTAAACAACAAGAAAACTTGAAAAGAATTCTAAGTAAATGCAAATTAATTCACAAGTGTTAAATTTAATTAAATGTGTAATGATTAAGCAATGAAAATAACTAAGTCAATTAAATTGTGACTACAAATGAAAATATAAAATAAAAAGACATACTTCAATAACAAAATGAAATAGTGCACAAACAATGGAAGAAACACAAAACACAAAAAAAACCTGCAATGTGTAAAAGTGTAAATCTTTTTCACTCAAAACATTATAACCATCAGTTTTTACCAAACCTTCATAACCACCTGTTATTAGTTATTAGTTAACCAAACCCTCATAACCATTAAATATTAGTTATTAGTTAATCACTGTTCCTAACAATTATTAGTTATTAGTTAATTTTTAGTTATTAGTTGCAACTAACAAAAATATACAACACTTTACCTTGGTATACCAATTTCTTTCTTTCTTTGCTGCAGGTTTGATTCACACTTTCACAAAAACCAGGCGCTGTTACGAAACAATGTTTGTTCAGATTCCACAACAAAAAAACTAAATAACACTAAACAAACTCTAAGAAATATCAAATATGAAATTCTAAGTTACGAGTGACCAATTTATGTTACGTTAATATAAGATCAAAAGTGCTATGCGATGGAGAGAGAGAGAGAGAGAGAGAGAGCGAGAGCGAGATGTTAATGCCTCGAGGTTCTAAGATATAATGAAATCTTCCTCCCTTGCGAAAACTGGACAGGGCAGAGGACAAAAACGTTCTTGGCACAAATGCTTCCAGTAGCTTCGAACTCTGACGCAACTTCAAATAAAAAATGTGCAATCCCCAAGTGGCTTTGATCAAAGACATACGCATACAAGACGATTCTGATAAAAAAAAGACGTACTCTACTCGATCGACACGCAGGCAAAGGCTTATCACATACGATGACAGATTCTCCAAAACAGAAATGAAGATTTGAGCTCGCTATCAAAAGCGTTGACAGATTTAGGAAAGCAAACGGATCTCGCAGACCCTCTAATCTTACAGTGTTGACATAAAAGGGGAAACACTTGTAGTTTCGAACGGTCAAAGAAAATCTCTCTCTTTTTACATTCTACGTTATAATATATATTCTTTTACAATATGTAATGCGAAATCTGAACACACATTTAAAACATCCTATCTCTAAGCTATCTAGGAATCTGAAAAAATGTTACACAATTCTACATGACATTTCAAAGAGGGGAAACATGCATTTCGAAAGTAGCAATATATAATGATATATATAATATATATATATATATATATATTATATATATAATATATATATATATATATATATAATATTATACTATACTATATATATTAATATATACTATATATATATATATATATCTATATATATATATTATATATAAATATCTATATATATATATATGTGTGTATATATATATATATATATATATATATATATATATATATATATATATATATATATATATATATATATATACATATACATATACATATACATATTACATATATATATATATATATATATATATATATATATATATGTATAGTATGTATATATATATATATATATACATACATACATACATACATACATATATATATATATATATATATATATATATATATATATATATATATATATATATATATATATATATATATACATACACATACATACATACAACATACATACCTACACATACATACATACATACATACATACATACATATACATACCATACATACATACATACATACATATATATATATATATATATATATATATATATATATATAGTATATATATATATGTATACTCCTTCCCTACTGGGATGTTCAAGATATAATCAAATCTTCAGTTATCTAAATCCTTATCTAGATTCGAAGGTTCACTGGAAGTCGTACACTTGAAAGATGGCCATTTAAAATTTGTAAGTAACAAACAGCAACATTCACATTATTGCAAAATAATTAAAGTATTTTAATTATTTTGGAACTCATTCGATCACACTTGTGGCACCTAACATATAATATCTAAATTTAGTTATCTGAGCTTTTATTTATTTACTGTCCCAAGATAAATGGCGTGAGTTCTTGTAAGATAAATAAAAATAAAAAAAATATTATGAGAATAATCTGGGTATAGAATGCACTTTTAATCGAGGTACTTCGACAATGAACCAAACTTTACCAGTGATTTTGGTCTTTAATTAGCCCCATCCAGCATTAAACATTAATCGTCGTAAATTTCCGCTATTTACTCTTCTGGAATTAAAGCAGAAAAACATTCATAGTGGCAGTAATTACGTGAAGCTATTTAGAGGAGTTTAATTAGTGAGAACATTTATTACCGAATCTTTCTGTGATATTCTTCACCACCAGAATGTTAAAAGCCGGATGAGGTAATGAACATTTTTCTTCGTTCATCACACAATGCACTGTCATTCTTATATAACATTATTATTATGATTAAAATAGTTTAACCAGACTACTGAGCTGATTATAAGTTCTTTTATATAACTAACCCAAAGGGAAATCAGTGACAAGCTTTCGAGGAAGGTGATGTCACAGATATCAATAAAAAGGTTATTAAAAATTTAATATGTAAAAAAAATAATAAAATAAAAACTGGTGATTGAAGACAGGCCACAGAAAACTACCGCATCTAAATACATCCTTAAACATGAGAACTCAGTCCCAAATCTGTCAGTACTAGATTTGGGACCCTAGCTTATGAGGTCTCTGTCCGAAAGAATGGAATGCAAAATTTAGTCCAAAGGTCTAAAGCTGGGACCTATGAGGTCATTCAGCCCTGGAAGGTAAATTAAGAGTAGAAAGTTTGCAAGGTGTAACAGGAAGAAACCCTCAAAGCAGTTGCACTAAGAAACAATTGTCAGGAGAGGGTGGATAGCAAGATGGAAGATTGAGACTATGAAAGGGGTTGCATCTAGGGGCCGAAGGCACGCTGCAAGGAACCTTAAGTAATGCCTACAGTGCATCGCACGAGGTGTACTGACGGCGCTACCCCTCAACAAGGTGGTCACAATGAAGTACATATTCATATTAGCTATTGCACGAGGAAGCCTTCCTTAAGATGATCAGAAGATTTCTGCAGCTATTACCAAATATTTACAGATGTAATGCCTTAGATTATTTAACCCATAATTAGTTCACAAAAAAATATAACATTGAACTATTTGCTCCGTGAAAACACTAAAATTTCACTAACCTTCAGACCAGATGAACGTTACAAGATGCAGTACGTGAAGAGACAGGTGGTTAAACTACACCTGCAGTAATCCAACTTTTGTTCGAAAGTCAACAGTTACATGAACAGTCATTATCTGAGAAAACACAAACCTGATCTGCGTCAGACTTCGTCTTATTTGGGTTTTGCTAATGATGCGGTTTATATTAGTTTCGACGAAGGGAGACGGCCTATCGATAGAGACCGTTAATTTGCCCCATTCCTCTTCAAATAAAAAAAAAAACAATGCACTAAATCATATTCTACCTGGATGCACGTTGAAGGAAGTGCTCATTATGTGTTGT
>NC_087207.1:9795829-9808329 GCF_015104395.2 Macrobrachium nipponense
TATGAAAATATATTAATTCCGAGGTAGAGCGAATTACATTTTTAAAGGACAGGACATTTGTAGCTTAATGCATATGTATGAATCACCGCAGTGTGATGACAATATGTATGTATATATATACGGAGGTATTTTATAAAATGGTAAACAAATTACTTAACTTAAACTTCACGGAAAATACCCCTTCATTTGATGTACCCAAATTACCCATATACGCCACTATTCCATATTTTTTCAAAAATAAATTAGGAGACCGTATCAAGAAAATTATTGAAAGAGAGTTCGGAAGCCTCAAAGTTAATTTAATACCTGTTAATCCTCTCAAAATAGGCTCACTTCTTAGTCATAAAGAGAATTTGCAACCGTTTATGCGATCCAATATTATTTACAAATTTACTTGCCCGGGGTGTCCCGGTACTTACGTTGGATCGACGAAACGCTTGTTGCAAGTTCGATATTCTAGTCATTTGGGAGTAAGCTACAGAACTGCCCAGAGGATAACCAATCCTGAACTTTCTAATATAAGAAATCACGCAGCTCTCTGTAAAATTGAAATTAGCAAAAAACATTTTTCGATAATTGACAATACCAAGCATAGCCAATATATAACGACACTTGAGTCTTTACATATCAAGCACCTCGTTCCTTCCCTCAATTCTAGTCAATCCTCTACTCAGCTTTTCTTGGCGTAGTCGAGATCTGGGCAAACGACGGTCCTACAGCCATTCCTTTCTTGTCCTTCGCTTTATTAAGGTTAATATTCCTTTTTAATGCTAAATTTCTACAGTTTTAATGTCACCTTGTAAATAATTTTAGTATTTTTAGCTTTTAACAATAATTTTTATGAGTAACTTTAGTAATTTATGTTTTCCCTTTAAAATAGCATGTAAACTTTAATTATATGTTTTATAAATGTGAATTGATTTTACATTACAGACTGATGATGTGTCATGATGACACGAAACGTATCTCATAATAAACTCCATAACTGATCTACTGAGTTTCGGTAACCCTCTGATGTCTATATATATATATATATATATATATATATATATATATATATATATATATATATATATATGTATGTGTCTGTGACTATATAGAATGTACTGTACAATTAGTGGTCATTCACATTTACTTGATAGCGAGATGGCATATATATTTCACCTTATAACGGCAGAACGGATATAGTAAAGGCAACTAAGATTTCCAAACAAACTGAATCATATAAACAAAAGAATGTCCCACTCGAAGTTTAATAATGAAAGGAAAAACTCGAGCAAATATCAGCAAAATTTCATCGTGGCTGTTAACTCCTTCACATTCTCATCACTTCACTTACTACGCGGTGGCCGAGAGAGAGAGAGAGAGAGAGAGAGAGAGAGAGAGAGAGAGAGTACAGTAATGGAAAACATACCTGTTACTTTCACAAGTTAGCTGTCTTATTTCCGCAGCGATAATTCCCTAAACCCGTAAGTGAGCAATCATTCTGACAATAATTATGTTTAAGCCTAGAGCAGGATACATTAAGGGTGTAACCCGCAATGACACGTTTAATCGAATGACCTTTGTTGCGTCAAAGAAAAGAGACCAGATTCCCTTCCGGGAATGAGAAACTAAGACGCACCAGCCGCCCTAAAAGGCTGCAGGTCTCCCTTTCATCTCCGGATTCATCAAGGATTAAAGATTAATTAAATGTAGCTCAATGTTTAATGCACCAGCATCCAGGGACACCATAGGACGGCTTTCCTTCCATTTGTCCCAAGTCCCCAAGTCTGCAGGATGCCTTCTTCCTGTAGGTGCTTTGGGTGTGGTAGGTAGGCCTACATTTAAGAGAAGCGGCTTTGAAGTCAGTATGAGACAATCACGATGTTATTTTGTAGAACAGAACTGTTCATTCAGAATTTATGATGAATTGTTAATGAAAAGGAGCTACGAAGCTCAAGTTTAAATGAAAGGTAACTTTAACACACGTGTGGTAGGTAGGCCTACGTTTAAGAAAAGTGGCTTTGAAATCCGTATGGAGACAAGTACGGTGATATTTTGCAGAACAGAACTGTTCCTTCATAATTTATGATGAATTATTAATGCAAAGGTGCTACCAACGAAGCTCAAGTTAAGTTCAAATGAATGGTAATTTTAACACAGGTGTGGTAGGTATGCCTACGTTTAAGAAAAGTGGCTTTGAAATCAGTATGGAGAAAAGTACGGTGATATTTTGTAGAACAGAACTGTTTCCTCAGAATTTACGATGAATCGTTAATGAAAATGTGCTACCAACGAAGCTCAAGTAAAGTTCAAATGAATGGTAACTAACACAGCCCACTAATGGACCTTGAAAGAGTAGAGTAAGACCAACAAATATAAATAAATGGTTGTCAAAACGGCGTAGAAAGAAGAATCATTACAACTTAAATGATGGCACACAAAGGGACAAAATAGGAAAGATTCAAAATGTAAAATAGTTCACTTCATGTTTATCTCCATCAATAGAGCCTTGCAAGTGTCTAATATAGTATATCCAAAACTTTACATACTGATATGGCACGTATCTAGCAAAATACACAATAGGAAGATAGCAAAAGTTCAGAGGAGCTGCACGCCACGAGTCGTACACAAGTCGGTTACAGACTAAAGAAAAAAAAAAAAAAAAAAAAAAAAAAAAAGATAAAAGTTCGTATATTTAACCGCCTCATGCGAACAGCCAGCAGCCGGCACGAAATTTCAGCCTATCTCAACAGCCACCTGAGGCTTTAGGGATACGTTAACATCAATTGAGGAAACCTTAGAAACTAAGGTATATCAATTTTAGGAAGCGTTAAGCCTAGAGGATTCTTTTCATTTAATAGAGACCAGCTGGGCCCGTATTTATCAAAGCTCGCAAATCCTTAAGGGTACTCTTAAATCATTAAAACACTCTTAAAGTTATGAACATTCTTAAGAGAATTTTACGAAGCCTCTTACGCGCTATGAGTACTCATATCTCAGGCCGAGATTTAAGAGTGGTGGAGGGGTCTCCTAAGTACTTAGGAGTTTCTCATAGCGGTAGTCACAGACTGTAAACATGGCAGACGAACAAGAACACCGCGTTCGCCGCCCGAGGAATTTTCGTCCAAGACTGGATATATTCGATGTGTATGACGACAGTGAGTTTAAAAAAAGATATAGAGTTGATCAAAATGGCCTCATGTATGTGACTGACTTGATCAGAGAGGCGATTGCCAACCGCACAGAGAGGTTTTCTGTGGTTTCTAACATATCAGTCTCTCTCTCTCTCTCAAAATTAATGGATTGATTAATTTGATCACGTATATTGGCGCAGGATTAGACACGAAGGGTCAAGAATGGAATGAAAATGCAAATCCTTAGAGCTTTTATTTGGTTAGTAGCGAGAGAGGAGACTAGGCCTATAGTACTAGTGCTTCACCTCTTTCATGTCTCATCTATTTGTGTATGTGTATATATATATATATATATATATATATATATATATATATATATATATATATATATATAATCTAATCTATTTTATATCTATCTATCCCTATCTATCTATCTATCTCTATATCTAATCTTCTCATATCTATCTATCTATCTATCTATCTCTATATCTATCTAATCTCTCTCTATCTATCTATCTCTATATCTATCTATCTCTATCTATCTATCTCTATATCTATCTCTATCTATCTATCTATCTATCTCTCTCATCTATCTATCTCTCTCTCTATCTATCTATCTATCTATCTATCTATCTATCTACTCTAATCTCTATATCTATCTATCTCTATCTATCTATCTATCTCTATCTCTATCTATCTATCATCTCTATCTATCTATCTCATCTCTATCTATCTATCTATCTCTATCTCTCTTCTCTATCATCTATCTATCTATCTATCTATCTATATCTATCTATGCTCTATCTCTATAAATCTATCTCTCTATCTCTAATCTCTCTATCTATCTATTATCTATCTATATCTATATTATTCCATATCTATCTATCTAATCCATTCTCTCTTCTATTCTATGATCTATCTCTATCTACTAATCTATGGTATCTATCTGTCTATCTAGTATCTATCTATCTCTATCTATCTCTCTCTATCTTTTATCTCTTAATCTTATCTATCTATCTATGTATCTCTATCTATCTATCTATGTATCTCTATCTATCTCTATCTATCTATCTCTACTTTTGAATTCAACAATAATATACAGATCACAAGGTTAATATCATAATTAATGAATATACTGAATTTTTAAAATACTTTTTTTTTATTAAAATAATGGCGAAAATCGTATATTCATGGATTGTAGCACTATATTTTCCGCTATTGTTAGCGAGATCTTCGCTTAAAAGTTTCTCCTAAACATTCCGTGTTTCATAGCTAAGAGATTCTCTCAGAGCGTTGATAAAACACTCTTAGAAGTTCCTCTTAACTATGAGTGATTGAGTGACTTAAGAGAGAATATTTAGGAGATGTCATAGGAGCTATGATAAATACCGGCCCAGAATAATACAGAAAAAAAAAAAAAAACGCGCGCACACACTCACTGGCGCACGCAAGCATGTTAAGCCTAGACTTGAGCGTAGAGGATTCCCTTCATTTACTAGAGACCAGAATGATACGATCAAATAAAACACACACACACACACACACACACACACAGCATATACTATAAGCTGAGCAGGAGTACCAAAATGTTTGTGAAATGATACTTTCACAATACTTACGGATTGCTCTTTTGTCGACAGCCCACGCCAGCATAATGCTAGTTTCATGGACAACAACGGTTAACAAGGCACTTCGCCACCTCTCGCTCTCGACACCGTTAACAGACCTCTGAGCACACTCCCTACGTATCAGATTCCTACCGACATTAACTACGGATAACTATGCCACCAGAAAGTTATATATTTGAAAAGACTCAGTTCCGTTTCAGAGTACAAGCCCAGGTGAATTTGCTTTCGGATGAAGTCTGTTCATTATTCATATTTTTTTTAACAATAAACAACAATCTGTACTTCTAAAAACAAAACTTGTCATATTTATTGATGATAAATCATGACTGTATAATCCATACGTGACGGTGTTCTATATTATTGTTGTTATTTTATTTCTCTCTCCACATAATTACACGTAAATGAACGTAAAAATGCTCATTATCATAAATAAATAGAAACTTAATAATGGTGTAGGAGATAGCATTAGTTAAGGCCTGTACCGTGGAGGGGTTGGTTGTCGTGGGGAACTTCTGCAAGTCCATATTTTCAATTATTTCATCTTAAATATACCTATATATGCAATTACATTTATAGAAAAAAAGGTCCAGTTTTGGGAAAAAACGAACCCCCCTAAAAAAAACTGGGTACGGGTCTGTAATGTAATAAATTAAATTCGATTTTAAATCATACCTGACAACTGACACCACCACCACCATTGCAATTCCATATTTCCAAGTATTTCATCTTGTATATACCTATATATGCAATGACATTTATGGAAGAAAAGGTCCAGTTTTGGGGAAACCCCCCCCCCCAGAAAAATAAAATCTCTGGGTTGAGACCTGTAGTTTATTAAATCGAATTTCAATCATATCTGGCAAATGAGACTACCACCACTACCTCTCAGAGCACCGAAGTGACTGTGACCAAGGCCATCTCTAGATGGCCTTGCTGTGACGCAGAATCGTCAGTGTGACTGTTTCACTGTCCAAGATTAGTGTCTCGAAGAGACAGTGCGTGCCTCAACGTAACTTTTCCACTACTTCATAACAGAACCCAGTGCACATTGTAGGTTTCGTTGGAAGTCGAACAGTACAATCAGTAGGTATGCTCTTCTCAGCATTTTAATTAACAAGCGCTATACGTTATAGGCCTAAACCACTACACTACCTTTGCTCCATTTAACCGTCGCTATCTGTTTTGCTTCATAGTCAGATATTTTACTGTTATAATACATTCATTGACGACTAGACCGAAACAGATGCCCATACGAATGAAAAAGATGGATGGATGGGCAGCACGGCTACGAGACAGCTGAAATGAACTTGTGTAAAGAGCCTGTGTTCTAGAAAAAAGTACACTACAGATAAAAAAAAAAAAAAAAAAAAAAGGTTGGGGGCGTTTACGAGAGTTCATAAGTTCCTTTACGTCATGGTACTGGCCTTCAACGATTACCCTGAATCCAGATGTTTAGTACTAGGCCAAGTAAAAACATCAAACTATAGTATACCAGGCCTGTAAAATTTACACTGTAAGAACAGACTGTTGAATTGCCCACAGCTAGGCTTTACGCTGAATGAATATCACGTGTCAAGTAGGCTTAGTTTGTCAAACTAACCAAGTGTGTTATTTTTTTTTTTTTTTCACAATATGGAAAATAGTGAACGGAATTTTTCTACAATATGGAAAATAGTGAATGGATTTTTTTTTACAATAGGGAAAATAGTGTATGGAATTTTTGTTACAATATGGAAAATAGTGAATGGAATTTTGTTACAATATGGAAAAATAGTGACTGGAATTCTTTTTACAATATGGAAAATAGTGAATGGAATTTTTTTACATGGAAAACAGTGAATGTAAATCCTCTACATCTATAAATTTCCAGTTGATAACAATAAAATAACGGAGAACGAATGATAGATGTATCACAACATACAACTTACAAGCTGTGGGCTCAGTGGGCATGCAGCTGTTAAGACTTCTACAATATGAACTCCCCCAGTCATAACAGACCATTTGTAAATAGTTAAACTACCCACGAGAAACTTACGCGTATAAATCAGGTGAAATCTAGTTTTTCACACCAGCATTTCCCTCGGACGACTCGAAAGAATGAAGTGAGATGAGAGACTAACCCGCCACAATAGCGTTCTGAGACCTGCTAACGCACTATCAATCCGCAACGCCAACTAGTTCTTGTTATTGACCACCAGCAAGGTAAAAAAAAATAAATAATAATAAATAAAAACCAGTTCCCTTTACAAAATGCATGGAATTTTATCAGTAAACATGTTCTGTAACATGTGAACATATTAAAGTTTTAGACTCTCTCTCTCTCGTATATATATATATATATATATATATATATATATATATATATATATATATATATATATATATATATATATATATATATTATATACATATGTACATACAATGTGTTTGTAATGTCAATCTAGGTCGATCGTGTTTTAACTTGTTTTTCGTCAGAATGACGACTTTTACGGCGACTATTATTTGTTATAATAAATAATAATTTAATTAATAATATTAATATTGATTATGTTTGTTTTGTATTCAGGAGCTTTCTGCTTTTTCTGCATCTATCACATGACGATTGTATTAGATACGGAAAAAAGGCTAGTAATGGTAATCAAGTAGAAACTGGCCCATCTGATGGTATAAACGCAGTTATTTTCTTTTATCATTATTTCCAAGCCACATACGCTTTGAAGTTGGGGACAATTTTAACACAAATATTAGAAACACTTGATACATAACTTATTTTCCGTCATCTTCCAAACTTAACAAACACGAAGATATCTGAAAACCAAAGATTTCATATTTCATGAATAACACCTTCCCGATTTGTGCAGCCACGGTTCACGGAGAGAAATTCTGGACCGTGCAATGCTGTATCGTTGTCTCTGCTCTGACCGGCCGGAATATTATGTTATCTGGTTTAAACCAAGTCGACGCCAGCCAAGTGGGACATGGAAGAGCAACACCAAGGTTGTATCTATATATATATATATATATATATATATATATATATTATATATATATATATATATATATATATATATATCATATGTGTGTATGAAATATATATAATGTTCCTAACAGTCATTCATACTTAAATTAAAATTTAGTTAACGTCAAACGTATATAACCTTTTTATCAGTTTAGAATCGTTGATACGAATCATTCTTTTGTTTCCAAATACCATTTGCCTAACGAGAGATTCATTTTTTCACTTCATAATCAAAATCCAGGTTAATCATTATTTTCCTGGTTAATAATTTTTTTCCGTGCATTTTGTTCCATAAGGGGAAATGAGAAAAATGCAAATTATACTAGCACTGAATAATTTGTATGTATATAATCAGAACATTTTTATAACCAAAATAAAAAAAAATCAGGAATTCGTAGATATCTATGTCTACCTGGAATAGCAATCCTTATTTTTCATCTATTTCCAGTAAAACATAGCTATACTTCTTACTGTCCATTTACTTCTCTGCCTTTAGTAAGGAATTGTCTTTCATTTTCCCCGTAAATAATGTTAGAGTTTTCTAAGATTCTTGACAACTCTCCAGCTCTTGTCTTCAATTGCTATAATTTCCACCATCCTTTCTGAGAAGCTCCTCCTCCTCCTCCTCCCCTCTTCTCTTGGTTAGAATTTCCCCTCACAACTTTTGTTTCTTGGAGACCGAAATGAGAGTCTGAAGGAGATGACACGAGGAAGGGGAGTAAAAGTGGAAGAGGAGAGAGGGAGAGGGGAAGTATTTTCATTTTAACCAGTCTTTAAAGAATACAACGAAGGGTGAAGGACAGAATTAAATAGGAGAGAAATGACCCGGAGTTTGACCTCAAATAAAAGTTTTAGAAAACAGGTCACTTTAAAACATTTATTTTTCATGATAAATATACAGCAGGGAATTTATGAAAGAGATTTATTTAGAGAAGTTACTTCGATAAGTTAGGTTACGAAGGGCGTTTTAGATTTTTTCTTTCTTTTTTTCACCAAATTTTTTTAACCATTTTTTTTAATTTGTGGATCCCAGGAGGGAAGAGTATTAAATTTATATAAAAGATTTATTTGAAGAAATTCCTTCGATAAGTTAGCTTACGAAGAGCGTTTTACATTTTTTTTTTTTTATATACCAAAATTGACTAAAATCCATCTTTCTCACCTCGTCTTTGTGGGTCCCAGGACGGGAGAGTATGAAATTTACGAATGAGATAAATTTGGAGAAGCTCCTTCGTTAACTTAGGTTACGAGGGTCTTTTTAGATTTTTTCTTTTACCGAAATAAACTAAGATCCAACTTTCTCACCTCGTCTTTGTGGTTCCTAGAATGCAATGTGTACTCCAGAAGTTTCTCATAATGTGCCCTAATGATTGGAGCTCGAAATGTTTTGGACCGCTTCTTTTTTTTTTCTTTTTCTTTTTTTTCTTTTAACAACAAAATGTATGATGTATTTCGGCGCTTGGTCCTCAAAACCTAAATTTCGTAATCAATCAATCAACAACAAAATGTAGCCGTTTTATCGTGGGGACATTTTCGTTACGTTTAGGTTTTGAAATTTGCTATTTTGAAATTACAAACCTAGCCTGAACTAATGATTCAGAATTGTTTTATTTTGCACTCTAACGTTCGCCTCGGTTACCACTTTAGCTTGTCATCCCTTGCAAAACTGAAATGGTAAAATTGCCGAGGCGTTAAATAAATTGGGTATCTATCTGTCATAAACTAAACACGTTTCATTACTGAGTAAACGACTATTCGGAAAGTATGGCAATTCTTGTATATTGTAAAATTCTCATAATAAATTGTCTTGAATTTATTAGTCCAATTTGATAAAAGCGCCTCAGTGGCGTGGTCGGTATGGTGTTGGCGTACCACCTCGGTGGCCGCGAGTTCGATTCTCGGGTATTCCACTTAGGTGTCAGAGATGTGTATTTCTGGTGATAGAAGTTCACTCTCGACGTGGTTCGGAAGACACGTAAAGCCGCTGGTCCCGTTGCTGAATAACCACTGGTTCCATGCAACACAAAAACACCATACAAACAATTTGATATACTACTTTAGTGATCTTTCTAACAATCCAAACGTTATAGTTAATTTTTTTTTCTTTCTTTGCAGCTTGGCTGGAACGAGAAGTGTTAACTTATGGCAACTGAACATAACCTGTGGACAAAGAAAGGCAAGTACTCATTTCCTTCAGTTTGTCATTTCTTTTGTGGTAAAGTTTCGGTTAATTGATTTTTGTCAGGTATGCCTCAATCTTCCTGTGCAGAGGCACTGACTGTGCTCATAGGATGTAAAATCTTGGTATACCTCAGAAAATACTTTTTCCTTAAACCCACAAAAATGTTAGACGGTGAAATTCGATCTTTCAATGCTTTGTTATTACACTGGTTACGGATCCATGCATACATAATATTAAAAATTTTGAGTTAAACTTCCAGAAAAGTATCTTACGATTTTTGTTAAGCTTAGCAGGACTGCTTTGTGGTAGTACCAGATTCAAGCCATAGTACTTGCCCAGTTTTCTAAAACATAAAAAATGTAATGCCTGATTTCCAATATTGCGAATATAGGTTTTTTACAATTTTGCTGAAAATAGCTACAGTAATTCTGTAGCGCTGTAGTAAGGCAGCCAATGAATTTACATGAAGTATGACGAGGTTCAGAACAATTAATTGTGTGAGGTTCTCTTTACAGCAGCTTTAGTTAAGTTTGTTTCCATCGATCCTAAGACTTTAAAATTCAGTACTGCATGTGCCTGCTTTTGACTTTAGAGAGAGAGAGAAAAAAAAAACTGATTTAACTTCAGAATTCACTCCCTGTTGTCGTTTTCCTAATGTATTCTGGTCCTGGCCATTTATTGGGTGTCAAGTATACTCACATCACGATTACCTATCTTATTTTAAAAACTCCTTTCGTAATGGAACCTGTGATAGTGTCGATGTAAATATACGAAATACTGCTTTACTTAGACGTGGACGTTTGCTTGCGAATTTATTACCCGTTTTGTATAGTATATTATTGCGTATGAATCAGTATAACTTTCAGATCGTAATAGCAATAACGATTATAATGTGAAAATTGATCTGAAAATGAACCCTAACCACTTAGAGCAACCCCACTGGGGACATCGACTTTAAATTCAAGCTTCAAGAGAGTAAGGAAATAGACTCATAGCTGATATTTTTTTCCCTCTCTCTTTCTACTGAAGCCTTTTTACATAGGAGCAGTCTTTGAAAGTATTGCTGTCTTGGCTTACGACAGCGAGCCGTCACTAGTTGCTTAGAACAGTGCTTTGTAGACAGTTCATTTGTAAAAACGCACCTTCAATGCTGATATTTAACGAAGGCGTGCCTAAGACAAAACTGAGAAAAGGAAAGAAAAATTTCTAATGTCGGTTACTTTTGTTATGTATGGATTTATAACTGGAAGCTTGCCTTAAGTTTGAATGCCTTTGTCTGGTGTTGTCATTAATGAGGCTTGCGTATTGTGAACGATATGGAAATAGCGGTTCATTTACATGATGAAATCATTAGCGCTCTTCACACTACGGAGGAAGAACACTAAATCCAAACAAAAGAAAGAAAGCCACTCCGCCTATTCAGCCTCCCGTGTCTTTTCCACTTCCGGTAATCTGTCTTAAGCTGCGTCTTCTGTTTCCGGTGGCGTGTTCTTTTTCCAGGGAACAATAGGGGTACATGTCCAAGCTCTTGCCTTCACCAACTGGAATCAAAGGAAATTCGGAAGACCAAGAAGAATACAAATCTTGACACTTTCCAACAATGAAATAAAGAAAACGTTGAAAGGATAGAAGGACGTCGTAGCTCATTCCATGGTGCTTTGAGGATTTTAATATTATTTAGATATAAATGGATAATGAAATTCTCATGCATAACAAGATTGATGGTAACACTTTTAGGTACATGAATTATTTTTTAACAATAAAATCGCGAGAAACAGGAATTCTAATGATGAGGACCTTTGCCATTACGCCTTTAATAAAATAGAAAGAATATCCTAATTAGTTTCCTCTCGAAAGGGAACACGAGGGAAAGTGTTATCCACAATATCTGCTGGTACTGTCGTTCTTGAAATGACATTATGACAATTATGACGGCGATTACAGCTGATGACAAGTATAGTCAAAAGAAAATATTGTGTTTGAAACCAGCTCCTTATCCCCGTAGGTAGCTAGTGCCGTCAGTGCACGTCATTCGGTACAATGTAGGCATCACTTAAGGTTCTTTGCAGCGTCTCTTCAGCCCCTAGCTGCAACTACTTTCATTCCCTTTTACTGTACCTCCGCTCATATTCTCTTTCTTTCATCTTGCTGTCCACCCTCTCCTAACAATTGTTTCACAATGCAACTGCTTTGAGGTTTTCTTCCTGTTACACCTATCGAACCTTTTACTGTCAGTTTCCTTTTCAACGCTAAATGGCCTTAGTTGCCCCAGTGCTTGGCATAATACCAAAAATCTTTATGAATAAAAAATTAGCTCCCTATGTCCACATTCCATCTTTGAGTGAAGCTGCCTAATATTACAAATAAGTGAAAAATTAAAGTTTGTAGTAACGCTTGAAATGATTAGATAGCACAAACCTACATAGAAGGAGATTATTCACTTCATTTGCATATTCCCATTTTTTAGATTTCCTAACCAAATACTTTATCATTCTTTTTTTTTTATTACTGATGAAAGTCGTATTAATATTATTTCAAACTGTTATTGTCGT
>NC_087207.1:9813329-9820456 GCF_015104395.2 Macrobrachium nipponense
AAGAGGAAATAATCGAAAGTAGTGAGTAACCAATTGCCATTTACAAGTTTCCAATCCATAGGCAGGTAATGATAGGCAGATAATAATGTGTACCTCTACCGTGAGCAATGATTAGCTGCAGGGCAACTAAAAGTAAATTGCGCGCACGGCAATTTTTATAGATATAGTGCAATTTAAAAAAAGCGAAAGAATGCATAAATGAGAGCATTTCAATACCTGACAATATTTAAGAGTTTTAAAATTTTAATGAATGACCCACTTCGTGTTTCACTTATGGAAGTATCTCTTTAGCGCGTCCTGATGGCAGCGTCTTATAAAGAGATTTGACTGAGCATAATATGTCGATGTCCGCTGTGGGCAGCGAACGGAGACTTGCCATGAAATTGATTAATATACAAAATTTCATCCAAAGCATAAATTATGTAACACTGAACTCTATTCTTGACTTATTAGATATACATACAAGAAAATTATAAAAGCCATTATACATTAAATCGAAGCATAAGGTAAATGCTAATTTTAAATGAAAATGCTCTTTGGGTACTTTAATTTTCTCCGGCTCACTGCTCAATAACTTGTACTTGCAAGAAATTAACTTAAACAAACTTTCGTGATCAGAAGAGACTTCAACACATGGACATAATGATCCCGGTATTAATAAGCAATGATAGAGTGATGTAAGCACTGGTATTTAAGCCAACTTATCATATTTAAACATCGATTAAAACTGTACTTTAGCATATGAATAATTATGATAACGTATGACTTGCAAGATTTTCTTTATATAACAAGAAGAAATACGTCGTAGACCACAGTAGAATACGTTAGTATAATATACATTGTACTGCACGAAATCTATGGACGATGCAAATACGTGATTTATTTTATTATCTCTGTAGCATATGCTGTGAAAATATCCAGCTGACCCACGACATATGTCTATTCTATGGCAAATATTTCGAATTTTCCTCCATTATCTGTAGCCTTCAAATTTCTGACCATCTTTGCTGCACGTACAACAAGACTATGATGGTCTCGTAAGTACGTCTGGTTTTCCATGAAACATACTCATCATAGTTATAAGTATGTCTGGGTGGTGTTGCATCGTCTAACAGTGTATTTGGCATTCTTTTCTGATAACCATATAGTAAGTAATGTGGGGATTCTCCTATTATCTCATTTACTGTCTTATTCAGTGTGAACTATACGTCTTCTAGAGCCGAGTCCCAATCCTCTGTATGTGGTTTTTCTAAAGTTTTCAGGATATCCTTTATTTTACGATTAGTTCGTTCCACTGCTCCATTTGAACTGGGTTTATAAGCGGTTATTTGACACTTATTTATTTCATAAAATTCACATACTTTCTTTAAAAGATCACTAGTAAATTCAGCAACATTATCAGAAAGAAAAACTTGTGGACATGAATGTCTGTTGATAATTCTAGATTCAAAAGCTTCGGGTACTGTAGCTACATCTGTGTTTCTTACAGGTACTATTTCTACATATCTGGTTAGATAGTCTAAGAAGAGTAATATTTGTTTATTTCCTTTAATAGTTGTTGGAAATGGACACAAAAAATCAATAGTTACTACTTGAAATGGGTTCAATTCATGTTACCTTTACGATGATTGCAAACTACACAATTGTGTACAAAGTCCTTCTGGTTATGATACTGATTGTCTTTTTACTTTCTGGGTGTCCTGCAAACTTATATGAGTGGGGTTCTAAAACTTCTCTGGTTAGTGTTTTTTGGATATATAGTCGAGAACAACCATTTTCCTCTGTTGGTATTTTATACAGCAAACCATTTTATTAACTGAAAATCAGGTTTTATGGATTCATCAAGTAATAGCTGTCCTATTTGTTTGATTTCTGCATCTTTTTCTTATATTTTCACTCGTTCTAAATCTAAATCTACAATTTGACGACTAAAACAAAAGGTATTAGTTGTAATGCATTTTTCTGTTTCTTCTTGAGATCTGGATACGGCATCTGCCAAAGTGTTAAATTTCCTTGGAATATATCTGAATTCTGGAGCAAACTAATACGCTAATGAACCATCTATTGAATTTTATGTTATTGGTAAAAATTCTCTTTTTAAACATATCACAAATGGGTTTGTGATCAGTAAGCGTAGGATAAAACGTTGGGAACAGTTTTTCCTTTTTTTTATTTTTTATTTTTTTTTTTTGGAGCGAGGGGGGATTTCCCCCCCTCCCCCCAAATTTTTTTTTTTAATTTGTTATCACGAGTTCCTGTCAACCTAAAAAATGTCTAACCCCAACAAACTATTCGCTTTTCTTTCCTCTTTCCAATGGTATATTTAACTTTAAAATTGGCCTTCAAATAAAAACAGTAGTTAGCATTTGAAGTGAAAAAAAGAGAAAACTGAGAAAAACTGCCGTAAAGGTCACCAAGTGTTTTTTTTTTTTCTTTTTTTTGGCACTCGTGGAAAAAATTTATCTTTGAACAAAAACATGTTACAAACAAATGTTAAATATTCGACAGCACTTCGTTCAGACTGCCTTTCCTTCTTTTTGATAGTTCTTAGTGTTTTTTTCTTGGTTTCTGGTTCCAAGTCCACCCCCCCTAAAAAGGGGTATTATTCACTCGAGGCGAGGGTATCATCAAGTGCCACTTGACTCATTGTTGCCTGGTTTGAAACCAAGAAAGTAAAAGTTTAGCATCTAACAGCCTTATTTTCTTGGCTTATTTTTAGTCCTTTTTTTAACATTTTGTCCTTTTAGTCTTTGGGGTTTGTTTTTCAATCCTTTCAGTCTCTCGAATACGAAGAACTTTTTCTATGATTTCACTTGTGCCAAACAGATGTGTTACTAGGTTAAACTTCTCATAGCGAAAGTTGTGTTCAATTGTTGTTACTAACCTAACCTAACCTAAACTACACTAACCTAACCTAAACTAAACTAAACTAACCTAACCTAACCTCCTTAACCTAAATAAACTAGTAAGTACTTAACCCTAAAAACTAAAAGCTAACCTAACATAACTAAACTAAACTAACCTAACCTAACCTAACCTAACCTATAAGCTAAGCTAACCTAACCTAAACTAAACTAACCTAACCTATAAGCTAAGCTAAGCTAACCTAACCTAAACTAAGCTAACCTAATGTAAGGGAAATATTTATACTCTGGACAATAGATGGCGTTAGTGGCTAAGCAGTCAGTTGCTTCTCCTGTTGGTGAACTGGGAGATCCTTGTTAAGACTGTATTGGGACAATTGTGTTTTGGGAACTGTGTGTTATGTTTGGCAACCCCACCTGGCCTACTTTATGCAGTAAGTAAAAGGAGTTTTATTAATATTAAGAGGGTAATCTCAAAATTGTGGGTGTTTTAGTTACAAATATTATGAGAACTAAATTGTAAGTGCAATGTTTCTTGTTTAAATTTAAATGTTAAGTGTCAATATTAAATTGTAAGTGTGATGTTTCCTTTTTGGCAGCTAGTCCAATGTGTGATGCCCAGCATATTGGCTTGTGTGCTGCAGTAGCGCCATTGCAAGCTGTTAATAGCCATGGCAAGCTGTCAGTAGCTAGATGTGCCTGAAGTAGGAAGTATTTCACTGATAAGGATATGCCACTGGACTACTAGTTACTGATATGATATGCTGTTAAGGATTTTTTGTATAAAAATTTTGTGTTAATATTTAAATATTGAGTTGTTGGTGAAAGTGATATTGAGTTGTTGATGACACTGAAGAAAGGCATGTTTTTGTGCAGGGTATTGATGTCATTTAAGTGTAATTTTCTTGTGTAACCAGGATAAGTAGTGAAGGGTATTTATAAGCTTATATTGAAATTTATTGTAATAAAGGTATTTTCAGTGGTTGTGTCTGTCCCTCATCCAACTTACCTGAAATTTTATTTTGTTAATTGAATATCCCTGACATATTGTGGCGACCTTGCCCGGATCTCTTTACATAGGCACTGAAGGTGTGTGCTTTAGAGGATGTCTGTGTAATTGGCAAAGTCAATGAGTTATTTAGGATACTGAGGGGCAGGGTCCTGAAGAAGGCTAATTGTTGCCGATTGCAGTTTATTAGTACTCTTGTTTACCATTGTACTACAGGTATGAAGTTTTGGGGCAGTGTAAATGACCAGTTTGTAGTTTACTGGAAGTTGTGTGCATTGTAAGTCATACCGAATTGGGAAATAGTTTAAATTCGCAATGGAGTCCTTTAGTTTTTGGGAAGAGAAAGGTAAAGGTCTTGGATTACATGGGGAGCAACTCTTACAGTTTATAGAAATGAAAGAAAGAGAAGCCAGAGATAGAGATAGGGAAGCTAGGGAGAGAGAGGAAAGATATGATACGCAACAATTAGAGAAAATGAAAATAGAGAGGGAGGAAGCTCAAAAAGAGAGGGAGGAAGCTCAGAAACAGAGGGATCACGATTTGGCATTAGCACAAATTCTATGTAATACCCAGTCAGGGCCAGTAACAGTGACCTTAGATCAAACTAGACCATTACCATATAAAGATGGGGAGGATATTACTGCTTATATACAGAGATTTGAAATGATTGCTGAACTGCTTAAATGGGAAAAAACAACTTGGGCTGTAAAGCTAGGATCTTTACTTCAAGGTAGGGTTTTGACCATTTTTACTTCTCTTGATGAAACCATAATCACCGATTATGATAGCCTTAAAGCAGCTTTGCTAAAGGGTTTTGGAAAAATTCCAGACCAATATAGAAAGGATTTCAGGAGTACTCATACTGGAACTGATATGAATTATGAACAGTTCATGTTTTCCCTTTTCAGGCTATTTGACCGTTGGTATGACAGTACAAAGTTTGGAAAATCTTTTAAGGGAGTTCGAAAACTTATAGTTATGGATCAATTTATGTCTTCTATTTCATCAGAAATGAGATTATATATTAAGGAAAGAAACCCTGAAACTCCAGAAGAAACTTCTAGGTTAGCAGATAATTATGCTTCAGCTAGAAAACTTTATCCTAAATCGGGTTCAAAGACTACTGTTAATAAGGCTGACACTAGGAATGAAAGTGTAAAAACAGACTAAAGAGGGCAATGCTGTGACTCAACCTACTCAACGCAAAACCTTCAGAAAATGTTTTATTTGTGGGGATGAAAATCATTTCAAAGCAAATTGTCCAAAGGTTGTAGCTTCCCATGGAACCAAAAATGTATTATCTCACAATGGAGTGAATGGGTCAATGATATCTGATACTATTAATGGAAAACATGTTTCTACTGGTGTAATAGTTTCTGAATGTGTAGTAAGTTTACCTAAGGGTAAGAACCTTACTTTTGCAAAATTGATTGATTACCTTGGTAGAGAAGACCATTTTCCTATTGTTAAGTGTTATATTAATTGTTCTGTATTTACTGGATGGGTTGAAGCAGTCAGAGCCCCCATCAAACATTGTACTGTATTATTGGGTAATATTGCAGATGTTGCTCCTATGTCAACTACACAAACTGGGAACTCTTACCTGTTGCCAACGGTGCCCTGTCTGTAAGATGTCACGAGGCTTATTAAGACTGCGTAAATATAAAAAATACTATTTATTTCCCAAAGCAATTGGTTGTAACAAAGAACAAAATGATTAACAAGTCATAATGGCATAAACACCCAAATCTACCCATAAAGAAACCAGTAAGATAACATTCTACCCTCCTGACTAAGGTTACACTCTCAAACCCCAAAAAGTCATATTGTCTAGTATTAGTCAGGTTAGAGAATCCCGTTTCTAATCAACCATGGAATCGGACCCATCTGTAATAAAGATAATAGTTATATAGACACCCCACGTCACTCTTTTCAAAGTATTTACGTAAAGAGAGTATTTTCACACTTCTCTCTCTTTTCCAAAAGGTAACAGTTTTTCTAAGTTTTTATAGAATGTGTCCTACCTTTTCGATGGGCGTTTTCTCCTGACACTTGGAGCAACCACTTGCCGTTATCTTTTTTGCACAAAGCAAGCGTCTTCCACAAGTACCCTGAACCAGTAGGCCTGTAATACGCGTACAAACGAATGCACATGCCTCGCAAACGGGGAACGACCTCTGAGACAAGTTGCTTGTTCAGCAAATACCTTTTTCTCCAATATGAACTAGCAGCGTACCACCCATTGTCTCTAGGCGAGTAGAGCTATGTGACTTTATTATTATATAAAACACTTTAAACATATTATTAGCCATTCCCCCTCTTTTCACCTCTTAAGAGGAGCTCGGCTACCCCATGCTTGCTCCCGCCTAGCACTAGATACATAAGCGTCTTACACATGTAAGGGCTATTACAAGAGCAGGTATTAGGAGAGAAGTTTCTCATCCATTGGTTGTATCTGAATTAGCAAATGTAAATATTTCATTTTCAGAATTTAAGCTAGCACAACATACTTGCCAAACTTTAACTAAATGTTGGTTGCAATACCATAACTCAACAGAGGTTTGTGGAAAAGGTGGTTTAGTGATAAAATATGTATGTGAAAATGATCTACTTTTCAGAAAAGTTATGAAGTCTCCCAATAAAACTCAAATTGACAATAAGGTACTGGTGGTTCCTGAGAAGTGTAGGCCTACTGTTCTCAAGGTCTCTCATGAAATTCCGGTAGCAGGACACTTTTCCCACAGGAAGACTTACAGGAAAATTTTGAATAAGCAAATTTTGTCAATCTTGTGATGTATGCCAAAGGACTTCAACCAGAGGTAAGGTGAAGCCTGTTCCTTTGGAAAAGATACCAGTTATATCTACACCTTTTTACAGAGTTGGAATGGATATTGTCGGTCCTATTATTCCCCCATCAGCAGAAGGTCATAAGTATATACTGACCCTTGTAGATTATTCTAAGTTTCCCAGAACCAGTATCCTTGAAAAATATCACATCCATTGATATTGTCGAAGCCATGATATCTATTTTTGCTAGGGTTGGAATTCCTAAAGAGGTATTAACGGACAGAGGCCCTCAGTTTATTTCAGATCTCATGTTTCAAATTCACAGGTTGATTGGAGTTAAACCTTTATTTACCAAACCTTACCATCCTGCCTGCAATGGAAGAATAGAGAGACAACATGCCACACTGAAAGCAATTTTAAGGAAACTATGTTTACTGAAACCCAGAGATTAGCATAGGTATGTACCT
>NC_087207.1:9820956-9828456 GCF_015104395.2 Macrobrachium nipponense
TAATCTCTTCAGTTTACATTTTGCATCAAATGAAAGGATTCTGGATTTAACCAGTCACCGCGATGCGGTAAAATATTGAAAAATCAATTTATTAACCTTCAAATAAATACGAAAGATTAGAAGTTTAAGGAAAAGAATGACTAAATAATTGGGGTATGAGAAAAGATACTTTATCCTATCATGGCGGAAGATAGAAACTAAGAAATTCCCAACTGATTCATTCGAGAGGCGATTGGCCCTTGGGAGATTCTCTTACGAATTCATGCGCCTCCTGAATCAAAGATATTTTGGGGTGCATAATATTACATATATGGGATGTATCAAATACTAGAATATGCTGGTACACCCATAAAAATAAATAGGTAGTACTACTCTCCTTGCAAAATTATTGTTCCCAAATATAAATTGGGGAACTTCTTCTAATTCTTAAAATAAAAACTATATTGTTAAGCAAATGACACACAGCTCTGGCACCTGTATCAACAATGATATATCCTTAAATAAATTTTTCTGAAAGTTCGTTTACAAATAATAATACGTAATGACGATGTATGGGTCTGGCTCGTCACATAATTTACTTGAAAAAAATCTTATTACCATCAGCCAACATATTCCCAGGAATACTTAAGCCTGTTATAAATATGTCAGTCTTAGAAAGGGCTTTGCTATTTGTATTACGGCTATTTCCAGAGACATACAAATGATGCCTCATGCTATTTCTGCCTCCTGCTAAAATCCATGCCCCCCACCCCCCCACCGCCCCGCAGCTTTCCGATGCCTCGTACCTATATTTCACAAAAACTTACGACACCAGCTATATCAACAGAGGTTTTAAATACTCATATTTTGACAATTTGTCAGCAACTTCGTTTAAATGTAAACCTATATGAAAAGGTATCCAGTGAAATTGGACTTTAAAACCACTTCGTTCTATCTCTTATATTAAAGCCTTACATTGGTATATCAAATCAGCATTAGAAGGATCCTTACAATTCAGTGCAGACAAAGCACTCTGAATCTACAAAGATATGCACATCTCGCTTTTTTACCTGCGACAATTTTTAGTCCTTCATGGATTGCACGTACCTCTGCTGTTGTTGCAGAACTATTCTCCTGCATTCGTTTCACAATCATCTCAACAGTAAATGTATTTATCACCAAATTCTCGTATGGCAACTCCAAATCCAGCGTCCATTAACAGACCCATCACATTCCACTGAGGGGTGAGAGATGTGTATTTCTGGTGATAGAAGTGCACTCTCGACGTGGTTCGGAAGTCACGTAAAGCCGTTGGTCCCGTTGCTGATTAACCACTGGTTCCATGTAACATAAAATCACCATACAAACAAACAAACATACCCATCACAATTACGTAACAATGGCAAGAACGCTTGCCCTTTTGATTAGGATGGCACTCGCTCTTTTGGTGATCCAATATCTTTATTATATCTCTTACCTTTGGAGTACATAGATCACGATGCCTTGAAAGGGCTCACCTCTAACAACGTAGACTACTTCGCATTTTCCGTGAATAGCTGTTATCTCGAATTGGAGCATTAAACCTTCCTGGTAACGAGACAATTATCATTCCCACTTCTTTCCCTTCATCTTGTCATTCAAACAACAACAATAGAGACAATTTCTCGAATAGGGTACACTAGGCAAATTTTTAATTCCATTCTCATTAATTCTCGGGAGAGTTGGTATTTTGAATATATATATATATATATATATAATATATATATATATATATATATCGAAGATCCGGAAGTGACCACCCCAGCCTCTACTAGTGACTCAGCAGTGCAAACCCTATCGGAGGTCAAAGGCTGCTCCTGAATGCTAGGAGCGAGAGGCATTTGGGAAGGGGAAGGTGTCTCGTATCTAGATTTCTCCTTTAAGCCTCGTATACATACATACATACACATATTTATACATACACACACACAAATATATATATGTGTGTGTGTGTGTGTGTTTGTAGAATGTGTGCATGTGCATGCGTGTAGTTCCTCATCTTCACCATTTATTGTTTATGCTTTGTTGCATATCTATTCAATTTGCGGTCATTTTCAAATTTCAATCTTAAAATTTAATAATTTCCCTCATTTGCGAAATAGTTCTTTACTTTGTGGTAGACTTTTGCCTGCGAATTTATTACCCGTTTTGTATACTATTATTATTGCGTATGAATTAGTATGACTTTCAGATCGTAATAGCAATAACGATTATAAAAATGTGAAAATTGATCAGAAAATGAACCGTAATCACTGGAAGCAACCCCTCTGGGGACATCGACATTAAATTCAAGCTTCAAGAGAGTAAGGAAATAGACTCAAAGTTAAATGTTTTTTCTTCTTTCTACTGAAGCCTTTTTACACACGAGCAGTTTCGCAAAGCATTTCTGTATAGGCTTACGATAGTGACCTATCACCAGCTTGGAACAGTTCTTTGTAAACTGTTCGTTTCTAAAAACGTGTATATAAGAAAGTGAAAATAGAAGCACATTTACTTGGAACGTAAATGTCTTTTTATCAATAATAATTCAAGATCATACACCGATATGAAAGAATGATCCCCCAGAAATTAGATATGCATCGCTTTTATCTGCAATACAACAGGTTTTCGGCTTAATCACCCTAATAAAAAGTGGCTTTTGAAATGCCTTCCTCGTTTATACATAAGAGACAAATGCATATGTAACTCAGATTCTTCTCAAGTCTAAAATAAATCAAGTATATATATAAAAAGAAGCAGATTTATCAACGAACATCCATCGTTCTTAATATTTTATTTATATTAAGTAGCTTAGAATAGCAAGGCCATAGATACCAATATACATAATTATATCATCCAATCACAACGGTTTTGCTTATGATGCAAATAACAGTAAGAGCGCTCTCTCTCTCTCTCTCTCTCTCTCTCTCTCACCTTTTTCATCTTTTCATCTTCAAAGAAACAGTTTAACTTGAATTAGCCAATTACTCGTATCTCTTTCCCGAACTGAATATGTTCTTCATTACACCATATGAGAGAGAGAGAGAGAGAGAGAGAGAGAGAGAGGAAATGCACCAGTCTTCATCATGAAGTACATAGAATCAAACGCTTAACATCAAACGAGCCAGTATTTGCTTCCGGGGTTTTTAATTGCCTTTTGGTACGGTTCCAAACACGAATTACGAGAACTCCTGCCCACAGTGGCACTGCAGTTTGAATTAAACATTTGGTGATGAATTCCATTGCAGAAATCAAAACGAGATGACCATAAATAGATCGTGCTAACAATTATAGCGCCTCAGTGGCGTGGTCGGTATGGTCTTGGCTTCCCATCTCGGTGACCGCGAGTGCGATTCTCGGGCATTCAATTGAGGAGTGAGAATTGTTTATTTCTGGTGATAAAAGTTCATCCTCGACGTGGTTTGGAAGTCATGTACAGCCGTTGTTCTCGCTGCTGAATAACCACTGGTTCCATGCAACGTAAAACATTATACAAACAAACAAACAAATAACGGTAACGATACTTGACGGAGCAACCTCTACTGTTTTTTTTTTTTTCTTTAAATAAAGGCGATTACGGAATGAAAGTGAATTACATCTCTTATACAAAGGCAATTTCATACCTATAATGCTGATATTTACCAAGGCGTGCCTAAGACAAAATTGAGAAAAGAAAAGAGAAATATCGAATATCAGTTATTTTGTTGTGCATGAATTTATAACTAGACGTTCGCCGTAAGTTTGAATGCCTTTGTCTGTTATCTGGTGTTGTCATTAATGAGGCGTGCGCATTGTGAACGATATGGAAATAGCGGTTCATTTACATGAAGAAATCATTAGCGCTCTTCACACTACGGAGGAAGAACACTAAATCCAAACAAAAGAGAGAAAGCCACTCCGCCTATTCAGCCTCCCGTGTCTTTTCCACTTCCGGTAATCTGTCTCAAGCTGCGTCTGCTGTTTCCGGTGGCGTGTTCTTTCATCCAGGGAACAATAGGGGTACATGTCCAAGCTCTTGCCTTCACCAACTAGAATCAAAGAAAATTCGGAAGACCAAGAAGAATACAAATCTTGACACTTTCTAGCAATGAAATATAAAATTCTTTGAAAGGATAGAAGGACGTGGTAGCTCATTCCATGGTTCTTTGAGGATTTAAATATTATCTAAATATAAATGAATAATGAAATTCACATGCATAACAAGATTAATGGTAACACTTTTAGGTACTTGGATGATTTTTTTAACAATAACATCGCGAGAAACAAGAATTCTAATGATTAGGGCTCTTACCACTGCGCTTAAAAAAAAAGATTATCCTAATTAGTTTACTCTCGAAAGGGAACACGAGGGAAGGTGTCATTAACAATAACTGCTGGTATTGTCGTTCATGAACTGACATTTTGACAATTATGACGGCGATTACAGCCGGTGACAATCAAGTATAGTCAAAAGAAAATATTGTGCGTTTTGAAACCAGCTCCATATCCCCATAGGGGGATAGTGCCGTCATTGCACCTTATTCGGCGCAATGTAGGCATCACTTAAGGTTCTTTGCAGCGTCCCTTTGGCCACTAGCTGCAACTACTTTCATTCCTTTTTACTGTACCTCCGTTCATATTATCTTCCTTCCATCTTGCTGTCCACCCTCTCCTTACAATTGTTTCATAGTGCAACTGCTTTGAGGTTTTCTTCCTGTTACACCTTTCGAACCTTTTACTGTCGGTTTCCTTTTCACCGCTGAATGGCCTTAGTTGCCCCAGTGCTTGGCATAATCCCAAAAATCTATATAGATAAAAAATTAGCTCCTTATGTCCACATTCCATCTTTAGTGTGTGAAATTGCATAATATTACTAATAAGTGAAAAGTTAAAGTTTGTAGTAACACTTGAAATGGTTAGACAGCACAAACCTACATAGAAGGAGAATAATCACTTCATTTGCATATTCCCATTTTTTAGATTTCCTTACCAAATCCCTTTTAATTCTCTTTTTTTTAATACTGATGAAAGTCGTATTAATATTATCCCAAACTGTTGTTGTCGTTGGTAAGTCACGCTGACCTACAGATCTCATTTCCCTGACATGAAAACAACCGAGAGGGAAATAATTACACGTTGCTCGCTACTGGTAGTGACAAGCTCATTACAATAATGATAATAGAGTAATTGCTCTTAGATTAAATGGGTTTAATTACGAGTCCCTCGTTCTTCTCCTTCCTATTTTTTTTTCTTTTTTTAAGAAGAATGAATATACCTAATATCTTATATCATTACCATATTATCCATCAGAAAAGTTTGTCATCAATTATTGAAGCCCTGCACATCTTGACAACGAAATTAATGCTCTGTTGTATGTCACTGATGTACATTCAGCTCTCTTAATGGTGTCGACATGCAAGGAACTTATTATTTTATTATAGATATTCGATATGAACATTAGTTAATATAAATCGAAACTACCGCTATATTCATAAATTCTTTTTACAAACTCAGCAAAGGTATGGGAAATTCTGTTACCAATTCATAATGGATAACAGCTGTCCTTATTTTATATGTATATATTTTAATTTGCCTCGTATACGTATATGTCCCCTGAATTTAGAAATGAAAATAATGCTAATAACAGCGTAATGCCTTTGGCGGAGATGCTTTCGGTTGGAGATCATTAATGCAAGCGAAATTCGGCTGACCCAAGATTCCATTATTATGCCTCCCCTGGAAGGGCTACGTCTGTTGGGCCTTTGCTAGTCCTCGTATTAGGCTTTGAGAAGATCAGGAATGAATCCAATAGGAAATGAACGCGATCACAAATGACTACACATTATCTTTTATGTCAGTTGACATAAAAGATAATGTCAATATCGGCGACATTTATTTTGCCAGGTAATGGTAAAATAGATAAAAAAAAAATATAATCCACAGTGACATTAGGCCTAGATTGTTTTCCTTCAGTAATCACATTAAATAGGAAATGTCATTGATATAGTCTTAAAAATAATCAGACATAATTCTGAGAACTCTTGAAATTTGACAAATCTCTCTCTCTCTCTCTCTCTCTCTCTCTCTCTCTCTCTCTCTCTCTCTCTCTCTCTCTCTCTCTACCTAGTGGGAAGTTATATAGTGTCGAAAAGTTCATGAGACCGGGCACCCAAAGCCCTCATTCAGTTCAGGGCCTTCCACACCTTCAGATCTACGTCGGAAAAATAATATATATATATAATATATATATATATATATATATATATATATATATAATATATATATATAAATTATATATATATATCAATTACTTGATCACGAAGTATATAAAACGTGATGCTATGTATAAATAAAGGTTTTTTTGTGCCACGAAGGAAAAAAATGAAAAAGCGAGATAGCCAAGTACTTTTCGGTCCTGTTCGGACCCTTTACTGAGACAAACTGATTTTACAAAGAACAAACATAGTCAAAAGAAGGCTTAATATACAAACTGACACTACCAGATTAGCCATAAGGGCGATTTTCACTCTACAGAAAGGAGGAGCCGCCAGAGGCTAGCCACACCTTGAAGGATACCCGCAGTAAACAGTAACATTTTTGAAAAAAAAACACGGGAGCATATACATTTTAATATCATGAATTTTTTTTTTTACACAAATTTTCACAACAAAAATTATTATTAATGAAAAGACGAAAGAAAATATAAATATATATATATATATATATATATATATATATATATATATATATATATATATATATATATATATATACGAGCAAGAGAAAGAGGGAGAGAGAATATCGAACCAGAGAGAGAGAGAGAGAGAGAGAGAGAGAGAGAGAGAGAGAAAGAAAATAACTATATACATGTGGGACTAATTTATTAGTTGTTCATTTATTTTGAGGTCCTCCATAAACATCTTACAAATATATAGGTCCAAATGGTACATTCCCAGACTAAGATTTAGGTTGTTTTTATTAGTGATTTGTATAATTGCCGATTTCCAGTAAATTTCTTGAAACATAATCATTAGATCTAGCAATTACCGAGGTATCACCCCAATTAATGCAATAAGATTTTTCACTCAGATGGATAAACAGTGCATTTGAAGTCTGGGCTGTTCTAACTGAATACATGATGTTGCTTTTATACGTACACATAAATTTTTTACTTGACTGACCAACGTAAAACGAAGGGCAATCCTTACAAGGAGTTTTGTAAATGATGTTGTTATTTGTTACGGGACTATTTTTCTTAATTAGCATATCTTTAATGGTATATGTTATAAGAGAACACTACATTAACATTAAACGATTTAAATATTGATTTTATGGTTTCAAATCCACGAAAATAAGGTAAAGCTAAGTACATTTTTAGGCATTTCTTTTTCATTAATAGCAACATTATAAAACTTTTTGTGAGCTTTTTGATAACATAAATCAATTAAATGAGGTGGGTAGCAGAGATCGTTTCTTATCTTTTTTATGTATTCTATTTCTTGGTCCAGATATTGTGGACTCGTG
>NC_087207.1:9833456-9842944 GCF_015104395.2 Macrobrachium nipponense
ATTCATAATAAACGTTACTTTTTATTTTTATTTCTTTTGAGTGAAAAAAATAAAAGTGGACATTACTCTCGGAAATTGGTAGATGAATTGGTAGATGAAGAAACGAAACCAGTTTTATGGGTGAGATATATGGATGACATTTTTATCATTTTTAAAGGTACCGATGAAAAGCTAAAGAAACTAGTAGAAATAGCAAATAGCATTTTTACCATCAATTAAGTTCACTACAGAAGTAGAAGTGGATTCTAAATTACCGTTTTTAGATGTTTTTAGTGTACAGGGGACTGTAATAGCCAGAGGTACAAAATTTCAGTTACCGGAAAATCTACCAATTCCGAGAGTAATGTCCCCCAATTTTATTCTTTTCACTCAAAAGAAATGAAAAAGTAACGTTATCATGAATTTGCTTTACGCGCATTCAGAATTTGCGACTCCGAATATATGGACGGTGAACTTAAACACATCACGGCTACTTTTAGAAGTCTCAGATATCCCCCTCACTTCATTGAGAAAGCAATTTCGCGGCGAGGAAGTCGTTCTATGGACTGAGAGATAATACCAAGGGTAAACCAAAAAGATATTTGTCCCTTCCTTTAATCCAGAAGTAAAGAATATAAGTGAACATATAAACAAAAGTCAGAAGGAAACTAAAATTGTGTTCAAATATGAAAATACAATAAAACGTTCCCTCGTAAGAAACAATAACAATGATGAAATCCCATAGTCCCAGGCGTTTATGAACTACCGTGTATGGATTGTAATAGTAAATATTTTGGTGAAAGTGGACGGGGACTAGATATACGTTTGGGCGAACATAAGCGAGCTTATGAACTACAATCACAAAACAGCGCAATAGTAGCACATGCATTCAGTAATGATCATAGACCCAACTGGAACGAGGCTAAAAATTATCTTTAAAAGTAACAATGTAAATGTCAGACAACTAGTCGAGGGAGCTGCTATAAGTTTAGGAAAATCATTCAAAGGAAACAAGTCTTCTGTCAACGAACCCCATTTGTTAATTTTTATATTACTAGTATGTTTTTAAAAGATTTTAACTGTAGGACAGGCTCCGTTTTTCCCTCTCCTGATGCTGCCTCTGCCTTGCCTCTTCCAGTCCAGGTAACCACTGCCCGGGTGAGTCTGAATAACGGTGCCCATCTACGCCCTTGGATGAAGGACTTCATGTAATGTTGCAACAACCTGCACGAAGATCCAACAGAATTGTAGCCAGAAGGATTGATAGGGGAGAGGATATCACCTAGTGGTTGTTAACTACCCTCTTTCTTCATCACCTGGCCCATTAACGAGCTAACGACCGTTGTCAACCAGAGTCAAAGTAACAGGGTCTGCTCAACTCGGCAGTGGGGGCGGAGCTAATACTGTGACGTCAGAAGAGTAACACGACTCGCGTTTCTCCATTGAATTACTTAAAGAATCTTTAGTTTTTATACATTTAATCCATATCGCATGTTTTTTTTTTTTTTTGATAAAATCTGATAAAACCTGTAAAGAGGTAACATGCTTGATGTTTTTTAATTACCATTCAAAATATATAGGGTCTGCTTAACTCGGCAGTGGGGGCGGAGCTAATACTGTGACGTCACAAGAGTAACACTCCAGTGTTTCTCCACTGAATTTCTTAAAGAACCCTTTGTTTTTATACATATAATCCATGTCGCGTGGTGTTTTTCATAAAATCTTGATGATAAAATCTGTAGAGGTCACATGTTTGATTTTATTAATACCCATTCTCTCATTTAGTCTCCAAACCTTGTTTTATTGCACAAAATATACCAGTTTGAACACACGTAGCTACTCCAGCTTTCTTCATATGTTTATTCTTTGCTTATTTATTTACTTACCTATATACTGGTTTGCTGTATTCTCTTCAAGTCCATTTCTTTTAACATGACAACTCTCTCTCTCTCTCTCTCTCTCTCTCTCTCTCTCTCTCTCTCTCTCTCTCTCTCTCTCTTTCAGGTAGTAATATTATCAAGATTTTAAATAATTCTTAAGAAATGTATTTAGTTCTGTCACTGTGTTCATACCTCACTTTGAAAAGCAACCTTTTTTATGATAAAGGTTAGAATGATAGATTAATTATATTTTCCAAATCTTATTGTGAATAGTTATTGTTATGCAATAAATACAAAGAAAATGTGGATACAGGCAGTGTAAAAATGGCAGTTGCATTTGCACGACTTGGCCACAAAAAAGAAAACAATATCAAAAGTATAAGAATTACATCATATACGATATAAGGTATCAAAAGGAAATAAATGATGAAGAAAATTATACAGGAAACACATTTCCCGCAAATTTCTCATTAGCACTTCATATCACATAAATATACTTCCGAACACATAAGTTTACATATAACACAAACTGTATACATAAAGGTATTAATTATGCATGCCTCAAACGACTATAATATTTTCGAAAAAAAAGTACAAAAAGTTTTTCGTCAGTCTGGCTGGATGTACCTGATGACGTTTAACAAGGGGCGGGGGTAGATTTTAGATCTCCCATGAACGCTTAATTTTTTTTAATTTTGCGTGCGTAGATAATATTTTCCGTGCGTGATTATGGGTTTGAAAATAATTGTCATTGTACTGTGTCATATACCAATTGAAAGGACATTCTTTGTACTTTTACATGGTATGTGGCAAAACGTAATAAGATGAAAAATTATGTAAGAAAATGTGGTAAATATTTACATAAAATTTAAAAATTTTGGTCCGTCTTTGACCTAGAATTCCTCGAAAGTTTCTGAGAACACCTATCAATTTTATTTATGAAATATATAGTAAATTTTATCAGCTTTCTAATCCATTTTTCAGTTTCTTTCTATCATCATTCCTTAGTCAGCTAGGCTACGAAACGTGAATGTATGTAGGTTGACGGATGAAGTAATTGCACATTTTTTTGTGCGTAGATAATTTTTTCTGTGCGCGCTTATTGATTTGAAAGTAATCGTAATTGTAATGTGCTATATATCATTTGAAAGAGCATTCTTTGTACTTTAACGTAGTATACAGCAACATGCAATAAAAGGAAAATTTATATAAAAAAACGCCATCGCAAAAATAGTTATATGAAAATGTTATCGTAAGTATAGTTTCATAAAGATATGGTCCTTTTGTAACTGATGACGTTTCACAAGGGGCGGGGATAGGTTTAGTACCGCCTTGTGAGCAGACCCTGTTATTTTGACTCTGTTGTCAACGATCTTCAACGACTCTTGTTTTTTAAATTTACCTCTGCACTTGTTGTAACTTATTGTTCATTTGGACTGAAGATGAACCCAGGGAAGAGTTCGAAAGCTTTCTGTAAAGTCTTCAAAATTATACACGGACTTTTTACACTTTGTATTATTGTGGACCCTTTAGAACATTATATATACTCTCGTGACAGAGAGTTTTTCCCTACAATAATACCAATAATAATAATAAAACCAATCCTAATATAATGAATGCAAGAAATCATAGGTTTATTGTGCATATTATTTATACTCCATTTGTTTTTCATTCTCTTCAAGTTAAGTATATTTACGCTAACATGACCTTCCTTATATCACCCCTACATTCTAGCACGTATGAAGCATTAAAATTCACAGATTTCTAAAATTGATTTATTCTACTGGGCGATATTTCATTGAGAATCGACAAGTAAGCATAAAACCACACAAATACCATTTCATCACATTTCTGAATCTTTAGAGCAAGCCAAAGGTTCAAATTTAATTCGAAGGTCACCTCTCTTTTCCGTTGTTCTTAGCCCTGCAGAATTAATTCTCCTCTCCCTTTATGGCCGAATTTTATTGGCCGAGATCCCCCCATACGATGTCATAAAATCCAGGCAGGTCATGGGCGATAAAAGCCAAGAGGCTTTAATAATTCCTTCAATTATGAATTGCATCCAGCCAGGGAGTTGGAAACGAAAGCTTTTTATAGGACTGTGCAAGAGAAGCATTTGTTTATGTTATTTTTAGCTGACGAATATTCCTCTCTTCAAAATACTTGTTCAAATGGTTCTTAAAATTCAGTGGGATGGAAGGTAACTCTTCATGGTGGACTTGGAAATGCTTGTCTATTTTGTAGTTAATAGTTGTTGATCGAAAATATGTTATGCCTTACATATCGATTTTTCATTCAGGAACTTATTATTTTCGGCTTGCCCTTTTTCATTTTACCGTAAATTCTTGCCTTAATTTTTACCTTAATTCCACAATGTCGATTTTTATTTTATTTCGCATGTCATTAGATTCGCATATTTTTAAAAGACGAGTCTGTCATTACTTAATAAACAAGACGGTACTTTTTAAAGATATACTTTGACAAAACGAACATCTTCTTGTTAGATCAAATAAAACCAGATAAAAAATATATTAACAAAGCAACTCACAAACGGAATAAAATAAAATACTATACATAAATTTTCTGCTTGCGTTTTCTGAAGCGTAGTTTTCATGATTATTGCATTTGCGAAGGTTTCCACATCGTGGAATAAAGGTAAAAATTAATGAAAAGGGCAAGTCGAAAATAATACGTTCCTCTTTGTGTAGATACATAGGGCCATTTTCATGAAAGATCCTGTGACTGAAAGCAATATATTTTATACACATAAAATACAAGGAAAAGCGTGTGGACATTTCGAAAGGTGTGGTCCATTGCTCCCTGATCTATTTCCATGAACAATAGTATTCGTGTTGTTTTATCCTTACTTGTCTATTCTATATGAAATGACACCCAGTAGGACTAAATTCATTTAGAAATCTGTGAATTTCATTTGCTTCATACGTGTTAGAATGTAGGGTGGATATATAAGGAGGTCGTGTTAGTGTAAGTATACTTAACTTGAATAGAATAAAGAAAAAACAAATTAGGTACAAATAATATGCATAATAACCCTATGATTTCTTACATTCATGATATTAGGACTGGCTATGGGAGTTTCTCTTATCTTGGAGGGGGTTCTCAAGAGGTTTATCTGTGATTATTTGTCGAAATGGCAGCGTAATAAACATATAATGCAAAAAAAAAAAGGTTACCAGGAACGCTTAAGTAAAATCGGGCATTTTAACAACAACCGTAATTAATTAGATATATTTTACCGTCCTTATTCCGTCGTGCAATTTGTTAATTTATGTTATAATGGGGATTCGGATCATTTGCCTTTCTCTTACAAGTAACAGAAGAGGAAACATAATGCGAAAGTAATAAGTAACCAATTGCCATTTACAAGTTGCCAATCCATAGGCAGTTAATGATGCTGTGTACCTCTGCTGTGAGCAATGATTAGCTGCAGGGCAACTAAAAGTAAATTGTGCGCACGGTAATTGTATGGATACAGTATTCGAAAAGTTTGCGTCATTATCGTTTCATATAAAATAGAACATTTACAGTCAGTTCCGTTAATAATTCAGTTAACTTCCAGCGTTGTTGCGTTGTGTGCAATTTAAAAAAAAGCGAATGCATGCATAAATGAGCGCAATATTTACGAGTTTTAAAACTTTGATGAATGACCCACTTAGTGTTCACTTAAGGAAGTATCTCTTTAGCTCGTCCTAATGGCAGCGTCTTATAAAGAGATTTGATGAGCAGAATATGGTAATGCCGCTATGGGCAGGCGAACGGAAACTTGCCATGAAATTGATTAATATATAAAATTTCCTCCAAAGCATAAATACGTAACACTGAACTATTCTTGACCTATTAGATATACATGAAAATTATAAAAGCCATTATACGTTAAATCGAAAGCATAAGGTAAATGCTAATTTTAAAATGAAATGCTCTTTGGGAAATTTAAAGTTTCTCCAAACCTCACTATTGAATAACTTGTACTTGCAAGTAATTAATTTAAACAAAAAGCTTTCGTGATCAGAAGAGACTTCAACACATGGACATAATGATCCCGGTATTAATAAGCAGATAGAGTGATGTAAGCATTGGTATTTAAACAAACGTATCATATTTAAACATCGATTAAAACTGTACTTAGCATATGAATAATTATGGTAATGTATGACTGCAAGATTTTCTTTTTATAACAGAAGAAATACGTCGGTAGACCACAAGTAGAATACGTTAGTATGATATACATTGTACTGTACGAAATCTATGGACGATGCAAATACGTGATTTATTTTATTATCTCAGTAGCATATTCTGTGAAAATATCCAACTGACCCACGACATCTCTCTATTCTATGGAAAATATTTCGAATTTTCCTCCATTATCTGTAGCCCTCAAATTTCTGACCATCTTCGCTGCACGTACAAGACTATGATGGTCTCGTAAGTACGTCTGGTTTTCCATGCAACATACTCATCATAGTTATAAGTATGTCTGGGTGGTGTTGCATCGTCTAACAATGTATTTGGCATTCTTTTCTGATAACCATATAGAGTAAATAATGTGGGGATTCTCCTATTATCTCATTTACTGTATTATTCAGTGTGTGAAAACCTGTACGTCTTCTAGAGCTAAGTCCCAATCTTCTGTTATGTGTTTTACTAAAGTTTCAGGATATCCTTTATTTTACGATTAGTTCGTTCCACTGCTCCATTTGATCTGGGTTTATAAGCGGTTATTTGGCACTTATTTATTTAATAAATTCACATACTTTCTTTAAAAGATCACTAGTAAATTCAGCAACAGTATCAGAAAGAAGAACTTGTGGCCATGAATGTCTGTTGATTATTCTAGATTCAAAAGTTTCGGCTACTGTAGCTGCATCTGTTTCTTGCAGATACTATTTCTACATATCTGGTAAGATGGTCTAAGAAGACTAATATTTGTTTATTTCCTTTAATATTTGTTGGAAATGGACCCAAAATATCTATAGTTACAACTTCAAATGGATTCAATTCGTTACCTTTATGTTGATTGCAAACTACACAATTTTGTACAAAGTCCTTTGCATCTTCACTATAATATGGCCAAAAATAATTTCTGGTTATGATACTGGTTGTCTTTTTAATTCCTGGATGTCCTGCCAACTTATATGAGTGTGGTTCTAAAACTTCTCTGGTTAGTGTTTTTGGGATATATTCGAGAACAACCATTTTTGTTTCTCTGTCGCTATTTTATACAACAAACCATTTATAACTGAAGATCAGGTTTTAAGGATCATTAAGTAATAGCTGTCCTACTATTTGTTTGATTTCTGCATCTTTTTCTTGTATTTTCCTCTCGTTCTAAAATCATAAATCTACAATTTGACAACTAAACAAAATGGTATTAAGTTGTAAGCAATTTTCTGTTTCTTCTTGAGATCTGGATAAGGCATCTGCCAAAGTGTTAAATTTCCTTGGAATATATCTGAATTCTGGAGCAAACTCTAATACGCTAATGAACCATCTATTGAATTTTATGTTATTGGTAAAAGTTCTCTTTTTAAACATATCACAAATGGGTTTGTGATCAGTAAGCGTAGGAAAAAAAGGTTGGGAACAGTTTTTCCATTTTTTTTTTTTTTGATGGAGCGAGGGGGAATTTCCCCACCCCCCAGTTTTTTTTTAATTTGGTTATCACGGGTTCCTCGTCAACCACTAAAAAAAAAATCTAACCCCAACAAACTATTTGCCTTTCTTTCCTCATCCCAATGGTATATTTAACTTTAAAATTGGCCTTAAAATAAAGAAATTAGTTAGTGTTTGAAGTAAAAAAAAAAAAGCGAAAACTGAAAAACGGCCGTAAAGGTCAACAGTGTGTTTTTTTTTTTTTTTTTTTTTTTTGGCATTCGTGGAAAAAACTTATCTTTGAGCAAATCATGTTACAAACCAAATGTTAAATACTCACTAGCACTTAGTTCAGACAGCCTTTCCTTTCATTTCTAAATAGTTCTTAGTGCTTTTTTTTTCTTGGTTTCTGGTTCCAAGCCCCCCCCCCCCCCCCATAAAAAGGGGTATTATTCGCTCAAGACGAGGGTATCATCAAGTGCCATTTGGACTCATGTTGCCTGGTTTGAAACAAGAAAGTAAAACTTTAGTATTAACAGGCTCATTTTTAGTCTTTTTTTTTTTTTCTTTTTTTTTTTAGGTTTTGTCCTTTAGTCTTTGGGGTTTGTTGTTTTTCAACCCTTTCAGTCTCTCGAATACGAAGAACTTTTTCTATGCTCTCACTTGTGCCAAGCAGATGTGTTACTAGGTTAAACTTCTCATAGCCAAAGTTGTGTTCAATTGTTGTACTAACCCTAACCTAAACTAAACTAACCTAAACTATAAGCTAACCTAAACTAAAAACTAACCTAACCTATATGATAACCTAACCTATAAGTTAACCTAACCTAACCTATAAAGCTAGCTAAGCTACACTAACCTATAAGCTAAGCTAAACTAACCTAACCCATACTAACCAAACTTAAAACTAAAAAAACTAAACTAACCTAACTAAACTACCTATAAGCCTAACTAACTTAAACTAAAACTAACCTATAAGCTAAGCTAACCTAACTAAACTAAACTAAACCCAACCTTACTATAAGCTAGCTAAGCTAACCTACCTAACATAACTCACCCTCCCACCTAACCTAACCCAAGCTAAGCTAACCCAACACAACCCAACCTAACCTAATATCCCGTCACCCAACCAAACCACCTAACCTAACCCAACTCAACCAGACCTAACCAATCCCATCACCAAACCTAACCTAACCCATCCTAACCTAATAAATCCTGTAGCCAACCCAACCAAACTAACCAACACATCACCAACCTAACTTAACATATAACCTAACTAAAGAAGTAAAAGAAAACACTAGGAGACTTACCCAGCTAACTTAAACTAAGAAGTAAGATAAACACTAGGAGATTTACATAACTACCTTCAAAGCTTTGTGAAGGGTTTTTAAATTATACCTCGAAACATTTTATTATTGTGGACCCCTTAGAACTTTATATACTATACTCTCGCGATAGAGAGTTTCCCCCCCCCCCCAAAAAAAAAAAAAAAAATAATAATAATAATAATAACAATAATAATAATATGTATTTTGGTAAGAGACCCTCTTTTAGGCAAATGCTGTTAAAAAGGATGGCAGAAATTAAGCGAGTTGATTTTTATATATTATTTTTTCGTATTTTCCTTACAATTCGCTTCTCAGGCTCAGCGATGTTTCTGAGTAACTGGCCAATATTCATATTGGGAATTTTGGGGAAAATTATAAATGCTGAAGGAATCTTTTAATTTGAACAAGATATCAGGTCCAGGTCAAGTAGGGGTCGTCGTCAGTGCCGGTATTATTCGTAGGCGTAGTTCAGTTCGGGCCGGGGGTCGTCTTAGGTTTAAGGGCTGGTATTGGTGCTGGTATAGCTGGTATCACGTGACGTTTCGACCTTCTCGTAGGTCATCTTCTGACGAGTCGGTTGAAGTGACTGTAGCAAAAAGTTGTGGAACGTAATTATAGCGGCACGGACCTAGAGTTGCATTCTCATTGGTCGGGCCGGTCTTGGGCGAAGCCGTGGATCTCGCCTCGAAGG
>NC_087207.1:9843444-9896037 GCF_015104395.2 Macrobrachium nipponense
TATGAAAATATATTAATTCCGAGTAGAAGCGATTTATGATTTTTTAAGGACAGGACATTGTGGTAGCTTAATGCATATGTTTCGAATCCACCGCAAGTGTGATGACAATATGTATGTATATATATATATATATATATATATATATATATATATATATATATATTATATAGTATATATATATATATATATATATTATATGTAGTGTCCGTGACTATATAGAATGTACTGTGCAATTAGTGGTCATTCACATTTACTTGATAGCAGATGGCATATATATTTCACCTTATAACGGCAGAACGATATAGTAAAGGCAACTAACATTTCCAAACAGACTGAAATCATCATAAACAAAAGAATGTCCCACTCGAAGTTTAATAATGAAAGGAAAAACTCGAGCAAATATCAGAAAAATTTCATCGTGGCTGTTAACTCCTTCACATTCTCATCACTTCACTTTACTACGCGGTGTGGACGGAGCAGGTGGAGGAGAGAGGAGACGAGAGAGAGAGAGAGAGAGAGAGAGAAGAGTAGGAGACAGTAATGGAAAACATTACCTGTTACTTTCACAAGTTAGCTGTCTTATTTCCGCAGCGATAAATTCCCTAAACCCGTAAGTGAGCAATCATTCTGGACCAAAATAATTTTATTTGTTGAAGCCTAGGAGTAGGGATTACCATTAAGGGGCCGTGTAACCCACAATGACACGTTTAATCGAATGACCTTTGTTGCGTCAAAGAAAAGAGACCAGATTCCCTTCCGGGAATGAGAAACTAAGACGCACCAGCCGCCCTAAAAGGCTGCAGGTCTCCCTTTCATCTCCGGATTCATCAAGGATTAAAGATTAATTAAATGTAGCTCAATGTTTAATGCACCAGAATCCTGGGACACCATAGGACGGTTTTCCTTCCATTTGTCCCAAGTCCCCAAGTCTGCAGGATGCCTTCTTCCTGTAGGAGCTTTGGGTGTGGTAGGTAGGCCTACGTTTAAGAGAAGCGGCTTTGAAGTCAGTATGAGACAATTACGATGTTATTTTGTAGAACAGAACTGTTCATTCAGAATTTATGATGAATTGTTAATGAAAAGGAGCTACGAAGCTCAAGTTTAAATGAAAGGTAACTTTAACACACGTGTGGTAAGTAGGCCTACGTTTAAGAAAAGTGGCTTTGAAATCAGTATGGAGACAAGTACGGTGATATTTTGTAGAACAGAATTCACGATGAATCTTTAATGAAAATGTGCTACCAACGAAGCTCAAGTAAAGTTCAAATGAATGGTAACTAACACAGCCCACTAATGGACCTTGAAAGAGTCGAGTAAGACCAACAAATATAAATAAATGGTTGTCAAAACGGCGTAGAAAGAAGAATCATTACAACTTAAATGATGGCACACAAAGGGCCAAAATAGGAAAGATTCAAAATGTTAAATAGTTCACTTCATGTTTATCTCCATCAATAGTCTTGCAAGTGTTAATATAGTATATCCAAAACTTTACATACTGATATGGCACGTATCTAGCAATATACACAATAGGAAAATAACAAAAGTTCAGATGAGCTGCACACTACGAGTCGTACACAAATCGGTTACAGACTAAAGAAAAAAAAAGATACAGGTTCGTATATTTAACCGCCTCATGCGAACAGCAGCCGGCACGCAATTTCAGCCTATCTCAACGGCCACCTGTGGCTTCAGGGATACGTTGACATCAATTGAGGAAACCTTAGAAACTAAGGTATATCAATTTCAGGAAGCCTTAAGCCTAGCCCTAGAGGATTCTCTTCATTTAATAGAGACCAGAATGATATAGAAAAAAAAACGCGCGCACACACTCACTGGCGCACGCAAGCATGTTAAGCCTAGAGGATTCCCTTCATTTAATAGAGACCAGAATGATGCAATCAAATAAAACACACACACACACACGCACGCATGCAAGCATATACGATAAGCTGAACAGGAATACCAAAATATTTGTGAAATGATACTTTCACAATAATTACGGAATGCTCTATTGTCGACAGTCCACGCCAGCGTAATGCTAGTTTCATCGACAACAACTGATGACAAAGCACCTCGCCACCTCTCGCTCTCGACACCGTTAACAGACCTCTAAGCACACTCCCAAGTCCCAACGTACCAGATTCCTGCAGGCATTAACTATGGATAACTATGCCACCAGAAAGTTATATATTTGAAAAGACTCGATTCCGTTTCATAGTACAAGCCCAGGTGAATTTGTTTTCGGATGAAGTCTGTTCATCAATTCATAATTTTTTTACAATAAACAACGGTTTGTACTTCTAAAAACATCACTTGTCATATTTATTGCTGATAAATCATGATAGTATAATCCATACGTGACGATGTTCTATATTATAAGTATGTTTCTCTCTCTCTCTCTCTCTCTCTCTCTCTCTCTCTCTCTCTCACAACACACACACACACACCACACACGCAAATGAGTGTAAAAATGCTCATTATTTTAAAGCAACAGAAACTTAATAATGGTGTAGGAGACAGCATTAGTACATGTCGGGTACCGAGGAGGCGGGGGGGGGGGGGGGGGTGGGGGCAACGAAACACCCCCCCCCCCAAAATTTCTGGAAGTCCATATTTTTCAAGTATTTCATCTTGTATATACCTATACATGCAATTACATTTATAGAGGAAAAGGTCCAGTTTTGGGGAAAAATTACCCCCCCCCCCAATTAAAAAAAACTCTGGGCACGGGCCTGTAATGTAATAAATTAGAATTCGAATTTAAATCATACCTGGCAACTGAGACCACCACCACCACTGGAAACCATATTTCCAAGTATTTCATCTTGTATATACCTATATATGCAATGACTTTTATAGAAGAAAAGGTCCAGTTTCGGCAAAAAAAAAAAAAAAAAAAAAAAAAAAAAAAACACCCCCCCCAAAAAAAAAACTGGCTACGGGCCTGTAGTTTAATCATTTCGAATTAAATCATACCTGGCAACCGCGACCACCACAACCACCTCACAGAGTAGGAAAGTGCCGAAGTAGTAGGTTAGGTTCATGTAGCACCGAAGTGACTGTGACGCGGAATCGTCAGTGTGACTGTTTCACTGTCCAAGATTAGCGCCTCGAAGAGACAGAGTGCGTGCCTCAGCGTAACTTCTCAACTAATTCATATTAAAAACCCAGTGCCACCAATTGTAGTTTTTTTGTTGGCAAAGGTTTTTTAATGGTTATGCTCTTCAAAGCATTTTAATTTACAAGTGCTATACGTTACAGGCCTAAACCACTACACTGCATTTGCTCCATGTAACCGTCTCTATCTATTTAGACTGTTATAGTTGAGATTGATCATGAAACTCTAAGTAACAGTAAATAGTTTTAACTTAACATTTTTGCCTCATAGTCGGATATTTTACCTTTATATTGATTTCGTTGACGATTAGACCGAAACAGATGCCCATACGAATGAAAAAGATGGACGGACGGGCAGCACGACTACGAGCCAACTGAAATGAATTTGTGTAAAAAGCCCGTGTTCTACAAACAAGTATATTACAGATAAAAAAAAAAGTTCATAAGTCCCTTTACGTCATGATACATACTATATCTAGGTACTGGCCTTCAACGATTACCCCGAATCCAGATGTATAGTACGAGACAGCACTAGGCCTAGCAAAACACATCACACTGTAGCATACCAGGCCTATATTAAAGTTTCATTAAACTGTGTAAAATTTAAACTGTACAAACAGACTGTTGAATTGTCCACAGCTAGGCTTTACGCCGAGTGGATATCACGTGTCAAGTAGGCATAGTTTGCCAAAATACCCAAGTGTTCCTGTTTTTTTACAATATGGAAGATATTGAATGAATTTTTTTTACAATATGGAAAATAGTGAATGGAATTTTTTTTACAAAATGGAAAATAGTGAATGGAATTTTTCTACAATATGGAAAATGGTGAATGGAATTTTCTTACAGTATGGAAAACAGTGAATGGAATTTTTTTAATATGAAAATAGTGAAAGGATTTTTTTACAATATGGAAAATAGTGAATGGAATTTTTTTACAATATGGAAAATAGTGAATGGAATTTTTTCACAATATGGAAAATAGTGAATGGAATTTTTTCACAATATGGAATAGTGAATGGTATTTTTTTACAATAATGGAAAATAGTGAATGGAAATCCTTACATCTCTAAATTTTCAATTGATGACAATAACATAACATGACATATCGAGCAGGGACGGAGAACAATGTTATCACAACATACAACTTACAAGCTGTGGGCTCAGTGAGCATGTGGCTGTTAAGACTACTACCACGTGAACTCCCCCAGTCACAACAGATCAATTATAAACAGTTAATGTAGCCACGAGAAAATTCCGCGCATAAATCAGTTAAAATCCAGTTTTTCACACCAACTATATTTCCCTCGGACGACTCGGAAGAATGAAGTGAGACGAGAGTGAGTGACCCGCCACAATAGCGTTCTGAGACCTGCTGACGCATTATCAGTCTGCAACACCAACTAGTTCCAGTTATTGACCACAAGCAAGGTAAATAAAAACAATAATATTAAATAAAAAAACCTGTGCCCTTTACAAAATGCATGGAATTTTATCAGTAGACATGTTCTGTAGCATGTGAACATATTAAAGTTTTAGACTCTCTCTCTCTCTCTCTCTCTCTCTCTCTCTCTCTCATATATATATATATATACTATCTATATATAGCATATATATATATATATATATATATATATATATATATATATATATATATATATATATATGATATATATATATATTGTAATGTGTTTGTAATGTCAATCTAGATCGATCGTGTTTTAACTTGTTTTTCGTCAGTACGACGACTATTATTTATTATAGGAAATAGTATAATTGATAAAATTAATATTGATTATGTTTGTTTTGTATTCAAGAGCTTTCTGTTTTCTCCGTATGTATCACATGACGATAGTATTAGATACAGAAAAAGGCTGGTAATGGTATTCAAAGTAGAAACTGACCCATCTGATGATATAAATGCAGTTATTTTATTTTATCATTATTTCCAAGCCACATAACGCTTTGAAGTTGGAGACAATTTTAACACAAATATAAGAAAAACCTGAAACATACCTTATTTTCCGTCATTTTCCAAACTTAATAAACACGAAGTCATCTGAAAACCACAGATTTCATATTTCATGAATAACACCTTCCCGATTTGTGCAGCCACGTTGTCTCTGACCGGCCGGAATATGTTATCTGGTTTAAAACAAGTCGACGCCAGATGGACCAAGTGGGAGATGGAAGAGCAACACCGAGGTTATATATATATATATATATATATATATATATATATATATTATATATATATATATATATATATATTAAATATGAAGTGAAAAAATGAATCCATCATAAATGAAATGGTATTAGAATAAAGAATGATTCGTATCAACGATTCTGAACTGATAAAAAGGCCAGACGTTTGACGAATAACTAAACTTGAATTTAGATAATGTATGACAGTTCAGCAACACACACACACACACACACACACACACACACACACACACACACACATATATATATATATATATATATATATATATATGTATATATATATATATGTGTGTGTGTGTATAAAATATATATACGTGTTACTAACAGTCATTCATACTTAAATCAAAATTTAGTTAACGTCAAACGTATATAACCCATTTATCAGTTTAGAATCGTTGATACGAATCATTCTTTTATTTCCAAATTCCATTTCATTTATGAAAGATTCATTTTTACACTTCATAATCAAAATCTAGGTTAATTATTATTTTTCTGGTTAATATTTTTTTCCCGTTCATTTTGCTCAACAAGGGGAAATGAGAAGAATGCAAGTTATACTAGCACTGAATAACATTCGTATGTATACAATCATAACATTATCATAAGCAAAATATAAAAAAAATCAGGAATTCGCAGATATCTATGTCTACCTGGAGTAGCAATCCTTATTTTTCATCTATTTCCAGTAAAACAGCGATACTTCTTACTGTCCATTTACTTATCTGCCTTTAGTAAAGAACTGTCTTTCTTTTTCCCCGAAAATAATGTTAGAGATTTCTAAGATTCCGGACAACACTCCAGCTCTTGTCTTCAATTGCTACAATTTCCACCATCCTTTCTGAGAACCTCCTCCTCCTCCTCCTCCTCCTCCTCCTCCATCCTCCTCCTCCTCCTCCTCCTCCTCCTCCTCCTCCTCCTCCTCCTCCTCCTTCCCCTCTTCTCTTGGTTAGAATTTCCCCTCACAACTTTTGTTTCTTGGAGACCGAAATGAGAGTCTGAAGGAGATGACACGAGGAAGGGGAGTAAAAGTGGAAGAGGAGAGAGGGAGAGGGGAAGTATTTTCATTTTAACCAGTCTTTAAAGAATACGAAGAAGGGTGAAGGACAGAACTGAATAGGAGAGAAATGACCCGGAGTTTGACCTCAAATAAAAGTTTTAGAAAACAGATCATTTAAAAAAAAAATTTTTAAAAAATTTTTATGATAAATCTACAGCAGGGAATTTATGAAAGAGATTTATCTGGAGAAATTCCTTCGATAAGTTAGGTTACGGAGGGCGTTTTAGATTTTTTTCCTTTCTTTTTTTTCCCACCAATTTTTTTTTTTTTTTATTTGTGGGTCTCTGGAGGGAAGAGTATTCCTTCGATAAGTTAGGTTACGAAGGGCGTTTTAGAATTTTTTTTTCTTTTTTATAGACCAAAATTGACTAAAATCCATCTTTCTCACCTCGTCATTGTGGGTCCCAGGATGGGAGAGTATTAAATTTATAAATGAGATATATTTGAAGAAGTTCTTTCGTTAACTTAGGCTACGAGGGTCTTTTTACCGAAATAAACTAAAATACAACTTTCTCACCTCGTCTTTTTGGGTCCCAGAATGCAATGTGTACTCCAGAAGTTCCTCACAATGTGCCCTAATGATTGGAGCTCGAAATGTTTTGGGCAGCATTTTATAACAACAGAATGTAGCCCTTCCATCTGGAGGACATTTTCGGTATGTTTAGGTTTTGAGATTTGCTAAACGTAAACATACTACATGGTATGCAGAGCATGATCGTTTTGAAATTACCCTTTTTAAAGTTATCTAGAAATTTAATAAAAAAAAAGTATTGTTTTTATAAACTTTACCTGAACTAAGTAATCACAATTGTTTTATTTTTCAATCTAACGTTCGCCTCAGTAAAATTGCCGAGGCGTTAAATAAATCGGGTATCTATCTGTAATAAACTAAACACGTTTGATTACCGAGTGAAAGATTTCCTGGAAAATATGGCAACTCTAGGATATTGTAAAATTCTCGCCAACGATGTTTTAGATCAGAAATTTATAAGAAATTGCCTTGAATTTTTTAGTCCAATTTGATGAAAGGGCCTCAGTGACGTGGTCGGTATGGTGTTGGCGTACCACCTCGGTGGCCGCGAGTTCGATTCTCGGGCATTCCACTGAGGTGTGAGATATGTATATTTCTGGTGATAGAAGTTCGCTCTCGACGTGGTTCGGAGTTCACAGACAAACAAACAAACAATTTGATAAACTACTTTAGTGATCTTTCTCACAAGCCAAACGTTATGGTTAATTTTTTTGTATCTTTGCAGCTTGTCTGGAACGAGAAGTGTTAACTTATGGCGACTGAATCTAGTCTGTGGACAAAGAAAGGCAAGTACTCATTTCCTTCAGTTTGTCATTTCTTTTGTGTTAAACTTTCGGTTAATTGATATTTGTTAGGTATGCCTCAATCTTCCTGTGCAGAGGCACTGATTGTGCTCCTAGGATGTAAAATCTTGGTATACCTCATAAAATACTTTTTCATTAAACCCAGAAAAATGTCAGACGGTGAGATTCGATCTTTTAATGCGTTGTTATTACACTGGGTACGGATCCATGCATACATTTTAAAATTTTTGAGTTAAACTTCCAGAAAAGTATCTTACGGTTTTTTTATGCTTAGCATGACTGCTTTGTGGTAGTACCAGATTCAAGCCACAGTACTTGCCCAGTTTTCTAAAACATCAAAATGTAATGCCTGATTTCCATTATTTCGAATATAGGTTTTTTACAACTTTGCTGAAAATAGCTACAGTAATTCTGTAGCGCTGTAGTAAGGCAGCCAATGAATTTACATGAAGTATGACAAGGTTCAGAACAATTAATTGTGTAAGGTTCTCTTTACAACAGCTTTAGTTAAGTTTGTTTCCATCGATCTTAAGACTTTAGAATTCAGTGTAACTGCATGTGCCTGCTTTTGACTTTTGAGAGAGAGAGAGAAAAAAAAACTGATTTAACTTCAGAATTCACTCCCTGTTGTCGTTTTCCTAATGTATTCTGGTCCTGGCCATTTATTGGGTGTCAAGTATACTCGCATCACGATTACCTATCTTATTTTAGAAACCTGCTTTCGTAATGGAACCTGTGATAGTTTCGATGTAAATATACGAAATAATGCTTTACTTTGACGTGGACGTTTGCCTGTGAAATTATTACCCGTTTTGCATACTATTCTTATTGCGTATGAATTGGTATGACTTTCAGATCGTCATGGCAATAACGATGATAAAAATGAGAAAATTAATCAGAAAATGAAACCTAAACACCCAGAGCAACCCCACTGGGGACATCGACTTTAAATTCAAATTCAAGAGAGTAAGAAAAGAGACGCATGGTTGATATTTTTTCTCTTTCTATTTTTTTTTTCTTTTTTATTTAAAAATCATATCAAGTACATTTTACAAATAAATACATATGCTATATATGTAATTTATGTACACAAATTTACAAAAAAAATCTAAAAATAAATCACAACACATCAAACCAATTCCTATCTATTTTTCATAAACTTTAAAATACACAGTTGAGGTACTTATCAGTAAAAAATAAATCAATTTTTTCTTTAAGAAGGATTTTCATCAAATACCTATCATAACTAAATTTACTTTTTATAGACTGATATATTTCATTTATATCAAAATTTAACTGTCTCCCTATCCAAATTGAATATAAGTACCCTGTAGTTAGCATAATATACGTGTTATATATTTTTTCATTTTTACTTGAGAAATCTAACATTAGGATCTTAAGCATATTCACACCCTCTATCCTACATATATCACTCAACATTTTCTGGAAAAATCTTACTACTGGTTTTATAAACTTGCAAAAATAGAATATGTGCAATGTGTATTCTATATTATCACATCTATTACAATTATTAAACAGTCTATCATTCTTTGGTAGAGATTCATGGATATATTTGTACAGAAATTCTCTTTCACTTACTCCAATAAAGTGATGATTTACATTTTCCCAAATACTTGCCCAATCGAGAAGAGGATAGTTATCCTCAACTCTTGCCTTAACATCTTTACATAGGTACATATAAATATTCTTACTACACATAATAGGAAATTTCCTACAATTACATATTTCTCTAATAACGTCGATTACTACTGAATAGAATTTTGGGGTATTGTAGGAAACCTCCTTAGGGTAATCAATGTCTATTAAGTAACTTAACCTAATTCTACAATAATATTTACATAAGCCTATGTCATTATTCAGATCTTTCAAGACAGTAGAAGTTAAAATAGATTTGGCTTTATAAAATACATTTATTATTCCTACCCCTCCTCTCTTTATTTCTTGGCAAACATAAAGTGTTTCTGCTAACTGGCTGATACATCCCTTTCCACAAATACCTGAAGATACATGAATTTATCTTTTGAGCCTCCTTCTTCATTAGTGGCAACGTATGGGCTACATACCACACTTTTGAACAAATCTTAGTGTTGATTATAACAGCTTTTTGAAAAATGGATAATTTTCTCTTGCTCAACATACCTACTGATATTTCTATTTTCCTAATAACGTCAGTCCAATTTTTCTCCTGAATTGTCTCAAAATTATTATGATAATATATTCCTAATATTTTAGTACATTCTACAGTCTTCAACCACTTCACAGGCCAAACATTTCTCTCTTTCCACAATCCAATACCCATTATTGAAGATTTTTCCTTATTCAGTTTAGCACCAGTTGCTAATTCGAAGTGTGTTATTATCTTTCCTGCTTCACAAATCGACTTGTCTGTTGACACAATAATAGAGGAGTCATCAGCATATCCTTGTAAGCACACATTTTATCGTTAGGAAGCTTCAGACCTTTAATATTCTTATTACTCTTAATTGCTAGATACAATGGCTCCTGAAAATTACAAATAGTAACATAGACAATGGACATCCCTGACGAACAGATCTTTTAATCTGGAAATAGGGGCTAAATATTCCATTTACACAAATACAACTCTTACATCTTTTATATAAAATACTTAACCAACAAATAAATTCACTAGGAAATCCAAATTTCTTTAATATTTTAATTATAAATTCAATATTTACTCTATCGAAGGCCTTAAACCAATCCAGGTTCATTATAGCAAGTTTCATATTATTTTGTGAAGCATTAAAAATTATATCTCTAATTGTACTATTACAATTTACAATTGACCTATTCTGAACTCCACAGTACTGTTCTACTGATGTAATTTTAGTCATAACAGATTTCAACCTATTGGCTAACACTTTGGCTATTATCTTGTAATCTACATTCAGCAGTGAAATTGGTCTCCAATTATCTATTTCCTCCAAATCTCCCTTCTTTGGTATTAATTTGATGATACCACTATATTGGGAATCTGTTAATTCACACTTTTCTTTAATATATTTTAGAACCTCTAAAAAATCTTTTTTAATTATTTTCCAAAATTTTTTATAGAATTCAATTGGAATTCCATCTACTCCAGGGGTCTTTTTATTATTCATTGATTTTATCGCATTATAAACTTCTAGTTCAGTAAAATCACCTTTCAAAATGTCTTTGTCATCATCATCAAGTATATTATTACAAAATGAAAGAAAGTAATTTTGCATATTTCCATCCACAACGGACTTTTCATATAATTTTTCATAATATTCTTTTATATATAACATTATAGCATCTGTATTTTCCACGGTGTGACCATCTCCACTTTTAATCTTACATATAAGTTTTGAGGCTTTATTGTTTTTTCTCTATTTAGTAGATACGAAGACAATTTTTCTCCTTTAACAAGGTCATCAGTTTTTGCTCTTATCTTTATTCCTTCACACATTTCATTTTGAATATTGTTTATATTTTTCTTTACAGCCTCAATTTCTTTATATTTCACATTTGCTACATAGCTCTCCTCGTACAGTTGTCGCAGTCTATGCTGTAACAATTCAACAGACCATACCTTTCCTGGGCTAATCTCTTTCCTACTTTCAAGAAAAACAATTTACATTCTTGTTTAACCCATTCCCACCATAAAGCAATGTTACTGAAGTTAAGCTTTTTAGATTTCAATCGATTCCAAAATGAAATAAAATCTTCTGCTATACCATTCACATTTAAAAGCTCAGTATTAAGTTTCCAAAAACCCTTCCCTATTTTCACTTTATTAAGTTTTATTTCTAAAACAACCATATTATGATCTGAAAAGCTTACTGGGATATTGCTTACTCGTTGAATTTCATTCTCACACTTTTTTGTGTAAATCCTATCAATTCTTGAACCGTAGTTATTTCTCACATAGGTATAGCCAGGGGTACTACCCGTGCCACCAGATACATCTTTTAACCTTAAATCTCTAACAAGGTCTTTCAATGATTTACTTACCACGCATTATTCCCATTACTACAGTCTTTCGGTGATTCAATACAATTGAAATCTCCTCCCAAGATAAGATTTTCATTATTATGTCTCAGATAAAACAATAGTTTTAGTTTTGAAAAATTCTTCCCTTTCTTTACAATCTTGCCCGTACCAGAAGGGGCATAAATATTAACAACATTAAACTCTCTCTCATTATACAGTATTCTCATACCTAAAACCTGCCCTTCAGATCCATTTCTCTACTCAGTATGTCAATTTTCTTGTACTTTGTGGTACATATTATGGTTCCTCCTTTAGAGAGATGAGTAGGATTAAAACTACACTCAAAGTTATCTGTTAGATACTCCAGTCTTTTTATATCTTTAACATTATGTTCCTGTAATAATAAAATATCAATTTTAAAATACTTAACAATATTGACAATTCTCATTTGTTTCTTGATATCATTTAAACCATTTATATTCAAGCTAGCTATGGACAATGCCATTATGAAGTGCGAAAAATTAAAGTGTAAAAATAAAAAATAAAACAGGAAAAACCATGACATTATTCTTTTACACGCTTTTTCTTGGTATGCCATTTATTCCTATCATTACCCTTCCTTTCCTCTTTTCGTTTTTCGGGAGCTTTAGTAAGAGTTATCTTCCCAGGATCCTGCACTTTTACATTCCATGTCTTGCTGCTGTCTTCCAATCGGCTTCTAGTTTCGTTCTGGTTATCGTCGTCATCCGTTTCCGTAAATATGTCTTCAATTGATTCGCAACCAGTCGCTTGACTCTCTTCCTCTTCCACATGAATGTCCTCTTCCATTTCCTTGTGAATGTCCGCTGTCACAACTACTTCCATCAGTCCTTCTTCAGAAGAAATATTTTTCTTTGTTTTGTTCGGAGAGTTCAAGAATAAATAATCCAAGGAATCAGAGATTTCAAACGGTGAAGTACTCTGTCGGGAGATTCCTAGTGGGCCAGGTTTTATCACATCCTCGTCACTTGTTTGATCATCCAGTCGGTCATTCTCTCCAGTTTTATTCTCATTCCTATTTCCCTTATTGCTTTCCAAACAATCTGTAGTCGTGGTTGTTTCGCTTAGCTTTGTATTACCTTCGAGTTGTTCATGAATTTCCAAATTACCTGTATTCACCGTTTCTTGATTAATTTTTCCTTTGCATTGATCTATGTTGTCCTTACCATTGTCAGTGTTCTCATGATCCTTTTCGTTATTATCTCCTTCATTATCCACATTCTTTTTCCCTGTCATTGGAGGAAATTCCACTTCGTTATCTACATTGATCCTTGCATTTACATCACAATCGGCAGCTATGTGGGCATCATTTCCACATATATAACAGGTTCTCTTTTGGCCATTGTATAAGAAAATGAGAGTGTATCCAAAAACGGTAATAGATGACGGGATGTTCTTCTTTATTTCCATTTTAGCGGTCCTGATCCCATTTAAAAGCCCTTCTCCTTTTCCAAGCCTGTGTTTATTATTGCGAATTTCATACACTTTTCCGTATTTTGATAACACATTCTCAATCATATCATTGTCCATGTCAAATGGAGCACGACGAATTGAAACATAAGTAAATAAACTACTGAAGTTCAGAATCTTTACACTTTGTCCCTGTCCGATATCTAACGTTTTACCGTCGAACTTTTCAATAAATTCATCAAATACCACAGTATTCTCAAACTTAATCACTACCTTATTGTTTGACAAAAGCTGGAATCCAATCAAGTCATCATATTCAATCTTTAGTTCCTCAAAATAACTCTACATACTAAATTATATTCAGGATAACATGTAAAACACAGTCCAGCGGAGTCTTTCCTCCTTAATGTAGGCGAATAAAACACCATGATCAAAGAAAACGGTATTTCCCAGTGCGCCTGCGCCTGAGGCATAGCCTCAGGGCAAATAGGTTTCTGTGCCCGATGCGTAGGACAAATGATGTTTTATTAGATCTAGGCTACATCAATATTAAAGCACTATCTTAGTACATATCAAGTATACAATCACTTCAGGCCATGTTGTACATACGTTCAGTCCTATTGAAAACCAATAAAAGCAGCTAATTCCACAAAAATAAGCCCAAAATCAAGAGCGTTGTTGACGACGTCTTGTTTACATTCGGGTTCTTCTTCTTCCCTCTTTCTATTGAAGCCTTCAGTGAGCAGTCTTGCAAAGTATTGCTGTATAGGCTTACGATAGCGAGCTATCACGAGTTGCTTAGAACAGTGCTTTGTAGACAGTTCATTTTTTAGAAACGCACCTTTAATGCTGATATTTAACCAGGTGTGCCTAAGACTAAACTGAGAAAAGGAAAGAAAAATATCGATATTCGGTTACTTTTGTTATGTATGGATTTATAACTGGAAGCTTGCCTTAAATTTTATTGCCTTTGTCTGGTGTTGTCTTTAATGAGGCGCGCGCATTGTGAACGATATGGAAATAACAGTTCATTTACATGAAGAAATCATTAGCGCTTTTCACACTACGGAGGAAGAACACTGAATCGAAACAAAAGAAAGCAAGCCTGTTCAGCCTCCCGTGTCTTTTCCACTTCCGGTAATCTATCTCAAGCTGCTACTGCTGTTTCCGGTGGCGTGTTCTTTTTCTCAAGGAACAATAGGGGTACTTATCAAAGCTCTTGCCTTCACCAACTGGAATCAAAGGAAATTCGGAAGACCAAGAAGAATACAAATCTTAACACTTTCCAACAGTGAAATAAAGAAAACTTTGAAAGGATAGAGGGACGTGGCAGCTCATTCCATGGTGCTTTGAGGATTTAAATATTATCTAAATATAAATGAATAATGAAATTCACATGCATAACAAGATTAATGGTAACACTTTTAGGTACATGAATTATTTTTTAGCAATAAAATCGCGAGAAAGAGGAATTCTAATGATGAGGACCTTTGCCATTACGCCTAAAACAAAAATAGAAAGATTATCCTAGTTTCCCCTCGAAAGGGAACACGAGGGAAGGTGTTATTAACAATTTCTGATGGTATTGTCGTTCATGAACTGACATTTTGACAATTATGACGGCGATTACAGCCGATGACTATCAAGTATAGTCAAAAGAAAATATTGTTCGTTTTGAAACCAGCTCCTTATCCCCATAGGGGGATAGTGGCGTCTGTGTACCTCATCCAGTGCAATGTAAGCATCACTTAAGGTTCTTTGCCGCGTCCCCTCGGCCACTAGCTGCAACTACTTTCATTCATTTTACTGTACCTCCGTTCATATTCTCTTTCTTCCATCGTATGCCCACCCACTCCTAACAATTGCTTCATAGTGCAACTGCTGCAAGGTTTGCCTCCTGTTACATCTCTCGAACCTATTGCTGTCAATTTCCTTTTCAGCGCTGAATGGCCCTAGTTGCCCCAGTGCTTGGCATAATACCAAAAATCTGTATGAATAAAAAATTAACTCATGTCCACATTTCATCTTTAGTGAGTGAACGTGCCTAATACTACTGATAATAATTTAAAATTAAAGTTTGTAGTAATACTTAAAATGATTAGAGAGCACAAACCTACATAGAAGGAGATTATTCACTTCATTTGCTATTCCCATTTTCTAGATATCCTAACCAATTCCTTTATCATTCTTTTTTTATTGCTGATAAAAGACGTATTAATATTATTTTAAATTATTGTTGTCGTTGGTAAGTCCCGCTGACCTACAGATCTCATTTCCCTGATATGAAAACAACCGAGAGGGAAATAATTACACGTAGCTCGTTACTGGTAATGACAAGCTCATTACGATAATGACAATAGAGTAATTGCTCTTAGATTAAATGGGGTTATTTACGTGGCCCTCGTTCTTCTCCCTTTCTATTTTTTTTCTCTTTTCGTTTCAAGAAGACTACATCTAATAGCTTATAATAATTACCGCATTATCCATCAGAAAAGTTTGTCATCAATTATTGAAGCCCTGCAAACTGTTTATGAACGCGTCACAGCTTCACAACGAAATAATGCCCTGTTGTATGTCACCGATGTATATTCAGCTCTCTTAATGGTGTTGACATGCACAGAACATATGCTATTATCATAGATATTCGATATTAACATTAGTGAACATAAATCGAAAGTACCGCTATATTCATGAATTCGTTTTACAAGCTCGGCAGAGATATGGCAAATTCTGTCACCAATCATAATGGATACCAGCTGCCCTTATTTGTATATGTATATATTTTGATTTGCCTCTTATATATGTCCCCTGAATTTAGAAATTAAAACAATGCTAATAACAGCGTAATGCCTTTGGCGGAGATGCTTTCAGTTGGGGATCATTAATGCAAGATTCCATTATTATGCCTCCTCTTCAAGGGCAACGTCTGTGGGGCCTTTGAAAGTCCTCATATTAGGTTTTGTGAAGATCAGGAATGAATCCAATAGGAAATGAACGCCATCATAAATTAATCCACATCTTCACCATTTCATGGTTATGACTTTTGTAACTCGTCCTATTCCTACCTCATTTTCCCATTACAGTGTCAGTTGACATAAAAGATAATGCCAATATCGGTGACATTTATGAGTACAATAAAGGTACCATCTTGCCAGGTAATGGTAAAATAGATAAAAAAATTAATCCATAGGGACATTAGGCCTAGATTGTTTTCCTTCAGTAATCACAATAAATAGGAAATGACATTGATATGGTCTTTAAAATAATCAGACATAATTCTGAGAACTCTTGAAATTTGACAAAAATCTCTCTCTCTCTCTCTCTCTCTCTCTCTCTCTCTCTCTACGTTATATCCTGTCGAAAAGTTCATGAGACCGGGCATCCAAAGCCCTCATTAGCGCCTCAATGGTGTGATCGGTATGGTTTTGACCTGCAACCTCGGTGGCCGCGAGTACGATACCCGGGCATTCCATTGAGGAGTGAGAGATGTGCATTACTGGTGATAGAAGTTCACTCTCGACGTGGTTCGGAAGTCACGCAAAGCCGTTGGTCCCGTTGCTGAATAACCACTGGTTCCATGCAACGTAAAAACACCATACAAACAAAAGCCCTCATTCAGCTGAGGGCCTTCCACACCTTCAGATCTTACGTCGGAAAAAAAAAAAAAAAAAAAAAAAAAAAAAAGATATATATATATATATATATATATATATATATATATATAGATATTATATATCTATAATATATTATATATATATATATACTATTAGGGGCTGGCCTTGTATGATAAGGCGCCCTATGAGGTAATGTTAGACTAGCGATAATCTTACGCTAAGTCGGTTGGTATTGCACTTCCATCTTCAATGGATTGTCTGGGGGTTTGTAGATCACTTACGAAGTCGGTATTATCTTGTTGGTTATTACGACGATGTGTTAAACTCATGTTGGTTCGGTGAGGAGGTTCTTGTAGAAAACACTTAGTATAAAAAATTATATATTCTTCTGAAGTTTTACATGGTGAAGATCAGGTATGATTGTACAAGTCTTCTAATAACGATAGCTTGATCGCTTCTGCCAATGATGATGGCTAATCCTATTCCTCTACATGATAAAGCTTAGGTAAAGAGGTACAGGTCTTCTAATGACGATAGCTAACTCTGTTCTGCCCGTCTACCATCTCTGTTACAAGTTATGAAGGAACAGACAGTAGTTCGAACATATGAACATACATACAAATGACATAGTTTCATACGAACACACAATCAAAATGAGACACGCTACAGATCACGTAGGCCGTAGTTGTCTCAAGCAGGGAGCTTGGACTAATGTTTATAAACAATTGAATGACTACAGGTGACGGCATGTTATCTTAGCCTACATACTTATTGTATACGTCATCTTTAGCGTCTCTAGTCTGATCACATTCCTGCAAGCAATCTGGTTGACCTCTTTAGTTTTAGACTTTTATATATATGGACTAACATTCCATATTTTTATTATGTAAACTCTTACATCAGCTCGGTCAGCTACCAAAACCAACTACTGAATATTACTCAAACTTAACTTGCATTTGACTTATAGGAGTGTGATACAGACACTATGTAAATATATATATATATATCTAATATATATATAGATATATATATATATATATATATATATATATATAGATATATATATATATATATATCAGTAAATAAAAATTCATGGTGTACATGAAATGATTCAAGTAATAAAATATAAAACAATGATATTGGTAAATAATAGTGATCACGTGATATATAATGATACAGTTTTTCACTTCATCTCATTAAGATACATATGCTACAGAAAATACTAATGTACTCCGATAATTGCATAGAATGAAGATTAACATGATAAAAATCATATTTTAACTGATAAAAAATTTCATATATGAATTGATAAAATTATTAATGTTTTATGCTGATTGATTCGTTGATTTTTATGCTAAATGTTATATATCTGATTCATTAATCAATATACTAACTCATATGTAACTGCAGATATTGGTAAGATAAAAGGTAACAGATTGATTATAGGCTACCTGATTTGCGTTTATACATATGTATATAGATTCATATAATTATGATTAATATATGTGCACTTTAAATAGATTCCTATTGCGTACACGCAAAGATATATTTAGATTCTGTTATTTATGATCATTTATATAAGAGATTCCTATTGCGTACACGCAAAGATATATTTCGACTCAGTTATTTATGATCAATGATCTTATATATAGGATCAGACATGACCGAGGTTTATACTACTTCACTTTTAACTAGCGTTCGAACAACTTTTCGTCCATTACACAGTTCCAGACAACCACCTATAGCCCAATGAAACGGCCTATTTCACAGGGTTAAAACAAGGGGAAAATTTGTCCTGGGCGGGTCCAACGTTCTGTTTTTGCGCTCATACTTATTCTCTGCATCCTAAGCTACACGATTACGTTCGCGATGAATAAAAAAAACATCCCCAGCACGAGTCCTTCGCCAGCAAAGTAGAGTTGAATATCCTTCGGGTCGTAATTGTCGGAAGTATGTCCCTTTCGTAGTCGATTTCCGACGCTGGAGCGTTCCGCATGAAAACGAGATTAACGACGAGATACGGTGTCGGTCGAAGAAGTCCATGATGGTGCTTATTCCTTTCACATTGTAGGCGGTTGTTACTCGACTGCCGTCGTCCGCAGCGACGAACGATTTTTTTTTTTTTTTTTTTGAAGTTGCGATGTGAAATTCTCGTACTGCAGGATACTGTAACCAGGTTCCATTAATCAGCCTGCAAGTGAAATAATACTTGTCACAAGGGCAAAGTAAACTTCAGACGACATCCAAATACAGGGGAGGGAAGAGAGCCATTTAGACCAGACTTAACCCACATGAATTCGCTGATATTTTGGAATTCAAAAGAGTCCGCTGTACAAACTTTTTATCCATGGCATCAACAATGAGTGAACTATCCAGGTCTATGATGACTTGTAAAAATATCCATAATTATAAAAAATAAATAGATATCATTACGAATCTCAAAGAAAATTCGATATTACTGGTAGTAAGTTACTAGACAAAGAAGTGGAAAACGGAGCTAATTGTAAGATTGCCAGGCAACATAAGAGTCAAAGAGAAGATTAATCATGATTCTATGTGCCCTAACAAAAGTTTCATATTCAATTTTCTCGTGCGCATCCACTGAGGTTAACTTTTAAAACATTATTAATAGGTAGGAGATGCAACGAAAAAAAACCCTATGTAACTAATTTCTAAATAAACTTTGGGTTTTTCAAGAAAATGTGACATTTTCCTTGAATGTGATTTACCTGGATTGTAATAAGCTAATGTTGCAAGTAATTTTTTTCACATCCATGACTTGATACTTCTAAATGTCTATGAGGTTCAGAAAAATTAATTCATTTTGTTGTTATAGAAATTCTATTGCTTATTTTGTTCATTAATTTTAAAATGATTGAACAAGTCCTTAACTAATTGCATTACACACACGGATAAGAATATGTTTATGTGGCCTGTCATGTGACAATTAGCTCCGTTTTCCACTTCTTTGTCTAGTAACTTACTACCAGTAATATCGAATTTTCTTTGAGATTCGTAATGATATCTATTTATTTTTTATAATTATGGATATTTTTACAAGTCATCATAGACCTGGATAGGTTCACTCATTGTTGATGCCATGGATAAAAAGTTTGTACAGCGGACTCTTTTGAATTCCAAAATATCCCACCGCTGCCGCAATATTAGGGCTTGTGCCTTGTATGATAAGGCGCCTATGAGGTAATGTTAGACTAGCGATAATCTTACGCTAAGTCGGTTGGTATTGCACTTCCATCTTCAATGGAGTGTCTGGGGGTTTGTAGATCACTTACGAAGTCGGTATTATCTTGTTGGTTATTACGACGATGTGTTTAAACTCATGTTGGTTCGGTGAGGAGGTTCTTGTAGAAAACACTAAGTATAAAAAATTATATATTCTTCTGAAGTTTTACATGGTGAAGATCAGGTATGATTGTACAAGTCTTCTAATAACGATAGCTTGATCGCTTCTGCCAATGATGATGGCTAATCCTATTCCTCTACATGATAAAGCTTAGGTAAAGAGGTACAGGTCTTCTAATGACGATAGCTAACTCTGTTCTGCCCGTCTACCATCTCTGTTACAAGTTATGAAGGAACAGACAGTAGTTCGAACATATGAACATACATACAAATGACATAGTTTCATACGAACACACAATCAAAATGAGACACGCTACAGATCACGTAGGCCGTAGTTGTCTCAAGCAGGGAGCTTGGACTAATGTTTATAAACAATTGAATGACTACAGGTGACGGCATGTTATCTTAGCCTACATACTTATTGTATACGTCATCTTTAGCGTCTCTAGTCTGATCACATTCCTGCAAGCAATCTGGTTGACCTCTTTAGTTTTAGACTTTTATATATATGGACTAACATTCCATATTTTTATTATGTAAACACTTACATATATATATATATATATATGTAAGACATAGGGTTTTGATTAATAATATATTGTTCGTGCATTCTCTGTAATCTGTGAAATGTGGAGGACAGGGCAGAGTAACGACCTGAGGGTAGCTGATGAATGAGTTTCTAGGGGATGGCGTGAGATAAAAATTCTTAGTTTGTCGAGTCAATGTACGACAGTTTATGAACTCTTCCCAAAGTGCCTTTGTGAAACTAGATGCAGCTAGAACCGCGAGGCGTTGTCGAAGTGTGCATTCGTATGTGCGTGTGCGCCTCTTCTATTCATAATGCCAAGTTTATGGGAAGACTTGCACAGACATTCGGGGAGGAAGGCGAAGCCATGATGGCAGATGCCAAAGTGTTTTTATTTATCAGTGAGTGATATTCCGGTTGGGAATGGGTAAGTGTTACCTTTACTTTAGCCAAAGGGGTGGCTTGTTTGATATCTTGTAAGATGTTCCATTTTATTAACTTTGTCTTTAAACTTGTGTGTACACTTACCGGAATGTGTTCTGTATCTTTGGCAGACGGTTCTGGATTTCGGTGGGACAGAGTTCCAGGGAAAGGTGGTGACCTTTTGGGTGACTTGACAATGAGTTGTTTTAAGTTAGTCTGTAAGACTGGATTACTTAGTTAATCGACTTAGTTATTATTGTAAATAAACGTTATGTTATGATGCAACTCTCTCATTTTCATTACCTGTTAGAATGGAGAAAGAGGTGGAGAGAGAGAGAGAGAGAGAGAGAGAGAGAGAGAGAGAGAGAGAGAGAGGGGGAGAGAGAGAGATGTGGGGTGATTGCCGGGAGAGAGAGAGAGAGAGAGAGGCTGTGTATGTAAATGGAGTTATGGGGTCTGCCTTCCGTTTCGTGTCCACGCTTACCTTATGAAATACATGAGGGTTTTCCCCATGTTTATAGTGGTGTCAGCGGTTAAAGAGGGGATATGAAAGTTTTCTTGCTTTTCTATGCCTAGGAACGCCAATGTAGAGATGGTTGGCCAGTTAGAAAAGGGGTAGAGAAAATGTCCGTCCGTGAGATGGGGGGGATGAGGAAAGATTTTCTATTAGGGTCATCAAATTTGCTCGTACCGAGATTCTTCAGGGTGGGAGTCGTGAGACAAGCAACTCAGTCTAGTTTGTAAGTGAGTGTCGCTAGGGGTCATCTCACCGGTCGCGTTTGTATTGTGCCGACGAGATTTACGCGTTTTTACGAAGAATTTCGAGTTCCTTTTGTTCCCATTATGGAGTGGTGAGTGTTAAACTATTGTTTTGAAAGGAGTGGGTTTTTGTTTAAATATTTCAGGGTTATGGGATTGGTTCAAGAGGTCAAAACAATTTTTTCTTTCCCCATAGTGAAGTGTTTTCTTTATTTGCACGTGTTTATAATAGACGTATGCATTCGTCTTTGTTTAAAACATAGGAGTGGATAAGCATATTTGGCTTAGTGACACAGAGCGGCCACAATTTTGCGGGCTCAGCATATTTCTGCTAACCGTCGCAGGGAGGCATTGCATGGCGGGATATTGCAAGGGGAGTATGGCCTGCCTCGGGGGGATAGTCGCATGGGAGGTACCACTAGCCTCACTCGAGAGATAGTGCAGGGGAGGGTATTGCGAGATGGGGGATACTACTGGTATGCCTCGGGCTGTTCTGCCGCTCGACTGAGGGGTTGTTCTCAGGGGGGGAGAAATTTTTTTGTCTCAGTGTGGGTGAACTCCCCCTTTTCCTTTTTTTTTCTTTGTGTTGGGGATGGATTTGGCCTTGACATTGAATGCTAAGATATCAGCTGATTGATTAGTTGATGAAGTGAAATGCCCGTAGAGTCTTTTTTTTTAGAAAAGATATTTTTTTTTCTCCCTTGGATGAAGAGAAAAGGAAATAAAAAGAGATTTTTTCTTTTTTACGAAAATGAGGGGAAAAGTAGTTAACATGCACGGGATGTGTTATGTGTTTCTTTGTGCCTTGAAAGACACAAATATAAGGGGGATACACAGATTATTTTTTTTATTGTGTCGGAGAAATTACTTTGAAATGCCGATGATTGGTGTTGTATCTGTGTTGTGTGGCAATGGTGTTATGTCATGGTGTTGCATGCTGGAGAAATTGTATGTCATAAGATTCAGCATTACTGTTGTATGCTATTTGAATTTCACCCTTACTTGAGAATTATTGCTGTGGAGAGTTATTATTATTGTTATTATTAATAATTGTTATACTTGAGATGTGTCACGGGAGGTTTGCCTAAGTATAATTATCATTACGGGAGAATTGTTTTACGAGAGATTTGAGATATTTCATGGGAGATTATTCAATAATTATTACAGATAATTATTCAAGGAGAATTATTACGATGAATTAATGGGAGAAGTCTTGTGTTAATTATTTGTTCAGTTCTTGTAACTTTGGAGAATATTTCAGTGATTCACGGGGATGAGTTTTGCTGAATCTTGATGAATCTGGCTGAATCTTGGTGAATTGTGTGGAATTTTGCTGAATTTTGTGCTGAATTTTTGGAGAATGGATAAGCATTAACTTTGGTGATAATTTTTGTACTGATACTGATGATTTTGATGATAGCAATTTTTTTGGTGATTTTGTGATAATGATATTTCTGATAGTTTTTTTTTTATACTAATACGTGGGTGTTTTAATGCTGTCAAGGGAGGTGAAATCTTTTGTGATTATGGGAAGAACTAACAACACATTGTTTTAGTTTTTTTTCTTTTTTTATGAGTTCAGCAGATAATTGCTTGACATCTAGTGAGTTACGGGAGATAGTTAATGGTGCCGTTGATTTTTCTTTTCTCCTTTTTTGGAAGTTAGCCATCGCTGACACAAGTTTTTTTTACCATGGGTGAATTTGAATTTATTTTTTTTTTCTCTCCAGTTAGTGTGAATATTGTCTCAGTTCATGACTTAGAGTCATTGTTCGGGAACGTGTTCGTGTTTTAGTTATTTGATGCTATAGAGTAATAGGGGTGGGGAGAATTTCTTGCATGTTTTGAATGCATACGTAATGGCACTACATTTTTTCTCTGGATATTTATGTTCCAGGAATTGGGAGTTTTCTTGCACAATACATTAGTTGTATTTGTGACAACTTTGTGAGAGATAGGAAACTTGGTTAAGTTTTCTAATGGCCTATGTCGTAGTGCATATGGGGAAGTCTTTGCTTAGACACTGTGAGTTGGGAGTTCTGTTATAATGACTTGTGGCACATTGGTGGTTTTTTCTAGAATTTTCTAGACAGTTTTATTTGCCGAGTTTTTGCCCTTTTTTAGCAGTTATGCTAAATGGAGTGAGTTTTTTATAGTTTTTTACTATAACATTGAGTTATTCTCTGGAGAATTGGAGTTATAATTGAGATATATTATTTTGGGGAGATAATTGGAGGTATATATTATTTTGGAGTTATATTTGAGATATAATATATGGGAGATGTATATTTTTGGCCATTTTTGATATTTGCCAATAGTGGTATGAGCTATGTTTAGTTCAATTATTTTGCAGCCATCTTTGTTGCAAATGGAGACACATATTTGGAGATTATGGGGCAATATTTGGGAGTGTGTGAGTTAGATGCCTTGAGTGCACATTTTTTGGAGATATATTTTTTGGAGCCTTGTTTTGTTCCACATGGAGTTATTGTGGAAATAGAGGTAAATATTTTGTATTTGCCGAAATAGAGGTGACTATTCTCTATTCTTGGAGTGGTGTCTTTTTTTTCTACTGACATGTGGCTATTGGAGAAATAAGAGAATAATATAAGGGGGTTGGTTGGTTATTAACCAAATGGAGGAAATATTTTTATAACCGGAGTGGTGTTATTATTGATATGATGTCTCATAATGGAGTTGGAATTAATCTTGGGCGGGTGACTCTCTTTTTTTTGTGGTTATGGAGTTTTTTCGAGACAAGAGAAGATTTCTGTGGTTCTCTTTTTTGATTTCGTGACTATTTAGAGGCGAATGGCATTACTGCATTACGAGTTATTTGGAGATGTGTGTGCATTTTTCATGTTCACAAGTGTGTTATTCTTGGAGAAATATAATTGGGGAAAAGTCATGTTGAGAGAATAAGTCTTCGAGACAAATTTTTGAACACATTAGTCATATCCTGGAGTTAATTCTGTGAAATGTGTCAGTTAGACCTTTTTTCTTGAGAATCATGAGTTTCCAAACTTATGTGTCTTACTAGACAATTTTTGTGCTGTTGTTTGAGCATGCGTCCGCAGGTGATTTTTCTGCTGACAGGCGATGTGATGAGCCGTGTGCTGAGCGTGTGCTGATTCTTTTCCTCTGATGGTGACAGATCAGAATTTTTGCAATATCTGGAAATGTTAGCTATAGCATTTCACGAAAGCGCATGTATGAGAGTTTGCTTTCTGGCAAATTCCATAACTTTACATGGAGCATTTCTTGGGGAAAACGCGGGAGTTATGCATATTATACATGTATTATGTATTTTGTGATTGGGGAAATCTGCTTGTGATTATTCTTTTTTTTTATTATTTTTCTTCCTTTTCCTATGAGAGATATGATTTGGGGATTGAGCTTAAATAACATTTCTTTTTTGGACGGGAGATTTGATTTTACCGGGAGGTGTAATTTTTCGAGGGGGTATTTGTTTACGAAATGGGAGTTTAACATTAAGTCTCATTGTGATTAATTATTGAGCAGTAAAGGGGTTTTTGCTGTTAAAAGTTGGAGATTTTTACTGATTTTGTGGGTTGTCAGAACTTGAGAGAATTTTTTGGGTCTGGGTGTTACGTGATTCTTTTCTTTCTTGGGCTTGTTACGAATTTTTTCTTTTTTTTCTCTTGTGAGCACATTCGAGTTCGAAATGTGAGTGCAGAATTCCGTGGAGTTGCTGGTTTGATTTCTGAGTTGTGGTGTGCTGATGTGCGAGTTTTGGAGAATTGAATTGGAGAACTTGATGTTTTTTTTTCTTAGAGAGTTGTGATAATGACTTATCATTTTAGTAGTCATATTTAAGGGAGTTAATTGGGAGACGTTCAGTTAGTATTTCTGACCTTTTTGAGATCGTTGTTTGATAGAAGTAGTATGTTTGGGTTAATTTTCTTAGATTGACCAAAGACCTGACTGACATACTAACGCCCAAAAAGTCGTTCCCGACACCAGCAAGACGTCCACCAGCCGTGAAGAGAGGTTGCTGCCATGTTGCCCAGGGTGATTACAAGTATTTCCATGATGGGTGTTCGAGAGAATTCTACAGCGTGTTTTTTTGGGGATCTACAAGAAGCCGTGAGAGTCTTCTACGATGAGGGAGGCATTCCGTCTTCCTACAGTTGCTACAGTCTACTGTCTGTTCAGCTACTTGCAGACAAGCGAAGAGGGATATTCAAGAATCCTAATGCAGAAAATATGAGAGAAAATGCGTTTTGTGTTATTGGGAGATTAAAGCGTGATAAGACTTTATTTTATAATGCCAGAGACGTGCAGTTTTTCTTATTTTATTTTAAGCCGGCCAATGTTTTATATTGTATAAGCAATTTTGCTAGGCGGGAGCTAGCATATAGGTGCGAGGCCGAGCAATCTGTAAGACATAGGGTTTGATTAATTATATATTGTTCGTGCATTCTCTGTAATCTGTGGAATGTGGAGGACAGGGCAGAGTAACGACCTGAGGGTAGCTGATGAATGAGTTTCTAGGGGATGGCGTGAGATAAAAATGCTTAGTTTGTCGAGTCAATGTACGACAGTTTATGAACTCTTCCCAAAGTGCCTTTGTGAAACTAGATGCAGCTAGAACCGCGAGGCGTTGTCGAAGTGTGCATTCGTATGTGCGTGTGCGCCTCTTCTATTCATAATGCCAAGTTTATGGGAAGACTTGCACAGACATTCGGGGAGGAAGGCGAAGCCATGATGGCAGATGCCAAAGTGTTTTTATTTATCAGTGAGTGATATTCCGGTTGGGAATGGGTAAGTGTTACCTTTACTTTAGCCAAAGGGGTGGCTTGTTTGATATCTTGTAAGATGTTCCATTTTATTAACTTTGTCTTTAAACTTGTGTGTACACTTACCGGAATGTGTTCTGTATCTTTGGCAGACGGTTCTGGATTTCGGTGGGACAGAGTTCCCAGGGAAAGGTGTGACCTTTTGGGTGACTTGACAATGAGTTGTTTTAAGTTAGTCTGTAAGACTGGATTACTTAGTTAATCGACTTAGTTATTATTGTAAATAAACGTTATGTTATGATGCAACTCTCTCATTTTCATTACCTGTTAGAATGGAGAGAGAGAGAGAGAGAGAAGAGAGCGAGAGAGAGAGAGAGAGAGAGAGAGGAGAGAGAGAGAGAGAGATGTGGGGTGATTGCCGGGAGAGAGAGAGAGAGAGAGAGGCTGTGTATGTAAATGGAGTTATGGGGTCTGCCTTCCGTTTCGTGTCCACGCTTACCTTATGAAATACATGAGGGTTTTCCCCATGGTTTATAATATATATATATATATATTATATATAATATTATATATACTAAAATATAATAATATATATACATAAATGTATTAATAATATGTATGTATATATATATATATATAGATATTATTAATATAATTATATATATATATATATATATATATATATACATATATATATATATATGTATGTATATATATATATAATATATATATAATGTGTGTGTGTGTACCGAAGGGGAATTATTATAGTTGAGAAGGTTTACCGCTTCCACGGCCTGGAATCACCGAATACGAGAACTCACGACGTTCAGTGGCGGCTTTGCCTGATACGCCCTTTCTGTTCCAGCAGTCTTACTATGTAATTACATTACTGGGAACGAAAACTCAGCCTCGTCACTTTCCATTCTATAACCAGTAACGCGAACGGACAAATTTTCTGCCAGTTTTGTCTCGTGAGAGATGAATCGGATCTTCCCGTGTCATAAATATCTTCCTTCTATCAGGCGGTTGGGCGCTCAATCCATTTTCTTTCAGTTCAAAGATTTCTCGGTACTCCCTTTGACACGCTTATCCGATATCAATCATTCTAGTTATTCGATTCTATTTTAGAAGATACCTTCTGGGAATATCCTCCAGTATTTTGCTATCAAAGGCTTTGTTCAGGATGTTGGAGCGTGGGGGATATATATATATGTGGGTGTGTGTGGGTATAAATCCCAACTGAGCCATTTTGATCGTCACTTACATTTTTTTTTTCTTTTTTATAGCTGTGGGTTTGTGTGGGTATAAGTACCAGTTGAGTCCTTTTGATCCTCAACTTCATTTTTTTTATAGTTTCGTAACACGGTTGCGCGACTCCTACAGACTTGTATCAATCGAATGTTCATCCCACGCTCTCAAGCAAATCTTACGGACCACCAGAGTCCAACTACTTTGCTAATTTTTTCTTTTATTTATCCCTTTTCCCACCATAAGGTTGTCTTGCTTCGTTGATTTTCCCTTGCTCCAGTTTTTGTCCTTTTTTCTACAAGGTGTCCATACAGTCCCAGTAACATTACAGTAAATAAATCTTGTAATAGTAACGAGTCTTTATGGACACCCTGTATAAATACCTCACGAAACCTGTATCTTCATATTAATGTATCATTCTCAGCTAAGCAAATAATCTGGGATATCCAAGATCTAGACAGAAATAACGAGGGTACAATATTCTTGCAGCAAGTCCTACGCTGGAGTTGTTGTCTGAAATGCTTCAGTTCGTTCAAAGTATTGACAACTATCGTGGCAATCGGCTCACATCCAACTTTTCTGAAATCAGTCTGGAGTTTTTGCTTGCTCAAGAGAGTCCAATTAAACTTATCCTTGCGACGCGTGGCCGATTTGTCAAATGTTAGTCCGAAAGCATCAGATCAATTAGACTCAGAGGTAGGTGGGGGCTATGTATTTCATAGAAGAAAGAAGGCAAGACGTTTTTTGCTTTGTTCAATATTTCAAAAGAAATTTAAAATTTGAGAGTCGGGTATGTGGCAATATAACGAAGATTATATATATATATATATATATATATATATACTATATATATATATATATATATATATATATATATATATACATAATGCAAGTAGCTTTATCAGTAATGAAAGAAGTTAATAAATCGACGTACTAATTTTTTTTTTTTTTTTAACGTCTAGATTTTTTGTTTCTTTGACTCAAATATGCACCGTTATTATTTCTATGTAAGCGTATATAATAATAATAATAATAATAATAATAATAATAATAATAATAATAATAATAATAATAATAATAATAAAACCAATCCTAATATAATGAATGCAAGAAATCATAGGGTTATCATGCATATTATTTATACTCGATTTGTTTTTCATTCTCTTCAAGTTAAGTATACTTACTCTAACACGACCTCCTCATATATTCCCCCTGCATTCTAGCACGCAAGAAGCATTAAAATTCACAGATTTCTAAAATTGATTTAGTCTACCGGGCGATATTTCATATAGAGTCGACAAGTAAGCATAAAACCACTGAAATACCATTTCATCACATTTCTGATCTTCAAGCAAGCCAAAGGTTCAAATTTAGTTCGAAGGTCACGTCTCTTTTCCCTTGCTTAACCCTGCAGAATTAATTTTCCTCTCCCTTTATGGCCGATTTTTATTGGCCGAGATCCCCCCATACGATGTCATAAAATCCAGGCAGGCATGGGTGATAAAAGCCAAGAGGCATTAATAATTCCTTCAATTATGAATTGAATCCTTTTTATAGGACTGTGCAAGAGAATCAATGGTTCGTAAAATTCATTGGGATGGAAGGTAACTCTTCATGGTGGACTTGGAAATACTTGTGTATTTTGTAGTTATTAGTTGTTGATCGAAAAATATGTTATGCCTTACATATCGATTTTTCATTCAGGAACGTATTATTTTCGACTTGCCCTTTTTGTTTTTACCATAAATTCTCGTCTTAATTTTTACCTTAATTCCACGATGTCGATTTTTATTTTATTTCTCCAGTTATTACATTCGCATATTTTTAAAAGACGAGTCTGTCACTACTTAATAACAAGAGGTACTTTTTAAAGATATATTTTGACAGTGAATCTTCTTTGTTAGATCACATAACCCAGATAAAAATATATTAACAAAGCAACTCACACAGGAATAAATAAAATGCCAGTACATAAATTTCTGCTTGCCGTTTTCTAAAGCGTAGTTTTCATGATTATTGCATTTGCTAACGGTTTGTGCTCTTCCCTCTTTGTGCAGATACATAGGGCCATTTTCATGAAAGATCGTGTGACTGAAGGCAATATATTTTATACACATAAAATACACGGAAAAGCGTGTGGACATTTTAAAAGGTGTGGTCCATTGCTCCCTGATCTATTTTCAAGAACAATAGTATTCGTGTGGTTTTATCCTTACTTGTCTATCCTATATGAAATGTCGCCCAGTAGACTTAATTAATTTTAGAAATCTGTGAATTTTAATGCTTCATACGTGCTACAATGTAGGGTGGATATATGGGGAAGTCGTGTTAGTGTAAGTATACTTAACTTGAATAGAATATAAAAAGCAAATTAGGTACAAATAATATGCATGATAACCCTATGATTTCTTACATTCATGATATTAGGACTGGCTATGGGAGTTTCTCTTATCTTAGAGGGGGTTCTCAAGAGGTTTATCTGTGAATATATATGTCGAAATGGCAGCGAAATAAACATATAAGCAGAAATAAAAATTATCACGAACACTTAAGCAAAATCGGGCAATTTTAACAACCATAATTAATTAGATACCTTTTATCGTTCCGTATTCCGCCGTGAAATTTGTTTGTTAAAATGGAATTCGGATCATTTGCCTTTCTCTTACAAGTAACAGAAGAGGAAATAATCGAAAGTAATGAGTAACCAATTGCCATTTACAAGTTGCCAATCCATAGGCAGTTAATGATTTTGTGTACCTCTACCGTGAGCAATGATTAGCTGCAGGGCAACTTAAAGTAAATTGCGCGCACGGTAATTGTATAGATATAGTATTCGAAAAGTTGGTCATTATCGTTTCATATGAATATGAACATTTACCAGTCAGTTCTGTTAATATTTCAGTTAACTTCCAGTCTGTTGCATGGTGTGCAATTAAAAAAAAGCGAATGAATGCATAAATGAGCGCATTTCACTACCTGACAATATTCACGAGTTTTCAAACTTTGATGAATGACCCACTTCGTTTTTCACTTACGGAAGTATCTCTTTAGCTCGTCCTGATGGCAGCGTCTTATGAATAGATTTGACTGAGCAGAATATGTCAATGTCCGCTGTGGGCAGCGAACGGAGACTTGCCATGAAATTGATTAATATATAAAATTTCATCCAAAGCACAAATTACGTAACACTGAACTTTATTCTTGACTTATTGGATACACATGAAAATTATAAAAGCCATTATACATTAAATCGAGGCATAAGGTAAATGCTAATTTTAAATGAAAATGCTCTTTGGGTAATTTACTTTTCTCCGGCTCACTACTGAATAACTTGTACTTGCAAGGAATTAACTTGAACAAGCTTTCGTGATCAGAAGAGACTTCAACACATGGACATAATGATCCCGGTATTAATAAGCAGATAGAGTGATGTAAGCATTGTTATTTAAACCAACGTATCATATTTAAACATCGATTAAAACTGTACTTTAGCATATGAGTAATTATGATAACGTATGACTTACAAAATTTTCTTTTTATAACAAGAAGAAATACGCCGTAGACCACAATAGAATACGTTAGTATAATATACATTGTACTGTACAAAATCTATGGACGAGGCAAATACGTGATTTATTTTATTATCTCTGTAGCATATGCTGTGAAAATATCCAGCTGACCTACGCCATCTCTCTATTCTATGGAAAATATTTCGAATTTTCCTCCATTATCTGTAGCCTTCAAATTCCTGACCATCTTTGTTGCACGTACAACAAGATTATGATGGTCTCGTAAGTACGTCTGGTTTTCCTTTCCAACATACTTATCATAGTTACAAGTATGTCTGTGTGGTGTTGCATCGTCTAACAATGTATTTGGCATTCTTTTCTGATAACCATATAGTAAGCAATGTGGGGATTCTCCTATTATCTCATTTACTGTATTATTCAGTGTGAACTGTACGTCTCCTAGAGCTAAGTCCCAATCTTCTGTATGTGGTTTTAATAAAGGTTTCAGGATATCCTCTATTTTACAATTAGTTCGTTCCACTCATCCATTTGAACTGGGTTTATAAGCAGTTATTTGACACTTATTTATTTCATAAAATTCACATACTTTCTTTGAAAGATCACTAGTAAATTCAGCAGCATCATCAGAAAGAAGAACTTGTGGACATGAATGTCTGTTGATAATTCTAGATTCAAAAGCTTCGGCTACTGTAGCTGCATCTCTGTTTCTTACAGGCACTATTTCAACATACGTATCTGGTTAAATAGTCTTAGAAGACTAATATTTGTTTATTTCCTTTAATAGTTGTTGGAAATGGACCCAAAAAATCTATAGTTACTACTTGAAATGGATTCAGTTCACTTTACCTTTACGTTGATTACAAACTACACAATTTTGTACAAAGTCCTTCGCATCTTCACTATCATGTGGCCAAAAATAATTTCTGGTTATGATACTGGTTGTCTTTTTAATTCCCGGATGTCCTCCCAACTTATATGAGTGTGGTTCTAAAACTTCTCTGGTTAGTGTTTTTGGGATATATAGTTGAGAACAGCCATTTTTCTCTGTCGGTATTTTATACAACAAACCATTTATTAACTGAAAATCAGGTTTTAGGGATTCATCAAGTAATAGCTGTCCTACTATTTGTTTGATTTCTGCATCTTTATCTTGTATTTTCACTCTTTCTAAATCTAAATCTACAATTTGACAACTAAAACAAAAGGTATTAGTTGCAATGCATTTTTCTGTTTCTTCTTGAGATCTGGATAAGGCATCTGCCGAAGTGTTAAGTTTCCTTGGAAAATATCTGAATTCTGGAGCAAACTCTAATATGCTAATGAACCATTTATTGAATTTTATGTTATTGGTGAAAGTCCTCTTTTTAAACATATCACAAATGAGTTTGTGATCAGTAAGCGTAGGAAAGAAACGTTGGGAACAGTTTTTCCATTTTTTTGGGATGGGGCGAGGGGGAATTCCCCCACCCCACCCCCGAATTTTTTTTTTATTTGGTTATCATGGGTTCCTCGTCAACCTAAAAAATATCTAACCCCAACAAACTATTCGCCTTTCTTTCCTCTTTCCTCTTTCCAATGGTATATTTAACTTTAAAATTGGCCTTAAAATAAAAAAGTAGTTAGCGTTTGAAGTGAAAAAAAGCAAAAACTGAGAAAAACGGCTGTAAAGGTCAACAAGTTTTTTTTTGCTCGTGGGAAAAACTTATCTTTGACCAAAAACATGTTACAAACAAATGTTAAATACTCACTAGCACTTAGTTCAGACTGCCTTTCCTTCTTTCTAATAGTTCTTAGTGTTTTTTTTTATCTTGGTTTCAGGTTCCAAGTCCCCGCTCCCTCCCTTAAAGTTTAGCATCTAACAGGCTCATTTTCTTGGCTCATATTTAGTTTTTTTTTTTTTTTTTTTTTTTTTTTTTGCCCTTTTAGTCTTTGTTTTGGGGTTTTTGTTTTTCAACCCCTTCAGTCTCTCTAATATGAAGAACTTTTTCTATGCTTTCACTTGTGCCAAACAGATGTGTTAGTAGGTTAAACTTCTCATAGCCGAAGTTGTGTTCAGTTGTTGTTACTAACCTAACCTATAAGCTAAGCTAACCTAAACTAACCTATAAGCTAAGCTAACCTAACCCAAACTAAACTAACCTAACCTAAGCTAATCTAATCTAAACTAAACTAAACTAACCTAACCTATAAGCTAAGCTAACATAATTAAAGCTAAAATAACCTAACCTAAGGTAACCTAACCTAACCTATAAGCTAATCCAACCTAACCTAAACTAAACTAACCTCACTAATAACCTATAAGTTAAGCTAACCTAATCTCTAAGCTAAGCTAACCTAATCTAACCTAACCTAACCTATAAGCTTAGCTAACCTAATCGAAAATAAACAAACCTAACCTCTAAGCTAAGCTAAGCTAACCTAATCTAACCTCCTAACCTAACCTATAAGCTTAGCTAACCTAATCAAAAATAAAAAAACCTAACCTCTAAGCTAAGCTAAGCTAACCTAAACAAAACTAAAATAACCTAACGTATAAGCTAAGCTAACTTAATCTAAACTAAACTAACCTAACCTAACCTATAAGGTAAGCTAATCTAATCTAACCCAACCTAACCTATAAGCTAACCTAACCTAAACTAACCTAACCTATAAGCTAAACAATAACCTAAACGATAAGCTATGAAATGTGGAGGACAGGGCAGAGTAACGACCTGAGGGTAGCTGATGAATGAGTTTCTAGGGGATGGCGTGAGATAAAAATGCTTAGTTCGTCGAGTCAATGTACGACAGTTTATGAACTCTTCCCAAAGTGCCTTTGTGAAACTAGATGCAGCTAGAACCGCGAGGCGTTGTCGAAGTGTGCATTCGTATGTGCGTGTGCGCCTCTTCTATTCATAATGCCAAGTTTATGGGAAGACTTGCACAGACATTCGGGGAGGAAGGCGAAGCCATGATGGCAGATGCCAAAGTGTTTTTATTTATCAGTGAGTGATATTCCGGTTGGGAATGGGTAAGTGTTACCTTTACTTTAGCCAAAGGGGTGGCTTGTTTGATATCTTGTAAGATGTTCCATTTTATTAACTTTGTCTTTAAACTTGTGTGTACACTTACCGGAATGTGTTCTGTATCTTTGGCAGACGGTTCTGGATTTCGGTGGGACAGAGTTCCCAGGGAAAGGTGTGACCTTTTGGGTGACTTGACAATGAGTTGTTTTAAGTTAGTCTGTAAGACTGGATTACTTAGTTAATCGACTTAGTTATTATTGTAAATAAACGTTATGTTATGATGCAACTCTCTCATTTTCATTACCTGTTAGAATGGAGAAAGAGGTGGAGAGAGAGAGAGAGAGAGAGAGAGAGAGAGAGAGAGAGAGAGAGAGAGAGAGAGAGAGAGAGAGAGGAGGGAGAGAGAGAGAGATGTGGGGTGATTGCCGGGAGAGAGAGAGAGAGAGAGAGGCTGTGTATGTAAATGGAGTTATGGGGTCTGCCTTCCGTTTCGTGTCCACGCTTACCTTATGAAATACATGAGGGTTTTCCCCATGTTTATAGTGGTGTCAGCGGTTAAAGAGGGGATATGAAAGTTTTCTTGCTTTTCTATGCCTAGGAACGCCAATGTAGAGATGGTTGGCCAGTTAGAAAAAGGGGTAGAGAAAATGTCCGTCCGTGAGATGGGGGGATGAGGAAAGATTTTCTATTAGGGTCATCAAATTTGCTCGTACCGAGATTCTTCAGGGCGGGAGTCGTGAGACAAGCAACTCAGTCTAGTTTGTAAGTGAGTGTCGCTAGGGGTCATCTCACCGGTCGCGTTTGTATTGTGCCGACGAGATTTACGCGTTTTTACGAAGAATTTCGAGTTCCTTTTGTTCCCATTATGGAGTGGTGAGTGTTAAACTATTGTTTTGAAAGGAGTGGGTTTTTGTTTAAATATTTCAGGGTTATGGGATTGGTTCAAGAGGTCAAAACAATTTTTTCTTTCCCCATAGTGAAGTGTTTTCTTTATTTGCACGTGTTTATAATAGACGTATGCATTCGTCTTTGTTTAAAACATAGGAGTGGATAAGCATATTTGGCTTAGTGACACAGAGCGGCCACAATTTTAAGGGCTCAGCATATTTCTGCTAACCGTCGCAGGGAGGCATTGCATGGCGGGATATTGCAAGGGGAGTATGGCCTGCCTCGGGGGATAGTAGCATGGGAGGTACCACTAGCCTCACTCGAGAGATAGTGCAGGGGAGGGTATTGCGAGATGGGGGATACTACTGGTATGCCTCGGGCTGTTCTGCCGCTCGACTGAGGGGTTGTTCTCAGGGGGGGAGAAATTTTTTTGTCTCAGTGTGGGTGAACTCCCCCTTTTCCTTTTTTTTTCTCTTTGTGTTGGGGATGGATTTGGCCTTGACATTGAATGCTAAGATATCAGCTGATTGATTAGTTGATGAAGTGAAATGCCCGTAGAGTCTTTTTTTTTAGAAAAGATATTTTTTTTTCTCCCTTGGATGAAGAGAAAAGGAAATAAAAAGAGATTTTTTCTTTTTTCCGAAAATGAGGGGAAAAGTAGTTAACATGCACGGGATGTGTTATGTGTTTCTTTGTGCCTTGAAAGACACAAATATAAGGGGGATACACAGATTATTTTTTTTATTGTGTCGGAGAAATTACTTTGAAATGCCGATGATTGGTGTTGTATCTGTGTTGTGTGGCAATGGTGTTATGTCATGGTGTTGCATGCTGGAGAAATTGTATGTCATAAGATTCAGCATTACTGTTGTATGCTATTTGAATTTCACCCTTACTTGAGAATTATTGCTTTGAAGAGTTATTATTATGTTATTATTATATTGTTATATTTTGACTTGAGATGTGTCACTGGAGGTTTGCCTAAGTATAATTATCATTACGGGAGAATTGTTTTACGAGAGATTTGAGATATTTCATGGGAGATTATTCAATAATTATTACAGATAATTATTCAAGGAGAATTATTACGATGAATTAATGGGAGAAGTCTTGTGTTAATTATTTGTTCAGTTTTTGTAACTTTGGAGAATATTTCAGTGATTCACGGGGATGAGTTTTGCTGAATCTTGATGAATCTGGCTGAATCTTGGTGAATTGTGTGGAATTTTGCTGAATTTTGTGCTGAATTTTTGGAGAATGGACAAGCATTAACTTTGGTGTTAATTTTTGTACTGATACTGATGATTTTGATGATAGCAATTTTTTGGTGATTTTGTGATAATGATATTTCTGATACTGTTTTTTTTTTATACTAATACGTGGGTGTTTTAATGCTGTCAAGGGAGGTGAAATCTTTTGTGATTATGGGAAGAACTAACAACACATTGTTTTAGTTTTTTTTTTCTTTTTTTTTATGAGTTCAGCAGATAATTGCTTGACATCTAGTGAGTTACGGGAGATAGTTAATGGTGCCGTTGATTTTTTCTTTTCTTCTTTTTGGAAATTAGCCATCGCTGACACAAGTTTTTTTTACCATGGGTGAATTTGAATTTATTTTTTTTTTTCTCTCCAGTTAGTGTGAATATTGTCTCAGTTCATGACTTAGAGTCATTGTTCGGGAACGTGTTCGTGTTTTAGCTATTTGATGCTATAGAGTAATATGGGGAGAATTTCTTGCATGTTTTGAATGCATACGTAATGGCACTACATTTTTTCTCTGGATATTTATGTTCCAGGAATTGGGAGTTTTCTTGCACAATACATTAGTTGTATTTGTGACAACTTTGTGAGAGATAGGAAACTTGGTTAAGTTTTCTAATGGCCTATGTCGTAGTGCATATGGGGAAGTCTTTGCTTAGACACTGTGAGTTGGGAGTTCTGTTATAATGACTTGTGGCACATTGGTGGTTTTTTTCTAGAATTTTCTAGACAGTTTTATTTGCCGAGTTTTTGCCCTTTTTTAGCAGTTATGCTAAATGGAGTGAGTTTTTATAGTTTTTTACTATAACATTGAGTTATTCTCTGGAGAATTGGAGTTATAATGAGATATATTTATTTTGGGGGTAGCATAATTGGAGGTATATATTATTTTGGAGTTATATTTTGAGATATAATATATGGGAGATGTATATTTTTGGCCATTTTTGATATTTGCCAATAGTGGTATGAGCTATGTTTAGTTCAATTATTTTGCAGCCATCTTTGTTGCAAATGGAGACACATATTTGGAGATTATGGGGCAATATTTGGGAGTGTGTGAGTTAGATGCCTTGAGTGCACATTTTTTGGAGATATATTTTTTGGAGCCTTGTTTTGTTCCACATGGAGTTATTGTGGAAATAGAGGTAAATATTTTGTATTTGCCGAAATAGAGGTGACTATTCTCTATTCTTGGAGTGGTGTCTTTTTTTTCTACTGACATGTGGCTATTGGAGAAATAAGAGAATAATATAAGGGGGTTGGTTATTAACCAAATGGAGGAAATATTTTTATAACCGGAGTGGTGTTATTATTGATATGATGTCTCATAATGGAGTTGGAATTAATCTTGGGCGGGTGACTCTCTTTTTTTTGTGGTTATGGAGTTTTTTTCGAGACAAGAGAAGATTTCTGTGGTTCTCTTTTTTGATTTCGTGACTATTTAGAGGCGAATGGCATTACTGCATTACGAGTTATTTGGAGATGTGTGTGCATTTTTCATGTTCACAAGTGTGTTATTCTTGGAGAAATATAATTGGGGAAAAGTCATGTTGAGAGAATAAGTCTTCGAGACAAATTTTTGAACACATTAGTCATATCCTGGAGTTAATTCTGTGAAATGTGTCAGTTAGACCTTTTTTCTTGAGAATCATGAGTTTCCAAACTTATGTGTCTTACTAGACAATTTTTGTGCTGTTGTTTGAGCATGCGTCCGCAGGTGATTTTTCTGCTGACAGGCGATGTGATGAGCCGTGTGCTGAGCGTGTGCTGATTCTTTTCCTCTGATGGTGACAGATCAGAATTTTTGCAATATCTGGAAATGTTAGCTATAGCATTTCACGAAAGCGCATGTATGAGAGTTTGCTTTCTGGCAAATTCCATAACTTTACATGGAGCATTTCTTGGGGAAAACGCGGGAGTTATGCATATTATACATGTATTATGTATTTTGTGATTGGGGAAATCTGCTTGTGATTATTCTTTTTTTTTATTATTTTTCTTCCTTTTCCTATGAGAGATATGATTTGGGGATTGAGCTTAAATAACATTTCTTTTTTGGACGGGAGATTTGATTTTACCGGGAGGTGTAATTTTTCGAGGGTTATTGTTTACGAAATGGGAGTTTGACATTAAGTCTCATTGTGATTAATTATTGAGCAGTAAAGGGGTTTTTGCTGTTAAAAGTTGGAGATTTTTACTGATTTTGTGGGTTGTCAGAACTTGAGAGAATTTTTTGGGTCTGGGTGTTACGTGATTCTTTTCTTTCTTGGGCTTGTTACGAATTTTTTCTTTTTTTTCTCTTGTGAGCACATTCGAGTTCGAAATGTGAGTGCAGAATTCCGTGGAGTTGCTGTGATTTCTGAGTTGTGTGTGTGCTGATGTGCGAGTTTGGAGAATTGAATTGGAGAACTTGATGTTTTTTTTTCTTAGAGAGTTGTGATAATGACTTATCATTTTAGTAGTCATATTTAAGGGAGTTAATTGGGAGACGTTCAGTTAGTATTTCTGACCTTTTTGAGATCGTTGTTTGATAGAAGTAGTATGTTTGGGTTTTATTTTCTTAGATTGACCAAAGACCTGACTGACATACTAACGCCCAAAAAGTCGTTCCCGACACCAGCAAGACGTCCACCAGCCGTGAAGAGAGGTTGCTGCCATGTTGCCCATGGTGATTACAAGTATTTCCATGATGGGTGTTCGAGAGAATTCTACAGCGTGTTTTTTTGGGGATCTACAAGAAGCCGTGAGAGTCTTCTACGATGAGGGAGGCATTCCGTCTTCCTACAGTTGCTACAGTCTACTGTCTGTTCAGCTACTTGCAGACAAGCGAAGAGGGATATTCAAGAATCCTAATGCAGAAAATATGAGAGAAAATGCGTTTTGTGTTATTGGGAGATTAAAGCGTGATAAGACTTTATTTTATAATGCCAGAGACGTGCAGTTTTTCTTATTTTATTTTAAGCCGGCCAATGTTTTATATTGTATAAGCAATTCTGCTAGGCGGGAGCTAGCATATAGGTGCGAGGCCGAGCAATCTGTAAGACATAGGGTTTTGATTAATAATATATTGTTCGTGCATTCTCTGTAACCTGTGGAATGTGGAGGACAGGGCAGAGTAACGACCTGAGGGTAGCTGATGAATGAGTTTCTAGGGGATGGCGTGAGATAAAAATGCTTAGTTTGTCGAGTCAATGTACGACAGTTTATGAACTCTTCCCAAAGTGCCTTTGTGAAACTAGATGCAGCTAGAACCGCGAGGCGTTGTCGAAGTGTGCATTCGTATGTGCGTGTGCGCCTCTTCTATTCATAATGCCAAGTTTATGGGAAGACTTGCACAGACATTCGGGGAGGAAGGCGAAGCCATGATGGCAGATGCCAAAGTGTTTTTATTTATCAGTGAGTGATATTCCGGTTGGGAATGGGTAAGTGTTACCTTTACTTTAGCCAAAGGGGTGGCTTGTTTGATATCTTGTAAGATGTTCCATTTTATTAACTTTGTCTTTAAACTTGTGTGTACACTTACCGGAATGTGTTCTGTATCTTTGGCAGACGGTTCTGGATTTCGGTGGGACAGAGTTCCCAGGGAAAGGTGTGACCTTTTGGGTGACTTGACAATGAGTTGTTTTAAGTTAGTCTGTAAGACTGGATTACTTAGTTAATCGACTTAGTTATTATTGTAAATAAACGTTATGTTATGATGCAACTCTCTCATTTTCATTACCTGTTAGAATGGAGAGAGAGAGAGAGAGAGAGAGAGAGAGAGAGAGAGAGAGAGAGAGAGAGAGGAGAGAGAGAGGGAGGAGGAGAGAGAGAGAGATGTGGGGTGATTGCCGGGAGAGAGAGAGAGAGAGAGAGGCTGTGTATGTAAATGGAGTTATGGGGTCTGCCTTCCGTTTCGTGTCCACGCTTACCTTATGAAATACATGAGGGTTTTCCCCATGTTTATATATACTAGATATATATATATATATAGTATATATATATATATATTATGTATGTATATTATATATATATATAGATATAAAATATATATATATATATATATATATATATATATATATTATTGTATATATATATATATATAATATATAATGTGTGTGTGTGTGTACCGAAGGGGAATTATTATAGTTGAGAAGTTTACCGCTTCACGGCCTGGAATCACCGAATACGAGAACTCACGACGTTCAGTGGCGCCTTTGCCTGATACGCCCTTTCTGTTCCAGCAGTCTTACTATGTAATTACATTACTGGGAACGAAAAACTCAGCCTCGTCACTTCCATTCTATAACCAGTAACGCGAACGGACAAATTTTCTGCCAGTCTTGTCTCGTGAGAGATGAATCGGATCTTCCCGTATCATAAATATCTTCCTTCTATCAGGCGGTTGGGCGCTCAATCCATTTTCTTTCAGTTCAAAGATTTCTCGGTACTCCCTTTGACACGCTTATCCGATATCAATCATTCTAGTTATTCGATTCTATTTTAGAAGATACCTTCTGGGAATATCCTCCAGTATTTTGCTATCAAAGGCTTTGTTCAGGATGTTGGAGCGTGGGGGATATATATATATATGTGGGTGTGTGTGGGTATAAATCCCAACTGAGCCATTTTGATCGTCACTTACATTTTTTTTTTCTTTTTTATAGCTGTGGGTTTGTGTGTGGGTATAAGTACCAGTTGAGTCCTTTTGATCCTCAACTTCATTTTTTTTATAGTTTCGTAACACGGTTGCGCGACTCCTACAGACTTGTATCAATCGAATGTTCATCCCAAGCTCTCGAGCAAATCTTACGGACCTTTTTATTTATCCCTTTTCCCACCATAAGGTTGTCTTGCTTCGTTGATTTTCCCTTGCTCCAGTTTTTGTCCTTTTTTCTACAAGGTGTCCATACAGTCCCAGTAACATTACAGTAAATAAATACTTGTAATAGTAACGAGTCTTTATGGACACCCTGTATAAATACCTCACGAAACCTGTATCTTCATATTAATGTATCATTCTCAGCTAAGCAAATAATCTGGGATATCCAAGATCTAGACAGAAATAACGAGGGTACAATATTCTTGCAGCAAGTCCTACGCTGGAGTTGTTGTCTGAAATGCTTCAGTTCGTTCAAAGTATTGACAACTATCGTGGCAATCGGCTCACATCCAACTTTTCTGAAATCAGTCTGGAGTTTTTGCTTGCTCAAGAGAGTCCAATTAAACTTATCCTTGCGACGCGTGGCCGATTTGTCAAATGTTAGTCCGAAAGCATCAGATCAATTAGACTCAGAGGTAGGTGGGGGCTATGTATTTCATAGAAGAAAGAAGGCAAGACGTTTTTTGCTTTGTTCAATATTTCAAAAGAAATTTAAAATTGGAGAGTCGGGTATGTGGCAATATAACGAAGATTATATATATATAATATATTATATATATCTATATATATATATATATATATATATATATTTATAAATATATATATATATACATAATGCAAGTAGCTTTATCAGTAATGAAAGAAGTTAATAAATCGACGTACTATTTTTTTTTTTTTTACGTCTAGATTTTTTGTTTCTTTGACTCAAATATGCACCGTTATTATTTCTATGTAAGCGTATATAATAATAATAATAATAATAATAATAATAATAATAATAATAATATAATAATAATAATAATAATAATATTAATAATATAATATAATGAATGCAAGAAATCATAGGGTTATCATGCATATTATTTATACTCGATTTGTTTTTCATTCTCTTCAAGTTAAGTATACTTACTCTAACACGACCTCCTCATATATTCCCCCTGCATTCTAGCACGCAAGAAGCATTAAAATTCACAGATTTCTAAAATTGATTTAGTCTACCGGGCGATATTTCATATAGAGTCGACAAGTAAGCATAAAACCACTGAAATACCATTTCATCACATTTCTGAATCTTCAAGCAAGCCAAAGGTTCAAATTTAGTTCGAAGGTCACGTCTCTTTTCCCTTGCTTAACCCTGCAGAATTAATTTTCCTCTCCCTTTATGGCCGATTTTTATTGGCCGAGATCCCCCCATACGATGTCATAAAATCCAGGCAGGCATGGGTGATAAAAGCCAAGAGGCATTAATAATTCCTTCAATTATGAATTGAATCCTTTTTATAGGACTGTGCAAGAGAATCAATGGTTCGTAAAATTCATTGGGATGGAAGGTAACTCTTCATGGTGGACTTGGAAATACTTGTGTATTTTGTAGTTATTAGTTGTTGATCGAAAAATATGTTATGCCTTACATATCGATTTTTCATTCAGGAACGTATTATTTTCGACTTGCCCTTTTTGTTTTTACCATAAATTCTCGTCTTAATTTTTACCTTAATTCCACGATGTCGATTTTTATTTTATTTCTCCAGTTATTACATTCGCATATTTTTAAAAGACGAGTCTGTCACTACTTAATAACAAGAGGTACTTTTTAAAGATATATTTTGACAATGAATCTTCTTTGTTAGATCACATAACCCAGATAAAAATATATTAACAAAGCAACTCACACTGGAATAAATAAAATGCCAGTACATAAATTTCTGCTTGCTGTTTTCTAAAGCGTAGTTTTCATGATTATTGCATTTGCTAACGGTTTGTGCTCTTCCCTCTTTGTGTAGATACATAGGGCCATTTTCATGAAAGATCTTGTGACTGAAGGCAATATATTTTATACACATAAAATACACGGAAAAGCGTGTGGACATTTTTAAAAGGTGTGGTCCATTGCTCCCTGATCTATTTTCAAGAACAATAGTATTCGTGTGGTTTTATCCTTACTTGTCTATCTATATGATATGTCGTCCAGTAGACTTAATTAATTTTAGAAATCTGTGAATTTTAATGCTTCATACGTGCTACAATGTAGGGTGGATATATGGGAAGTCGTGTTAGTGTAAGTATACTAAACTTGAATAGAATATAAAAAACAAATTAGGTACAAATATATGCATGATAACCCTATGATTTCTTACATTCATGATAGTAGGACTGGCTATGGGAGTTTCTCTTATCTTAGAGGGGGTTCTCAAGAGGTTATCTGTGAATATATATGTCGAAATGGCAGCGAAAATAAACATATAAGCAGAAATAAAAATTATCACGAACACTTAAGCAAAATCGGGCAATTTTAACAACCATAATTAATTAGATACCTTTTATCGTTCCGTATTCCGCCGTGAAATTTGTTTGTTAAAATGGAATTCGGATCATTTGCCTTTCTCTTACAAGTAACAGAAGAGGAAATAATCGAAAGTAATGAGTAACCAATTGCCATTTACAAGTTGCCAATCCATAGGCAGTTAATGATTTTGTGTACCTCTACCGTGAGCAATGATTAGCTGCAGGGCAACTTAAAGTAAATTGCGCGCACGGTAATTGTATAGATATAGTATTCGAAAAGTTGGTCATTATCGTTTCATATGAATATGAACATTTACCAGTCAGTTCTGTTAATATTTCAGTTAACTTCCAGTCTGTTGCATGGTGTGCAATTAAAAAAAAGCGAATGAATGCATAAATGAGCGCATTTCACTACCTGACAATATTCACGAGTTTTCAAACTTTGATGAATGACCCACTTCGTTTTTCACTTACGGAAGTATCTCTTTAGCTCGTCCTGATGGCAGCGTCTTATGAATAGATTTGACTGAGCAGAATATGTCAATGTCCGCTGTGGGCAGCGAACGGAGACTTGCCATGAAATTGATTAATATATAAAATTTCAGCCAAAGCACAAATTACGTAACACTGAACTTTATTCTTGACTTATTGGATACACATGAAAATTATAAAAGCCATTATACATTAAATCGAGGCATAAGGTAAATGCTAATTTTAAATGAAAATGCTCTTTGGGTAATTTACTTTTCTCCGGCTCACTACTGAATAACTTGTACTTGCAAGGAATTAACTTGAAACAAGCTTTCGTGATCAGAAGAGACTTCAACACATGGACATAATGATCCCGGTATTAATAAGCAGATAGAGTGATGTAAGCATTGTTATTTAAACCAACGTATCATATTTAAACATCGATTAAAACTGTACTTTAGCATATGAGTAATTATGATAACGTATGACTTACAAAATTTTCTTTTTATAACAAGAAGAAATACGCCGTAGACCACAATAGAATACGTTAGTATAATATACATTGTACTGTACAAAATCTATGGACGAGGCAAATACGTGATTTATTTTATTATCTCTGTAGCATATGCTGTGAAAATATCCAGCTGACCTACGCCATCTCTCTATTCTATGGAAAATATTTCGAATTTCCTCCATTATCTGTAGCCTTCAAATTCCTGACCATCTTTGTTGCACGTACAACAAGATTATGATGGTCTCGTAAGTACGTCTGGTTTTCCTTTCCAACATACTTATCATAGTTACAAGTATGTCTGTGTGGTGTTGCATCGTCTAACAATGTATTTGGCATTCTTTTCTGATAACCATATAGTAAGCAATGTGGGGATTCTCCTATTATCTCATTTACTGTATATTCAGTGTGAACTGTACGTCTCCTAAGCTAAGTCCCAATCTTCTGTATGTGGTTTTACTAAAGGTTTCAGGATATCCTCTATTTTACAATTAGTTCGTTCCACTCATCCATTTGAACTGGGTTTATAAGCAGTTATTTGACACTTATTTATTTCATAAAATTCACATACTTTCTTTAAAAGATCACTAGTAAATTCAGCAGCATCATCAGAAAGAAGAACTTGTGGACATGAATGTCTGTTGATAATTCTAGATTCAAAAGCTTCGGCTACTGTAGCTGCATCTCTGTTTCTTACAGGCACTATTTCAACATACGTATCTGGTTAAAATAGTCTTAGAAGACTAATATTTGTTTATTTCCTTTAATAGTTGTTGGAAATGGACCCAAAAAAATCTATTAGTTACTACTTGAAATGGATTCAGTTCACTTTACCTTTACGTTGATTACAAACTACACAATTTTGTACAAAGTCCTTCGCATCTTCACTATCATGTGGCCAAAAATAATTTCTGGTTATGATACTGGTTGTCTTTTTAATTCCTGGATGTCCTGCCAACTTATATGAGTGTGGTTCTAAAACTTCTCTGGTTAGTGTTTTTGGGATATATAGTTGAGAACAGCCATTTTTCTCTGTCGGTATTTTATACAACAAACCATTTATTAACTGAAAATCAGGTTTAGGGATTCATCAAGTAATAGCTGTCCTACTATTTGTTGATTTCTGCATCTTTATCTTGTATTTTCACTCTTTCTAAATCTAAATCTACAATTTGACAACTAAAACAAAAGGTATTAGTTGCAATGCATTTTTCTGTTTCTTCTTGAGATCTGGATAAGGCATCTGCCGAAGTGTTAAGTTTCCTTGGAAAATATCTGAATTCTGGAGCAAACTCTAATATGCTAATGAACCATTTATTGAATTTTATGTTATTGGTGAAAGTCCTCTTTTTAAACATATCACAAATGAGTTTGTGATCAGTAAGCGTAGGAAAGAAACGTTGGGAAACTTGGAAACAGTTTTTCCATTTTTTTGGGATGGGGCGAGGGGGAATTCCCCCACCCCACCCCCGAATTTTTTTTTTTATTTGGTTATCATGGGTTCCTCGTCAACCTAAAAAATATCTAACCCCAACAAACTATTCGCCTTTCTTTCCTCTTTCCAATGGTATATTTAACTTTAAAATTGGCCTTAAAATAAAAAAGTAGTTAGCGTTTGAAGTGAAAAAAAGCAAAAACTGAGAAAAACGGCTGTAAAGGTCAACAAGTTTTTTTTTGCTCGTGGGAAAAACTTATCTTTGACCAAAAACATGTTACAGACAAATGTTAAATACTCACTAGCACTTAGTTCAGACTGCCTTTCCTTCTTTCTAATAGTTCTTAGTGTTTTTTTATCTTGGTTTCAGGTTCCAAGTCCCCGCTCCCTCCCTTAAAGTTTAGCATCTAACAGGCTCATTTTCTTGGCTCATATTTAGTTTTTTTTTTTTTTTTTTTTTTTTTGCCCTTTTAGTCTTTGGGGTTTGTTTTTCAACCCCTTCAGTCTCTCTAATATGAACTTTTTCTATGCTTTCACTTGTGCCAAACAGATGTGTTAGTAGGTTAAACTTCTCATAGCCGAAGTTGTGTTCAGTTGTTGTTACTAACCTAACCTATAAGCTAAGCTAACCTAAACTAACCTATAAGCTAAGCTAACCTAACCCAAACTAAACTAACCTAACCTAAGCTAATCTAATCTAAACTAAACTAAACTAACCTAACCTATAAGCTAAGCTAACATAATTAAAGCTAAAATAACCTAACCTAAGGTAACCTAACCTAACCTATAAGCTAATCCAACCTAACCTAAACTAAACTAACCTCACTAATAACCTATAAGTTAAGGCTAACCTAATCTAAGCTAAGCTAACCTAATCTAACCTAACCTAACCTATAAGCTTAGCTAACCTAATCGAAAATAAACAAACCTAACCTCTAAGCTAAGCTAAGCTAACCTAATCTAACCTAACCTAACCTATAAGCTTAGCTAACCTAATCGAAAATAAACAAACCTAACCTCTAAGCTAAGCTAAGCTAACCTAAACAAACTAAAATAACCTAACGTATAAGCTAAGCTAACTTAATCTAAACTAAACTAACCTAACCTAACCTATAAGGTAAGCTAATCTAATCTAACCCAACCTAACCTATAAGCTAACCTAACCTAAACTAACCTAACCTATAAGCTAAACTAACCTAAACGATAAGCTAAACTAAACTAACCTAACCTATAAGCTAATCTAAGCTAACCTAACCTAAACTATCCTAACCTATAAGCTAACCTAAGCTAACCTAAACTATAAGCCAAGCTAACCAAAACTAAACTAAACTAACCTAACCTATAAGCTAAGCAAACCAAAATTAAATTAAACTAACCTAACCTACAAGCTAAGCTAACCTAACCTAAGCTAACCTAAACTAAACTAACCTAAGCTATAAGCTAACCTAAACTAACCTTAACTAAACTAACCTATAAGCTAACCTTACCTAACCTAAACTAAACCAACCTAAACTATAAGCTAACTAAACGAAATAACCTAATAAGCTAACATAAACCTAACCTTTAACCTAAACCTAATAAGCCAAGCAAACCAAATTAAATTAAACGAACCTAACCTTACCTGCAAAGGCCTAAACCTAAACCTAAGCCTAAACCTAAACCATTAAGCTAACCTAAAACTAAACCTAAACCTAAACTAACTGCGGTAATAAGCCTAAACTAAAGCTAAACCTTAATAAACCTAAACCTAAATAAGCTAACCTTACCTAAAGTTTAAACTAAACCCAACCTAAACTTATAAGCCTAAACCTTAAACTAAAAACTTAACCTTAAAGCTAACTAAACCGATAAACCTAACCTAAACTAAAATATCCTATAAGTTAAACTAACCTAACCTAAACTTAACTAACCTAACCTAAACTAAACTAACCTAACCTAACCTATAAGCTAACCTAAACTAAATTAAACCTAAACCTTAAATCTAATAAGCGCTAACTAACCTAAGAAACTAAAGTAACCTAACTAATAAGCCTAAGGTCTAAAGCAAACCTAAAGGTTAACTAAACCTAACCCGAAACTAACCTATAAGCTAAGCTAAGGTAACCTATGCTAACCTATCCTAACCTCCCACCTAACCTAACCTAAGCTAACCCGACCTAATCTAACTCACCCTCCCACCTAACCTAACCTAACCCAAGCTAACCCAACACAACACAACCCAACCCAACCTAACCTAAAATTCCGTCACCCAATCCAACCAAACCACTTAACCTAACCCAACTCAACCAGACCTAACCAGTCCTATCACCAAACCTAACCTAACCCATCCAAACCTAATAGATAGAGTACACAAGCCTTTAATTTGAGACTCTCTCTCTCTCTCTCTCTCTCTCTCTCTCTCTCTCTCTCTCTCTCTCTCTCTCTCTCACTAGAATCCCTTTCCCGTCATTTCTCTCTTATTAATATCGGTACTGTCTTCCTTCGATATCCCTTAATCGGATACATCTTCATTGTTAATGACATTAGAATAGCTTTATTTCTTTGTACAAAGTCAAATAAAGTGATTTCATTAAAGTTCTTCGTTAATGAGACGAAGTTTAATACATTTAGAAAATTGTTAACCCCCATTTACTGAAGGCTTAGATAAGCTTTATTTTAAATAAGCCTGAACGCTGTTTACACCTTTCTGTATAATAATAATAATAATAATAATAATAATAATATGTAATAATAATAATAATAATAATAATAATAATAATAATAATAATAATGATAAATAATAATAATAATAATAATAATAATAATAATAATAATAATAATAATAATAATAATAATAGTTCTATGAGGTCCACATTAATAAAAAATTTTACGAGTTCGTGTATAATTTAAAAACCCACCATATAACTTTCGAACCCTTCCCTTTTATTTTTTTTATTTTTTATTTTTTTTGACTGAAGATGAATCCAGGGAAGGGTTCGAAAGCTTTGTAAAGGGTTTTTAAATTATACACGAACTCGCAACATTTTTTATTATTGTGGACCTCTTAAAACTTTATTAATATTATTATTATTATTATTATACAGAAAAGTGTAAACAGCGATAGAGAGTTTTTCCCAAACAACAACAACAATAATAATAATAATGATAATAATAATAATAATAATAATAATAATAATAATAATAATAATAATTATGATAATAATACTTTATTAAAAGTAATGGCTACTTCAGCAGCGTTACACTTGTAAAGATTCTTCTCTATTTTCCGAATAACGGCTTTTTCCTTGCTACTTAGACAGGCTAGTAGAGCGCCTATGGAGGTCATGATCAAATACAGAGTCAAAATTGGTGTATATATTTGAATTTTACAGATAAACTATGATACCATAGTTATCAAAGTCATTAACGATCTCTCTCTCTCTCTCTCTCTCTCTCTTTCTTGAAGCAAGCGAGCTTTCGTTTGGAGCTGCCAGACATCCTCGGGCTGGGAAGCTGAGGGTGGACTGATCTTGGAGCGGTGTCCGTCCTCGTTTATATTTGGAGTTGACAGCAGGGGGGTCTGCCCCATGCTGATCTACTATTGGCTGGTGGCTTTAGGTCTTCGTTTTCATTGGTGGCTTGAACCGGGTCTCAAGCCACTTTCCACGCATTGATGGTTGCTGTCAACTCCAAATATAAACGAGGACAGACACCGCTCCAAGATCAGTCCCCCTCAGCTTCTCAGCCCGAGGATGTCTGGCAGCTCCAGATGAAAGCTCGCTTGCTTCAAGAAAGAGAGAGAGGGAGAGAGAGAGATAGAGAGAGAGAGAGAGAGAGAGAGAGAGAGAGACATATATATATGTATATATATATATATATATATATATATATATATATATATATATATATATATATATATATATATACGTTAATGACTTTTGATAACTATGGTATCATAGTGTATCTGTAAAATTCAAATATATACACCAATTTTGACTGTATTTGATCATGACCTCCATAGGCGCTCTACTAGCCTGTCTAAGTAGCACGGAAAAAGCCGCTATTCGGAAAATAGAGAAGAATCTCTACAAGTGTAGCGCTGTTGAAGTAGCCATTACTTTGAAAAAAGTATGCTTGAGAGAGGGTCTGCTTCCCAAGTACAATAATAATAATAATAATAATAATAATAATAATAATAATAATAATAATAATAATAATAATAATAAAAATAAATAAGTCAGTACGTTACCTTATAAACTTCAGTTACCTAAAGATTTAATGGGCACATTTTCATTATTCATAAGATAAGAAATAAATTTGTATGCTCCTTTCTATATGCTCCCTTCTGGAAATTTGGTCTAGGAAAATGGAGATTGAAAATGAAAAATAGTGGAGAATGTAAAGAACTTTATCAATGTTTCTACTCTAAGATTACTACTACTACTAATATAATAATAAGAATAATACAATAATAATGCATATATATGTATATACGTACATATGTGTATATAGTATAGTGTATATATAATTACAGTATAGAATATATATATAGATAGTATAAATTCGAGATATATATATATATATAGATATATAATATATATATATATATATGTATAATATATAGATATATATATATATAATTATATATTATAATATATGTTAATAATCGTATATGTATCATATATAAATTTACTAAAATTGTAATAGCTAATTTTGTATAAATGAAATATGATTTTGCTAGACGGGACAAATAAATAAGTTTTTATCATCATGCCATTGTCTCATATTTAGAAATATCAAAGAAGAATCCTTCACTTTGAAAGATATATCTGTCGGTATAGTTAAAAAAATGTATATTAATATCACATACATTTAAAAAAATATTTAGCCAAGATCAAATCAGTTTGACCAAAGTGACATTATCTTTTTTTTCCTTTTTTGCACATTTTCTGGTGACACAAACAAATGAATAAAATGCCAGTCGCATAAAATAATGGGTAAATACGCGGTCCTCTTCAGAACGAAATTCAGGTGGAAAACTATTATCGAATAACGTCATGTCATTTTCACGCCGCCCAAACCCTATCTGCTCAACCGCCCCCGGAAGTGTTGTCAAATGCAGGGGCGTAAACGGCACCACAAATGAAAGTTCTTGATATTCCGCCGACGACTAAAAAGAAGGAAAAAAATATTTTGTAGTCCATGATTTTTTTGTGCCTCGTGAGAGGTGATTTTACCCCCGATATATGTATTTTATTTTTTTTTAGATTTTTTAGTAATTTGCATGAGTATTTTATTATATTTATATTTTTTGTCTTTTATTATCCTTCATAATTATTATCATCATATACTGTAATAGGATCTTTTGTAATATTTCATATTTTCATGCTGGATTATCCTGTTAGTTTAGATTGCCTTAACTTAATATTATTATTATTATTGTTATTATTATTATTATTAGTAGTAGTAGTAGTATTATTATTAAGCAAGCCTTCAATCCACCTTACAATAATATACAACGACTCTCTATCTACCGGTAAATATCTAAAGAAACATATTTGGAGCAGAAATAAATACAACACCAAACTCAATTTCGTTGACGACTTATATATTGGTCCTGTTTACAAAAACCTAATTTTTTTCTGTGATGTCAGGTCAAAAATACGTCTTCTCTTTACAGCGCAGACTGGGAGGAAACTACTTCTACCTCCCATTCGTTTGCTGTGCTTTGAAGGCTTCCCAATTTTCCTTTTAAGGCAAGAATCTATACGTTGATTTTAAGGAATAAAGGCACAAATGAAGACAGATGTGCATTATATTTATAAATAGATAGATAGATAGATGGTACCATAGCTTCAGTTACATTTCATTAACAAAACACAATTACAAAATAAGTTTTATTTTACCAAGAACATTATCGAAGCCCCCCGATGACGGTTCAGTGATGCAATGAGGATACTAATGTACTCGACTCCTCTTTGGGATTGTCTTAAAATCCTTATTATGAACCCCAAGCACCACGCTCCTCGCCCTCTGCCTTATAAAAGCTCTCCTTGGGGAGTGCCCACGAGGAATCTTTCAGGTCCTCATTGGAACCCTCGTGGTTGTGGGGGAAACAATGGTGCTCTGTGCTGTCCTCCTTCATTTCCTCTTTACCCCTCGTCAGGAATTCGCTCCCCTCAGTAGCTCCTCTTTCTTTTGGGTGCTGTCCTCTGTCATTCTTCACTCCTCCTCCCTTAAGTGGATAATTAAGGCTATTGCTTGTGTTTGTAAAGATTCTGCCCTGGGCTACCCCCTCTCTCTCTCTCTCTCAAAGCGTGATGCCACTTATAACACACACTCTCTCTCTCTCTCTCTCTCTCTCTCTCTCTCTCTCTCTCTCTCTCTCTCTTTTATGTTCGTACGTCTCTATATTCCACCATTATAGTTTTACTTCACTCCCCACGTTGCGTGTTTGCGCTTGTCATCTAGTTCATATCACTGACTTGCTGACA
>NC_087207.1:9896537-9899037 GCF_015104395.2 Macrobrachium nipponense
AATACAAATGCTGGTTAAAGACTTAGGTAGCCTCTGGAATCTATACCAGCTCCGAACCAGCAGAAGCTTGTAATTAAGATCCAGTGACTTCAAGGAAATTCATTCTTATTTCAATTATAGTTCCAAAGGAATGGAAGGTTGTCAAATAATGTCATAGTTGCCATCTGGGGGCACTGGTATGCCCACGACATGTAGCACTCGCAAGTTTTTCACATTAGATAGTTCTCCAAAACAATGTTTGTTTTATAGAGCTACCATCGTGCTCTCAACTGAAATTTCCTGGGGGTAGTCCACGTCCTTGTCCATAGTCGTCATCTGCGCCAAAGTATCAAAGGTCCAGGGGTACTCGAATCCTTATATTTATTTGTTATAAAGATTAGAGGGGCATAAAAAATATATATAATATATATATATATATATATATATATATATATATATATATATATATATATATATAGTATATATATATATATGTATATATATATATATATACAGTATGTGCAGAAAGTTAAGGCACGCCCTGAAAAAAAAAACTTTCGTTATATTAGTTAGAAAAAAAGTAGAAATTGGTATTCACATAAGAAATTAATATTTGATTACGTTCCCCCGACGTTTAATGACTTGTCTGATACGTCTAGGAACACTCATGGCCAGATTTTGGAGTGTTTCTTGGGGAATTTCCCCCCACACCTGGCGAATAGCTGCCTCCAACTGTGGGATAGAGGTGGTAGGGATGTTCTTAAGCTTCCCCTTAATGATGGCCCAGAGGTTTTCTATTGGGTTTAGGTCAGGGCTGTTTACCAGCCACTCATCAAAAAGGGTACAGCACAATCCTTGAGCCAATTCTTCACTTTACGGGCATTGTGACAGGGAGCACCGTCTTGCATAAAAAACTCGGCCCCCGTTTTCTCAAAACTAGACTAACAAGTCATTCAGCAATTCAAAAAAGTTATATTGATTCATCATCTGGTTCTTAAGAAGAATGACTAAATCCCCCACACTACCATAGGCAAAACCAAAAACTGCCCCATTCCATAAGGCTAGGAGGGTGCTTGACAGTCTTTTCTGTGTACTGGGGAAGAACATAGCCTCATTGGTCCAAAACACCTTCTTCCACTGTTCTTCACCCCAAACAACAAATTTCTTGGCAAATTGAAGCCGACAGCGCTGATGGCACTCAGACAGAAGCAGCTTCTTTCGAGCCTTGTAACTACGCAAAAGAAGATTGTCGTGGATACGCTGCTGCACCGTTCTTAAAGAGACGGGGCCTAACAAATGGGGGTTCTTTGCTTTTATTTCTGGGGCAGATAATGAAGGATCAGCCTTCAACTGTCGATGTATAACCCTCAGAGTCCTCTGAGAGGTTATACAAAAGGCCGTCCAGCTTAGGGGCAGGGTCAGGGATACATGAGTTGCCTGAATCTTGAAATCGTTTTACCCAACACCTAGGCCTTTCTGGGCAGCAATATCCTTATTTTTGACACCTCATTGTGAAGGTCTATTATTGCAGCAATCTCCTGTGCCAACAACACTGCGAGACATCACTAACACCAAAAAAAAAGCACACACAAAGTGTATAATGCGCACAATAAATGGTCCAAGCGCGGAGCAAAAAAAAAAAAAAAGCACATCCTCTCAACAGTGATACCCGTGACCTACTAGCCACTAGTTGGTTGTACTGCATGGGAAATGGTTGCCGGGGTGTACAACGCTACCAAACTGCCACCTATACATTTCGCTTACTGTAGGAAATTTTAAGGGGTATTGTCAAAAAGCGCTAAAAAACAAGGCACGGCTGTTTCAGTGCCTTAACTTTACGCACATACTGTATATATATATATATATATATATATATATATATATATATATATATATATATATATATATATACATATATTTATTTAAACTTGAAAACTTAAAAAAAAAAAAATCGTCAGCCTTTCTTGGAGTTTATTCCGCCACCAATGGCACAAGTGAGAACCGAATCCCAAATGTCCGCGTCCTACCCTACCCCATTGGGATGGCATAACATGATTAGAGTGGCTCAAGTATAGGCCAAACCCGCTTGATAGGACTGAGAGTATTACAAGAATACAATCATGACAACCCAATCATGTTATGGGCAAACCGGAGAGAATGCCGAGAGTCCTAATCCAGAACCAGACCCCCCTGGAATCCGTGGTCCCGCTCTAAAGAATAGTTCCTCCTGATCTCTCAGGTCCGAACATTATCGGGCAGTTGATGATCCTACCACATTTCCCACTATTTAGCTTTGGATATAAACCCAGTCCCAGCTATGATATCTTTTCCTATTTTCATGTCTAATAAATTTGACAAAGGTGGAAAATTCCACAACAATTAATCCAAATTATACGATGATCTATGGGACTCTTTGACTCGAACCCGGCAACAAATTCCTGGGTGTCAAGAGCCCCCTCACCACGTCAAGGTGGTCCCACTTCGAGGGGGACGAAGGAAAATTGAAACACTGGAGATGTCA
>NC_087207.1:9906537-9924268 GCF_015104395.2 Macrobrachium nipponense
TCTCATTGTCCATTCTCACGTAATTAAACCAGTGACGGTAAACTTTCAATTAAATTCAAAATCGTCAGATCACTCATTTCTCTTCTTCAACCATAGTTCAACCCCGGTTCTCATTTTTCACTATATCTGTATATATTACAGTAAGATCGTGAAAACCAGGGATTTCACGAAATCCCTGAAATTCTCTGGGAATTCGTGAAATCTCCAATTCACTTAGAACATTTGATCCCCATGGGCTAGTACTAAACACTGCGAAACATTGGCTCATATCATCTACACTTTTTCACCGTGTTTAGTACGAGCCCGATGTTCCCAAGTGAATTGGTGATTTCACGAGTACCCTGTAAATTTCAGGCACTTCGTGAAATCCCTGTCTTCACAGTCTTACTATTACTTAAAAACAATAAGTTTATCAAACAATATCTTAGCTTTCTGGTAGAACATTGTCCTACCTTCTTGAAGAACTCTGAAGAGGAAAACCTAGAGTGGAAGGTAACAGTTATTATAATCCAATGCTCTGAATCGTTACGTAGTGCTTGCTACGCAAGCATATCATATCGGGGGACGCATCATGGTGTGAGATACGCTTTTCGGTAAACCAATGACCTTGGAAAGATGCCAACGCGCCCTCGGGTACTATCCAGCATTGAGGTTAGAAAAAACTTTACAACTCGTACATACATTGATTTCGAACTCTCCCAAGAACACTGACCCAGGACAGTCCAAGTGGGCTTTGTTAAAGGCAATGGCTCACCATTTGATCACAAGTGAAGAGGGACTTTAGAATTCAAGCAGTTGAAATATAGCCCGTCATCAGTTTCCTTATAAATGCAACTGTCAATGACCTTGGCCAAGTCCCCTTCTTCACTTCCACTGGACGCTGCACTCATCTGCCGTGTGATTCACTAGTGGGAATAATTAGTACACGAATCGTGAAGAATACAGTAGGCTATAAAAACAAACACTACGTCACTTTCAGCTATTTAGTGCTTTGAGTCAAGTTGGGATATCAATAGAGAATTCATCCCAAGGCATGTTAAAAAAATCACTAAATAAAATTGACAGAATTTTTTTTTTTTTTTTTTTGTTATCAATGCTAAATTCAGCATTGAGTACTGCCCATGGAATGTCATCTAGTGTGATAAACTTGATTAAAAAGAGGACGGTCAATTCCAACTTGCATTGAGCCGAGGACAGGCGGTCCATCTGACCCAACCCGATTACGGCACGGAGGGTCATCTAATACGGGTTAACAGCCCTAGAGGCTCTCACCTTTGTCTCTGCTGATGACGCTTCTCCTGCAGGAGAAATCGCCTTCGTTTCAGAGGATGTTATTATCCGGGTAATTTGAAGGGAGCCAACCCCGTTTAGGAAAGGAGACAGGAGGGTGCGCCGGCAAGACTTCAAATCCCTTCATATTTCTAAATGAGCAATGGCTGGCATAAAGATAGACCAATGTCTGAGAGAGAGAGAGAGAGAGAGAGAGAGAGAGAGAGAGAAGAGAGAGAGTTTTCCTTTGCTTGCCAAGAAGAAAAAGAGCATAAAAATATCCAATGCAAAACAGTAAGCATGAAAAAGAACGGAAAATTAAAATCGAGAGATGAATCCCAGCTATAAATTTCCACGGTTCTACGTAAATGAAATGTGCCGTGAATGAATTATTTATGTCGAAGCAGATGTTAAACGCGGCCGAAGAGAAAAACGGGGTTGATTCTATGAGGAATTATTCCACCCGTTAAATTGACATTGTTGACGGCATGGCGGATGTGGAAGTAATAAAAGGCTGCAGGAATTACGAACACGCAAGCAAGCAAGCTCATAAGAAAGGGTGAAGAAACTGAAGTAAAGCATGAGGTGAAAGAAGAAGAGTAAGGGTGAAGTTCGAAGAGGTACGCTTTGCTGCTCGACTCTGAGTGAGTGCGGAAACAAAACAGAATCAGAAGGTAAGGCTGGGAGACCAGTCTTTTACTGACACGCCACCGTCGGAATGACTCGTCAAAAGTAAGAAACTGCACTCAACTGGTGGTGGTTATTCAACCAGTTTGAGCCAGTGGACATTAACCCTTAACCGGTGACCGCGAGTTCGATTCTCGGGCATTCCATTGAGGAGCCAGAAATGTGTATTTCTGGTGATAGATGTTCACTCTCGACGTGGTTCGGAAGTCACGTCAAGCCGTTGGTCCCGTTGCTGGTTCCATGCAACGTAAAAACACCATACAAACAAACAAACAAGACATTAACCCTTAACCTCAAAGTATTTACCAGTGATGAGACAGGAGGGAAAAGTGCTTAGAGAAATATTAGCAAATAAGTATGAAAATATTACGATGGGACATTCAATACTATACCCCACCATGGAAGCATTTTGTTGCGTGGGGGTGGAAGGAGAAGGGCAGGTGGCGAATAAAGTGGAATATTCTTAATCATTGTTAAAAAGATTAAACTTAAGTTTCTTCTAACCAATAGTCATCACTGCCACTTGTGAAATCATAACAGCACAATAACGAGATACAAAATCTCGAAAAGTGGCAGTTGGCCAACGCCTACGATGGGCTATTGTGACTAGGCTATTCCAAATTCAAAGTGTATCAATCACCTTCTATATTTCCTCCATCGCCAATTAAATACAATCAAGAGAAATCTGCATTGTTCCTTCAGTCAGTTTTAAGCTTGTAAACTACAAATCTCTCTGTGGGTGTGATATGCGAACTCTGTTACAAAGGAAAAGAAATTGACAATTAAGTTTTTCCTGCGTCCAACAGTTCGAATTCTTTGCACATCAAAGTTAAATCAATTTCCGCTGTTTGATTTCCTTCTTTGCTCAAATTAACAATACACTTTTAAGCCTGACTGCACATCCAAGGCAAATTCTCTGTGAAAGTGAGAGCGATTTTATTGCCATCTGTGGCCAGTGAGTCTTATTTAATAAGACTTTTGATCTGAGAGTCAAAGGGCCTTTACAGTAATATGATTATGATGTTTCCAACCTTATTTCACAGGAAGGAATATATATACATATATATATTTATAATAATATATATAATATATATATCATATAGTATATATATATATATATATATATATATATTAGTGTATATATATACCCATATGCATATAAAATATTTATATCATATATGTATGAATTTATAAATGCATACATGCGAGAATATGCATATATAAGTGTATTCATTTATTACATATATATATATATATATATATATATATATATATATATATATATATATAATATATACATATATATATATATATATATATATATATATATATATAAATATATATATATATATATATATATATATATATATATATATATATATATATATATATATATATATCATACATACATACATACATACATATAAACCATTTCTTATAAATAATTGCTCAACAACAAAAACATGAACAAAAATCATGAGCAAATTCATCCTTAATTCACGTTGAATCGAGGCTGACGCCTGTGTGAGGAAAACTTCCATAGAAGCACGCCTTCCCAAACAGAGGAATCATCATCGGCAAGCCGACTTCCTCTCCAAGCACTGCATAACACACTTCTATCTTGAAAAATTAGGGGTCTTCCACATCTTCTAGCCAGCTCTTCTTGAGTCTTCTGGTCCATTCTTGCCTCCCACATCGTACTACTAAAACATTTTCTCACCGACTTGGTTTTCTGTTTGCTTTCCTTGCACAGAATCGCAGCAGTACACTGAGCCACCTCTTTGCGTATGTCAAGCTTTCTTCGAACATTTTCCGTTCCTCTATTTTTTCTTTCTTTTCTAAATCAGCCATTCTTCCACAAGGTTTGGATAGATTTCCCATCTCAGGCAAAGATATTATGACGTTTCTAATCTTGCTACTTTAAACTTTAAACTATTAATGCTTCTTCCCTAGCATTAAACCCGAAGAACAAATTAAGAGGATCATTTCCTCATTTCTTTGTTGCAAAAGGAATTCTTATCAAACTGAAAAGGTTCCGTAAGCAAATGACACTCTAAGGCAATTGGAAATCCTTTCCAATGATCTGACGTCCTGCTAAACACGTTAGGCAGAGCTCTGTGAATTTGAAACCACTTCCGGACTTCGACAAGATTTTATCTCGCTCTGAATCACATCCTCAAGACGACAGAGTAGCCGATGAAATTACTTCCGGTGGAATAATCCGGATTCATCCAGGTACGAATTATACGAAATAAAGAACCAAAGGAGGAAACCGATTCACATTCGTTCTTACAGTTATCCATAGCTATGCTGATGTTAAACAGGATATACTGTAATGTACATTCTCTAATGATAATAGTACAGCATAAACTTTGCTACTTATAGCTTTGCGGCTTCCACTTTCAGCAAAAATAGTCTCAGGTTCGTTTTCTAAACAAACAAATAGTGTTTTCAGAACCATGATGTGAACATATATTGCCATACCATTCTTAACATTCAAGATCGTTAGTCAATCAAAGGAAAGTATAGAAGAGACGACCAATAGTACTATTTATCATATTCAGCATATTAATCTATTCGAAGACAAAGGAACTTTCTTGTAACAGACTGTATCTGACACTTAATTAGATACATGATTATAAAATGGAAAATGAAGTTTTTCTGAACGAAATTTTTTTTCTCAATTATATTAAGCTGTGTGAACGTATAGTTCCATTACAGCAGATATCTTGACAGAAGAGAAACAGTCACTGGCCAATGGTTACTATCAATATGCACCCCACACCTCCGAACACTTCATTATCAATGACTAAACTAAAAGCTCAAATGATTTAAACAAGTAAGCTACATAAGCAACGAAAAGGAAATGTTTCAAAGTTACAAACAAATGTGCTCCAGGCTACAATCTAGAGTTCTTCTCAAAAAGGGTAACCATATTAACCTTCATGAATTCTGGTCTCTCCCATAGGGTTCGTTCATGCGAATCTTTGGTTTGCATGAAGTAAAGGTTTTTTTAAACTTTCAGCTTGTTCGGTTTCAAGGCCTTGCACGGACTCGGCGTTATTGAGAGGGCTTTCATTCTTTTAACCGCATTTCCCTCTTTTCTAAACTGCAAAGCATCACTCAACTGTGTTCCACGAGTCCTTTTCCATCTGAGGGAGGGAGGGGGTGAGTTGAAATATAGACAAAACTTCAACAAAAAGTGGACCCGACGCGCGTTATCTTAGCCATTCATACAGTCATTATTAGCACTGCTAATTATTTTACAAAAGAATTAAGCACACACTTTCCTTATGCCGTACCCGACGTTATAATATTCTGCGAAAACGAACACAGTAGGGAAAGTATTCAAAGCTTCGCAGCAGAAGTTAAAAACAGCTACTAAACAATTCACTTAAAAATATCACCGTAAAAGTGTTGACAGGTGTTGAAATAATAGGCAGAGAAAAGAAACAGACAGAAGAGGATCGAGAGATCAGACAACGTTCTGAAGGGTCTTTTGTCAAACGAACACCTTTTAACTCGATTGTTGTTAGAAGCACAAAGAGGCAGTTCCAGCTCATCTGGTTGCCGACCCGTTGACCTTTGAGAGAGAGAGAGAGAGAGAGAGGAGAGAGAGAGAGAGGAGAGAGAGACTACACACAACCAATCTCTGTCATTCAGGACACTCATGAGGATACTTTATGAACGGATGTATTATTATTATTATTTATTATTGTTATTTCTTATTCTATTATTATTATTATTAGTTATTATTATTAAAAAAATAGTTTAACCAGGCCAATAACCTGATTATCAGCTCTCATAGGGCCTCCCAAAGGATATGAATGAATTGGAGTACCAAGTTTAGGTCCGGCTTGGCGATGAATGAAAATTATTTTTTTTTTAAATATTACAAAGGGCATACATTTTTTTACAGTAGAACACTACGCACATATTCAATACACATACTCATTTTCCATACACTCAATAAAAAACTAAGGAATGACACAAATCACCAAGTTAAGTAAAATGTTTAAAATTCGTATTTATTGAAATTGATTAAACGTCCTAGGGGTTTTTGTATTTTCCTTATTTATTATTTTTTATATTTTGTTAAGTAAATTACAGTTCTAAATTAATATTAAAAAATGGGATCATTGGAAATGTTGAAGATCTTGACAAAATTTCACAGGTCAATTTATTTCCAAAACTTGATTACCGCTGTTGGTTTTGTTCTGTGTATTTACACAATTGTTCACCTGTTATTATCACTTTGCATTCAGGCATTGGGCAGCAGGGTCGTGTGGGCTGTTCATTACAGGATTAATAGAGTACAGGGTTAGACCGACCCGTCGTTACTGCGCATATTTGTGACGTCATTGGTAGGTGGCCATAAAAGAAAACCAAGAAAACAAGTAAATTAAGGGTCACTATGGGAATTGTTTGCCCACACCCATTCTACCTCTTTCACGACCTTGTGTGAGAGAGGCCCGCGTTAATCTCCAGGTACTGGATGATAGTTTCCTTGTTCTTCACTCTGGTGGGGTTGAATACTGACTGATGACTTGGTTTTTTTTTTTACCTGAACCTCAGTCAGATCAGCACGTGACGTCATGCGCGAGATTGTCATATTTTGGGTCTCAAAATATGTCCTAATGGGGCGTTCAACTGCAAGTGTCCAGAAGAGTATGTATGGCGTATTCGAAAACGGGTCAGAATTACATGTCTGCGCCTCTCTCTCTTTCTCTCTTTCTCTGACATGATGAACCTCATTTTCCAACACTAGGTTTACCTGTTTCAAGTTACATTTCATTTTCTTCTTCACATATGGACTCCTTCTATATTCTACTTAATCAGCCTCTGTGTTTTCCTACAGACCCCACGTGAACCGGAATCCAACATATTTATATATACAGATTTTCCATTATTATACAATTTGTTGAGTGAAAACTGAAATCTGACTAAACGAGATTATTTTCCGGGTTGCAACTCTGAACGGCTTCTACAGCGCTTCTTGAGTCGCTCAAAATCACAAATTTTTGGATGTTACTTCCTTTATCATCTTGATGGCTGATGTGGTTGCACATAATCCTGCTGCAAAGACTGATGCATTGGCAAGAACTTCAGCTGCTAATGTATGGCAGAGTTGGTCATAACTTTCACCTCTCTCGGTAGTTCAGTGATTAGAAGACTCGTCACTGAGGTCTGAGTGGCTGTTATCGGTGGTTCAAATTCACCAGATAACTACAATTTATCAATTGCAATTCCCTTCCAGTATTATTGCCAACGTAGAGCGAATTTGATATTAATTAAACGACATTGGCCGTGTGAGCGTGTGTGTGTGTATGTACATAGAGACATATTACATATATAAATATCCATAAATGTGTATATGTAAACATAAACATAAGCACATAAAATCAAGGCAAATATTTTTTCCTACGACATTACAAATCATGTCATAATACAACCGCGCATACTGCACGGTACACTTCGTCTGTGTGATAATCCAAACAGCGCATAGTCATAATGTCTCCAAGACTATGAACATTGGATCGGCTAAAACCCTGAAGTTACCAGTGAGAGAACATTGAGCCTAGCAACTACCTGCGGTTAAAGACTCCACTACACTTGATTGTTGCCTTCCCCCTTCGTAATGGAGGTAATGGGCGCGTTATTCACGCTGCAACGTGTCATACGAGGCAGCAAGAGTATTTCGATGGATCAGGACGTATACGTAAGTACTTTACTTACGCAATCGCTTTTGATAGATCAATTTAAGCCGTCACCATTAATTATCCAAGTCAAAAGTCAAATTTGCAAATACTTTGACAATAAACTTGAACGTAATGGTCCATTTTTGCATATGACATTTACTTATCATTTCTTGAGTGACTCACACAAAATTGATTATGACGTCAATAACCAGAAAGTCTACCTAATCCAAACCTTTACATGTAATTAACATACAAATACGATCAAGTAGAAAATGAGCCCATGGCAGACTTCTCCGCACTAACCTTGTTCTCTCTCTCTCTCTCTCTCTCAGATATATAAACAAAAGCAATATTACATCATATCGACATTCGAAAGAAAAAACTGCCCCAATACAAAAGGGAGCGCCTCGTAGAGCAATAAATTGTGAGTCAACTTTCAGTTATTTTTTTCCATTCATTGTTCCTTAATTTATTCATGGTCAAATTCGTGATTATCAGATTTTACTCCCACTGTTCCTTACTCATATGTCTTTCTTTCACTAAAGGTTGCTGCTAAGTAGATTCCTTTTGAAATGTTGATGGTAATAAATATACACGACGAAAGCTACAAATCTCTTATTAGCCAAAAAAAAAAAAAAATAAAAAAAGTACACTTCGGGAAAATTTTGATTTACATCAGATTTTTGGCATTATGCCAAGCACTGGGGCAACTAAGGCCATTCAGCGCTGAAACGGAAATGGACAGTAAATGGTTAGAAAAGGTGTTACAGGAGGAAACCTCAAAGCAGTTGCACTATAAAACAATCGATAGGAGAGGGGGGTGGAAAAAAGAGAATATGAACGGAGGTACAGTAAAATGAAGGAAAGTAGTTGCAGCTAGGGGCCGTAAGGACGCTCCAATGAACCTTAAGTAATCCCTACATTGCGCCGAATAAGGTGCACTGACGGCACTATCCTCTTACGGGGTCTTTGGGTAAAACAGTTATGGTAAATGGATAACAGACCAAATATGCCACCCTACACAAGGCACTCTTTTTCATATCACGCACAACTCTTCCTTTGAACAGCATTCCAACTGAACCATTTCAGACCTTGTTCCTGGTTTCTTCAACACGCAAAGAAAACCTTCCCAGAATTTTTGCGACATCGTCTCGACGACGAAAAGAGAGAGAGAGATAGTAGTAAAACTCCAAAAAGGTTTCACTTGTTAAATTATGCATTGCTGCAGAAACATCGTCGTCCAAGACCCGTGTTGCAAAAGGTTCGAACAGCAACAAGCCAACTCCACTTTTGGTTGAAACCCGAAAGGAATATAGGAAGCCTCGACGCAGCAATCCTATTGCCAGGACGGTGAACCTGCGGGCAAGACTTCGCCTTTAAAAGGTTCTTGTCTGTTTGGGTATAGATAGAGAGGATGGCAGGAAATGAAGCGCCTTCCCGATGATGCGTGTCAAAAAAAAAAAAAAAAAAAAAAAAAAAAAACGAATATAAAAAACGAGGTTACGTTACTAAAATATAAAATGACATCAGTAAAATCTTTATAAAAAAAATGACGACAATGCAGATACTGTGCCAAGTCCAAAGCTAAATACAAGAATAATAAACGAGCTAACGACATTTAACAAACTCGTATTAGGCTTAAACAGATTTTGCTTATTGTGCTAAACCAAAAGTTTTTTTTACTAAAAAGCACCAATGCTTTTCCAAAAAGACAAATATACAAGAAACATCTATACTGGCTTCAGTATCCTGAAAGAGATGAAATACAATAAGAACAATGATCATGAGAAGCACAAAAATTAAAATGACTAAAAAGTTTCTGTCGGCAGAACCTGGAGATGCTATAATCACCATCGCCTCCAAGGAGCCTTGAAACGCCACCACTAAAGTGTTTTCTGCATTTTACTTACAGAATTCTCAAAACTCACTTCCAACCTCCCGTCTCCCAAACGAATCGGGTTCTTCCAACTCTTTCCACCACCCAGAGGAGCCTCACTGACGCTATCACCTACTATTCTCACCCAGGTGATGCAAAATACTAACCCAAGCCTTTTTTGTTATTTTTTCATCTCCTCACCATCATTTATTTTTAATAACATAAACTGTCACTAAACCAAAAGTGCCATCTGACTTTTTTTTTTGGGGGGGGGGTGGAGGGGGGGGGGGGACTTTATTCTCAAATCGACGGGATTTTTCAGATACAGTTTAACATTGACAAAACATGACTCATGTCTGCATAGCAATATGGAACACGACGTTATACTCATGTAGATTTTCATTTATTTAAGATTTTTCCTTACATTCAATTTCCAAACATTATTCAACCTGCCCACTGCTTGATCTGCCTTTTTTTAGATTTGCACTAAATCCAAATCAATAGAACATGCTTTGCATTTTACAGTTCTTAAATAATTAAAAGACGCAACCTCATTAGAAACTTTTTTCCAAATGAATTCATCATTTTGTGCATACTCTGTCCTCATTATTTCTGTTGTCTTTGGATCTATGAAAAGTTCCTCCTCTTAAGGTATCTCCTGCATTCTATTTAACAGGTTTTGTGGTTTATTGAGTTGTTTGCTGAGTAAGGCAGCAACAGCTGAGTATTCTGAGTCAGTCAACGTTCATTGTTCCTCCATACTAAACCGTATCTCCCACCTCAAACTTCTTACACACTCAAATCTACAATAAGGGAAAACAGCAAAGGTGACGTAATATTCCTTTTGCAATCTACTTCCTGCATGGCCATTTTCAATAAGCTTCACATATTTACCAGAATGACCTTAGTGACACAAAGACCTTTCATAATACTGGTCTGGTGACGTCGTCAAATGACTTCCTGTAATCGGCACATGCTATCAGAAAGGGATCTTTAAATTCCATAAATTACTTGACAATGTTTTCATTCACACAATTGACTACATCTCCAAGATAAGTCTGTTCATATCTAAGCATTTCGTCGGTTTCTCTTTCCAGCCAACTGAAGACGAATATGAAGAACATTGAAAAAGAAACCCACAAATTCAATTTGTAACTTGTTTACTTCTAAAGTATTTACATTAAAGTTTTACTCACACTCGAGTACTTTCAGGCCTTCTGTGGCCCATTCTCAAGAGATGTTTGGGATGTTAGCCTGGGTCAAGGCCCAGCAGTTCTCTTCAGGCGTCTTCAAGACTGCTGGGCCTTGACCCAGGCTAACATCCCAAACATCTCTTGAGAATGGGCCACAGAAGGGCCTGAAAGTACTCGAGTGTGGAGTAAAACTTAATGTAAATACTTAGAAGTAAACAAGTTACAAATTGAATTTGTGGGTTTCTTTTTCAATCGTCAGAAGAAAACTGAAAGAAGTTTTTGTTTTTGGTTCATGAAGAACATTCTTGACATCAGCCTCTCCAGTTACCAGACTAACTCAGATCACCTTTCTTTTGGTGTCTTTGCTGCTTTGCAATTCACAGCAGGATATGTGTCTCTGATTGCAAAGATAAAACATAAAAAGTTCATTTACGGTAAAGGTTAGGGCAAACGAAATGATCGCTGTAAGTCTATCAAATAAAAATTTCAAGAAAAGAAGACTTAAGGAAACGCATAATAAGAAGAAATTGTATTAAAAAGAGGAATATAGTGGACATTGTAATGAAAGCAGAGCTAACTAAAGAATACAGCCGTATGCAGTCAAAAAGAGATAGCTCAGAACACAAACCTTGAGGGTTTAGAATCCCTGCATCTTGCATCAATAACGTCTGCATTGAAACTGGACTCTGCCCTAGCATTAGTTCAAAAGCCCCTCAAGAGGTTTAAGAGGGGAGATACAACCGAGGTCATCAGGAGCAACAACAATATGAAATTTCAAACAACCAGAAAGAACATGAAAAAGACTAGGGTGCAAATGGGAAAGTTTCAAGAGAGAAAAGACAGGAAGAATAACGATAGAGACAGTTAACAAGTCCAGGTCTCGGCCCAGACATGTTGTGGGCCACACGAGCAAAATCGAACCCAATACTAGGTCTAAAGGCCAGAGGGGAATTAACCTTCCCACAGAAATGTAATGATCGTGAAAATATTGCGGTTCCCTTAAGCGAGATTTTTGTAGGGGAAAAAGTAAGTTTTAAAAAAATGTATAAAATGGTTTCTAATGTATTTGCAAAAATACTTGAGCCGTAGTGCGGGAGCACATCAAAAGATAGATATACAATATAATCAACGGAGGAGCTGAGGCTTACAAGGGCACCTGCTGTCTGTACCTAAGTAGGTACGTAAAAATATAACGATGAAAAAAATACATTTGCAAATAAAAGAAATAACGCTACAAAAATAAAATCAACAAAACCAAAACGTTATATAAATATTGTACTTTTCAAAGAAGAAAAAAGGGGGAGGAGCTTTGAGGTACACTGAACCCTGTGAAAATAGGTGTAAAAATAAACAGTTGGAGTAGAGAGATACAGTTTAACGTCTGTGCAGTCAGATCGGTTAGTATCAAGATATCAAAACTGTGTTAAGAATTATGTTACGATATAACAATGCGTTAACTATCCCAATCTGTGTTTTAGTGTACTTTCATCGCCATCTTGGTACTTTAGGCCCAATGGAAACAATGTCGAAGCAAAAATGTTTACGTTTCTATCTCCATCTTTACCCTTCTATGGGATTTCATTTGCTAACTCTATCCCTCTCTCATGCCTCCTCTTACGTCAGCCAATAAAATCCTATTCTTCTTCAAAGCCTATACTTCCAAAGGGAGGACGCACTCAACTGAACAGCGCAATCGTAATTGGAAATGGTCTCAACAGTTGAACCAGACTAATAATCGACCTGTCCGTCTTTCAACTTCAATATTCCAGGAATATCAAACCTTTATTACAATCTGGCAAAAACGCCATGAACTGTTGAGGACTCTTACCGTGCAATAACCAAAGTTGAGAACTATTCCGAGGAATAGGAAGCACTTGCGAGCGAGATCGGACACGGACTCGGCGAGTCTGGAAAAGGGGTTCAGATTAACACAGTGTAAAATAAAGACTTCTTGCCCAAAATGTACAGTTACTCTTTGTCTAACAGACTGGGGAGGAACTCTAATGTTAAATGAAATATTCAATGAAGACTTAAACTTGAGACAGGTCACAGGGGCAGCACGTGGACCGATGGGGACAAAAGGAAATTCAATCGAGAAGGGATAAACGAAGCGTTTTGAATATGGAAATTAGCAAGAGTTCGTCTTGGTGAGAAACAGGCTGGTTGGATTTGCACTTTCTAGACCTACCTTTTAATCCTGGAGGCTTGAACTGTGTCTGATATGTGAAGGGGGTCCGGCCGGCCTCCGGCGCCAAATCTGCAAAGGTGCAGGTGATGCTCCTCCTCCTGCTGAAGTCATCCATTCCTCCAAAACTTTGAAGAGTGGAGTTGCTGATGGAATTAGTGGGATATAAAGCTGAACGTCAACTTCAGCAAAAAATAAAAAAAAACTTAGTTGATTTGGCAATATCATACCATTACTATGCTCGCTGTTGATGATAAATTTCGCGCAATTGAAACTGTATTTACTTTAATTAATGAATATTTGACAAAACTGGGTGATCATTTTGTCCCCCAAATTTTATTTTCCGTCATTAAAAATATATATCAGTCAATGCTGTAGAATACTAAGGTTTCCTTCTCTCATCCACTGCTGAAATACGAGTATTATCTCCCAGCTGAATGAGAGCAGCCTCCCGAGTCTCCGTCTGATGATTTGTAAAATATTCTTGTTTATTTACCTGTCATTTTCCCTTTACTGTGGAGGCTTGCTTTGCAGTCCCGCTCAGTCTTACCCTCAATTACAACCCATAATTCCTTTCTCCAACTTCAGAGCTCGGCATCAATAAGCATGACCTTTGACTGTTAAATAAATTATACGGTTCCTTTTCCGTTCTCTATTTGTATTTATTTATTCATCATATTCCATTCAACAAGGTAAACTATACCTTTTCGTTCATATTTAGTTTAGCAATCATCAAATTCCAATCATCAAACATTCTCCTCAACTTGTTTGTCTGAGAGACAAATTCCTGCTCTGTTTGTTCAAATACCTCAAATTGTTTGCGTGTTTTAGCTGCAGTGTTACCAATCCCATCAACTCTTTCAGTTCTTCAATCAAAGCTTTCATCTTTTTCCAGGTGTACATCGGTTCTATTCAAATAAACTATGATTTAACATAAATATCTTTCCAACAAATTCTTTTATTCCGTCCGTTATAGGAAAACTCCCAAATAGCACATCTTGTTGCACATTGATATATTGAACCTGGAAGCTTTCTTTCATCTCAACCTTCACCTCCTTCCTTTCCTTTGCCTGTCACTGACACGATATTCTATGAAATCCTGAGGTCCAGTCCCCACAAAGTAGTCGCAAAATCTGCAAGCACATCAGTGGAGCAGTGATCGATTTCTTTACACGTAAAACTACAATCACTACAGTCTGTTTTACTTTTCTTTTTCTTTTTTTTTTACTGACCGATAGCAGAGACATCAACCAATCCGTCGGGGATTTCTGCATTTGGAATAAAATCAGAAACCCTTCCTGCGTGAATAACACTGTTTATTCACATCTTGAGTGCAGTACGGTATTTACTTGAGGCTAAAGGCCAAAAGCGCTGGTCATTCAACGCTGGAAGGGAAATTGTGAGTAGGCAGGTTTGAAAGGCGTAACAAGAGGAAAACCTCGCAGCCGCACTATGAAATAATTGTTAGGTTAGGGAGAGGGTTGATAGTAAGACGAAAGATACTATGAACTGAGGTACAGTAAACGGAATGAAAGGGGGTTGCAACTAGTGGCCCTGAGTGCAATGATGGAACTACCCAACTGCGGGGTCGCATCTTTCGTGCAACGCTGAAATGCTTTCAATACATCGTTCCAGTGTAACTGACGGGTTTTAACGAATAAATAACGTAATGAGATAGATCACACAGTTTCGTTCCCTATAAAAGTTTAACGGTCCAGCAACCACTTTCAAGGTGCTGTGTAGCTACCGTGAAGGTATAAAATTATGAATGAAGTATTTTTATTCGAATGAAATCACAATCGTTGTTTAGGACGTTGGAAACAGTCAAACCTTTTCAGTTGTATTGAAGACATTGAAGACTGAAATGAAATCCCACAGGGGAACCAGAGGAATCTGGGGCAAGAAAGACATTGCAGCATGAGTGAGGGCACCATTATGGTTAGAAAAGATTGACCAATTTTTAAATAGGACGTTTCACTGGATTCGATAAAAAATGAACTCATTAAAATCTGATTAAAACATTAATATGGGAAATACGACCATGAAACAACCATTGTATTATGGGTTAAAACTGCTTGGCCAAATCGTTCTTCGTACTGAATTTAGAATAATATTTGGTTTCAGTATTGACACTGTCAGACCTTTCAAATTCATTGGCGAAGAGAAAGAAAAAGAGATGGAATAGTTATTTTTTCTGTCTAAATAAATCTGACGGCGAATAAAGACCCAAAAAGACTTTCTTTTACTTGCACCATTCTAAATGTATGTCTCCTGATTATACACACAAGCACTAGTACGAAAATGCAAACAAGTACATAGCAGGACCCACAGGTATATTATTTAATATACGCATATGCATACAATTCATTTGACAGAAATTGTTTGCTTTAGTAACATCAGTGGGTTTCTTGCAGGAATCTTCATGACGTCGGAGTTGATATCCGATTCTCAGGCGTCAACTTCTGCTGAAAAACACGCAGACTTCCTTCTATGCATTGGTTTTTTTTCCAAGTTTTGGCCAAATTGTGGCATTATCAGCAACTACTGACGTACACTCTACACTTACAATCTATCTAAATCATCTTGCGGAGGAAAAAGTTTAGTAAATGAACTTGAGACCTGAATACAGGTTAGTCAGGGGATCAATTAAAAGCTTAACCGTTCCTAATGGTTAAGCTTTTTATCCCCGGCCCCCCGGATCAACCAGTCATCAAGACTGAAGGTCATTTATATGAACTCTCTCACCACACGATATAAATAGGTTGTAAATCAGTAGTTGCTTGATAATGCCACATAAGGTAAAGAAAGAGGTGCGACACAAACCAAAAAAAAAGAAGGACGTCTGCATATTTTTCTCCAGAATTTAACGCACGAGAATCGGAAACAAACTCCGACTTAACGAAGATCCCTGCAAGAATAAAACCATTGATGCCACTATAAAACGATTGTTTTGATCGAAAACTATATAGAGAAAACTGTGCCCTAAGTGTGAGTGTGTGTGTGTGTATTATATATATATATATATATATATATATATATATATATATATATATATATATATATATATATATATATATATATATATATATATATATGTATATATATAAATATATATATATATATATATATATATATATATATATATGTGTGTGTGTGTGTGTGTGTGTGTGTGTGTGTGTAGTAGGTATGTGTGTGTGTGTGTGTGCAATCATATACAGCAAGAATCTGACCTAGAGTGTGAAGAGATATTACCCTATTGGCGAATAAGCGAAACTCATAAGAGCCAATGGCAGTCACACACCCCTACCATGTTGATAACTTGGAATTTATAAAAGCATTCCCAGTGCAATGAGGCAGAGGGAACTTGGAGATATGGTCTTCAGCTTCATATCCTGCCATATGACCGACAGCAAGTAGTAAGAGGAGACGAGATCGCGGGATCTTATATTGTATGCGCGGAATTTTTACAAATATTGAAAAAATGATGTTGATGAATATTTTCCTATGGGATGAATGTGAAATCCTTGCGCAGCGAGGATCATTTGTTCCACTAAAGCATCACATAAAAAACAATTGAACGCATCATTTATTGTATTTGAAAATATTATGGACCGTGAAACGACGCAGGTTAGCATGGTTTTAATCGAGGAGCCTTTGCACGAATTACAAAAGTGCATAACTACGAAGAATACCTCGTTAGTATGCAAACCACAAAAGCACAACTTTCGACTTTGGGCGCTTCATTTTTGTTCATTAAAAATTAGTGCTTTCCACGTCAAATTGTGGCGGTGTGATCCATTATTCTTTGTTTTCGGATATCCCAAAGATTATAGTGCATTTGTAGGTACTATTCATGGAGTTGGGATTTATTTCTTCTTTCTGCTCTGGCTCATGTAGCTCACGGGTTATTTTCCCAAAACATAGGAAACGCCTTTGGGTTAGTGAAAGGCATAATTTTTTTTAAAGAAGCCCTAAGTTAGGTTTTTGTTGGTATAAATGTGACGAGACCAACTTAACATGTTAATAAGTGATTGCCAAATTACAACATATCTCACTCCCCAAGTCTCTTAGCAATCTAGAATCCTTTTTGAAAAAGTTTCCCTATATTGATAATTTGCTTACGTCGGTTTTGGAATTTCCCTTCAAGAATACGCAACTATATGCAATAACTGTATCTTCAATCTTCTTCTTTCAGAAACTCCTATTTGGGAAAAATCCCCAACGACAAATAGTAAAGACTATATAGGTACATGGTCTCAAAATAAAAACAATGCCTTTCTCCCGCCATGTTTTGAATACTCGTCTTCCATTGGCCGCTTTTTCAGTTTTAGCTTTGCCATTTTTCGTATTGTAAATATCTACCTGAAAGATAAGAACATCCCTGACATCTGGAAGGAATTTTGTGATAAGGAGCCTTCCACACTTTGCCCACTATATCTTACAAGCTGCTCTTATATACGTGCTCCATCGCCTTCACTTCTTTAGCATTCGTACATAGCTATTTACTAATTTATATTATATATTAATAATAATAAAAGAAGCCCATAAAAACGCAAAATATAGAGAGAAAAATACTGTCTTTCAGAGGACTGCTGTCTCTCTCTCATGCTCAGCGGGAGTGACCTAAATGGCTTAACCTGTGGATGGATCTCTTGGTATAAATACCACCTTTTCTGTAACTTTTCTCATTCATCTATTTGAAGAGGGAGACAGCAGTCTCTGAAATATAGTATTTTCCCCTCAATATTTTAGCGTTTTTTTTTTTTTTATGGGCTCCCTTCTATTAGAGGGAATTCTGTTTTAACAGAACACTTTTACCAGT
>NC_087207.1:9924768-9989768 GCF_015104395.2 Macrobrachium nipponense
GGGAACTGGGCGTCTTGCTATCATCAAAAATGGTGAGTTATGTTGACTGACAAATAAAAAACTCTATCAATAACAATAGCGACGTGTTGTTCCCCTGTTTAATAAACAGAATTTCCTCTTCCGTCCTGCATCTGTCAACTTTTATTATTTATAACGCACAGCTCCGAGCAGCGCCTCAGATTCTGCCGTGTCGAGCCTCATTTCCATACGAGAGATCTCTGATTCCGGTGGGAGGGGGAAGCGCAGTTTTTATTCGAGCTGGAGGGACTGCAGATATGAATGGCATGGAATATCATTCCTGGAATTTAGCATAATGATCTCTGCGAATGCAGCGCATCAGCCAAATGGTCTTCGTAAATAAAATACTTTTTTGGCATTTCCAGGGTGAACTACCTAACAGCCACTTCATCTACACTGAAGGTTTGGTATTTCGCAACTGGTTCACTAGATGTTTACAATTATTACTTCTTTATGTATATATATATATATATATATATATATATATATATATATATATAATATATATATATTATATATATATATTGTGACGAAGTGCCAAGTATCTGGTTACTCACTTACCATTCATTAATTGTTACCTCACGACAGCCTGACACCTACACCTTCATCACAGGTACTAAACGACTGAATACTCTAAAGGCAACGGTGATCCCTTAAACAACTTACCAGTATTGCAGAAAATCAGACTAAGTTCATCAAAACAGGTGTGAGGTAATCTTGGATGTAATCAAATTAATTAAAGGGTATCACTCCATCAACAACTTTAAAAGTCTAAGTATTTCCCTGATTTCAGAAGTCAGTATTTCCCTGGTTCTAACTCACTTCAAGTAAATTGAAGGAAAACAGCCCAATTACCACTCTATGTTTCTCCCTAAACACACATATATATATGCATGTATACTGGTGAAAAAGAAAACACTTATAAAAATTTTAAATACAAAAATTTATTGTCAAACTCAAAATTTATAAGTGAAATTCACAATATCTGGGAAAATTACTGTTACTTGAAAACAAAGCAAAGTTTAATTAATTATTGAATTAATTAAACAAAATTAAATCAAAATTAATTTATCACAAAATTCAAGAAAATTAATTCAATCAAAATTCAGAAGTGTTAGATAATAATTAAAATTTGGAAATCAATTCACAAGTGCTAAACAACAATAAAATTTGAAAAGAATTATAAGTAAATGCAAATTAATTCACAATTGTTAAATTCAATTAAATGTGCAATGATAAATCATTGAAAAGAACTAAGTTGATTAAATTGTGAATGCAAATGAAAACACAGAAAAATGTGGAAAATACCAAAATTGTAAAAAGCACAAATCACACAGAATATAAAATAAAAACACACATTTCAATAAGAAAATGGATAATGCACAATAAATAGACACTTCAATAAGAAAAAATTTAAAAAACACAAAACACAAAAATTTGCAATGTGTAAAAATTGAAATCGTTCTTCAATTGTCGGTAACTATTAGTTGCAACTAATAAACTCCAATAACACACATTACCTTGGTACCAATTTTCTTTGTGCTGCAGCTTGTTCAAAAAACTTCACCACCCAATTCACAATATTTCCAAAAATAAAAAGGCAGCGTTACACACTTGTATAATGTTTCTTCAGATACCACAAAAAGCACTAAATAATACTAAATAACTCTAAGAAATATCAAATCTGAAATTTACGAGCGACCATTCAGTAAGTATAAAATCTTTATGTTACTTTGAAATCAAAAGTGGCATGTGTGAGAGAGAGAGAGAGAGAGAGAGAGAGAGAGATAAACGCTATGAGGATTTAAGTCTGAATGAATCTCTCTTCCTTACGGAAACTGGACAGTGGATATCACACAAAACGTTTTGGGAATGCAAAAGATGATGCATTTTACAAAAAAATCGTGAAATCTGTACTTGGTTATCGACAGAAGTACGTGTATGAAACCAGTCATAAACGTATTAGCTCAACAAAGACACGTATTCAATCGAGACAGAAGTCAAGCGAGTAAGTATGATTAAGATTGACATGTATCCAAAACACAACGGAGATCTCGAGATCTCTAATCAAACGTGTTGACAGGTTTGGAAAACAAAGCAGAGATTTTGGGGTCTCTTAAACTCGAGGCGATGACATATTAAGGAAACAACTCTAGCTCGGAACGGACAAAGTTAATCTCTCTCTCTTTTCATTCTACGTTATATATTCTTTTACTATCCTATGTGAAATCTGAACATACATTTTAGACATCCTATAACTCTAAGCTAGCTAAGGAATCTGTAAATGTTGCAAAACTCTTTTCTAACATTTCATATAGTCTAGGAGAAGATATATGCATTTTGAAAGTAGCAACATATAATATATATATATATATATCATATATATATATATATATATATATATATATATATATATATATATATATATGTGTATATATATATGTGTGTGTGTGTGTGTGTGTGTTGGTTTTATTCTTTGGAATGCACAATGCAGTTGACTATTAATATTAAATGCATACTATGATTTAGCAACTGGAGGTTTTTTTTTTTAACTAATAGGTAAGATGGGTTAGCTAGCTAACCATGGTAGGGAATAGTTTAGAAAGTTAGGTATTAGTAAGAGTAATGTAAAGTGTTGTTTATCCACAATTTTATTTGGGTAATAGTATAATTTTTCTTACTATGGCCTTAATATTAACATATTACAATATTGATTTTGCATTATATTAACATGGTGAATTGTAATGATTACACATTTTAAATTTTATTTCTTAATAGTTTATTTCTTATCAAAAGTTCAATTTTCTAATTTCAACCTTAATGTTAACTTACCATAATGATTTCGTTTAATCAAATTTGAATTTGAATATGTTTTCAATGAATATCAAAATCAATAATCATCATTCTGAGAGTCGTAAACTGGTTTGTTATTTTCTTAAATATTAGTAAAAAATTAGACTGCTGATCCAGCGATGATACTGAAGTGAAATACCAAGATTATAAGATAACTTCCCCAAGATCGTCTCCCAAGGAAAGAAAAGATTTTATATATTTGCAATATATCTTTGATTTGATTTTATATGTTTGCAATATATCTTTGATTTGAAAGGTGTAACAGGAGGAAACCCCAAAGCAGTTGCACTATGAAGCAATTGTTAGGCGAGGGTTGATAGTAAGATGGAAGAAAGAGAATATGAACAGAGGTACAGTAAAAGGAATGAAAGTGATTGCAGCTAGGGGCCGAAGGGACGCTGCAAAGAACCGTAAGTAATGCCTACATTGCACCGAATGAGGTGCACTGACGGCACTACCCCACCCACCCTACGGGGATTTGCAATATAACTAACAGTTGAATGTTCTAGTCAATCGATTTTCCGAATTTCTGTAGCAGATATCATTCCCGAAAATTGTGTGAAGATCGAGAACTTAAGAATTTCATCTTATAGCAGTTCTACTTCCATTGCGTTACTGTTTCATGAAAAAGTTTTTTTTTTTTCATTCATGAACTCTTGAGGCATTAGGTTTAATACTAAATGAGTAATTTTTTTTTGTGCTGTGACTATGATTTACAAGTAGCAAAATATCAGAATATCAGTGTATTAGAATGATTACTCTGTCGCTAAAGGACTTGTCCTCTCAGTTATATGACGAAACCACAAAGCACTTGAATATAAACAAATAAAATTAATTACACACACATATATATATATAATATATATATATATAATATATATATATATATATATATATATATATATATATATATTGGGTGAGTGTGTGCGTGTACGTGATGTGATTACCTGATTACCTGCGGCTCGGAAAGGAAGCGAGAAGTAATTGTTTTTCCCGAAAACGTTGTGTGTCAGCTAATGGCGCACGGAATCCTCCTGTCTTCCATGAGATCCTCCTTCGTGGAAGACCGGCGTAGGCAATTGCTTTTCTCGACAGATCCTTTGCAGGTGGAGAGGATTCTCTAATATTTAAACAACGCAGTCGAATTCTCTCTCTCTCTCTCTCTCTCTCTCTCTCTCTCTCTCTCTGCATCTGGTTTAAGAGGACAACTAATATTTTCGCGGTCTCCCTTCAACAGAATGAACTTCACGCGAAGTCATGAAAATTACAATGAGGAATCCCGTGAACTAAGTAAAGCTTCATTGTTAATGTTTATATAACTTCAGGGATAATCCAGTTATACGTTTGAATCCTTGAAAAATAGTAATTAACTGTAGGCAAATCCTTTTGAAAGGGAAACAGATCGTGTGCAAGTCATTTCAGTTTTTCTTACTGTGCTGGGGGGGGGGGGGGGGGGGATGCCTAGAGCGAGCCGGGGTTGAATGGTATTTAGCCGACTTTGGTTGTTTGTAGCCAGTGTGGAAAAAGGTATACTAAACACTCGCATGGAAGACACATACACACACACACACACACACACACACACACACACATATATATATATATATATATATATATATATATATATATATATATATATATATATATATATATATATATATATATATATATATATATATGCAATGTAAAAACACCGTGTCGTGCTCCTAAGTAATGAGTAGAAGGATCCACAGTGATATTCATATTTTATCAAGACGAAATATATATTTGTAGAAATATTTTCAATGATTAATCATTGCAAATATTTCTACAAATATATTTCGTCTTGATAAGGCAAGAATATTACTGTGAATCCTTCTACTGATATATACATACGTATGTATGTGTGTTTGTATGTACATAAGTATATGTGCGTGTATGTGTTCACATTGTGTGTTTTTTCGCACATTTGACGAGAAACTTTTAGTATCATGGAAAAATTGAACACCTCTTTTGCCCCGTAGGGGATTAGTGCCGTCATGCGGTGCACTGTAGGCATTACTTAAGGTTCTTTGCAGCGTACCTTCGGCCTCTAGCTGCAACCACTCTCGTTCCTTTTACTGTACCTCATTTCACAAACTCTTCCTTCATCTTACTTTCCACCCTCTCCTAACACTTGATTCATAGTGCAACTGCTTTGAGGTTTTCCTCCTGTTACGCCTTTCAAAGCTTTTAATATCAATGTCCATTTTAGCGCTGAATAACCTCATAGGTCCCAATGCTTGGCCTCTGGCCTAAATTCTATATTAAACTCAACACATCCTCTGGACACTTACCGTGATTGCTATGAAGCTCAAAGGGGTGCTGCCTCTATGGTTCCTTGTAGTTTTTCTAACTACCATATTTTTCGTTCATTATTTTTGGGGTTAAAATGAGCAGAAAACATCACTATATGTTTGTAGCAAGTCCTGGTTCCTGAAGTGGCCCTCGTAAGCTTTTGACAAGTAACCTTGCCACGCCCATTATTTGAACAAAGGCCAAATTTCACCCAAGTCGTTCGTTCAGTTATAGTAGTACTTCAAATGAAGGTCAATATGGGGTCTTTATTGTTTACAGAATAAATCTTTCACATATTACAATGGATCGTAATATGGTTGAAGATATCTCCACTGGGCCTAAAAAGCTAAACAAAGATATAATAGTTATTATTCCTGGAGAGGCGTTCATGACAAATAATCATTTACTTAACAGTTTCTGGGAACCTTACGGAAAATTACTTATGGCATAAACAACATAGTGGCCATAGTTATTTTAACTTACTCGGAGAATAAGCCTACAAACTACTTTGTTGTTGTTTGGGGGGCGGGGCGCGGTGGCTGTTGTTTACGAAACCCTAAGTTCTGAAGATGATGTTTCGCGTTAAGTTAAAGATAAAGGAATTTTAGGAGAGGATATGTATGACTTATTTATTAGAATGAAAATGTAACAATTAAATAATGTTCATGTTAAACAGTACAGAAAAATTTTTTCTAATAAAATAAAGCGTATTTATTTTGATTTACGTTGGTGAAATAGCACTCTATTTGACTGTAGATTTTAGCACGCACCCCGAGTAAGCTGGAGGTCGGATCACGCTGCGGTACAGCTGTCATCACGTCCATATCAAGTGAATCCACTTAACGGGTTAACTTATGACACAGCCTTCCTAACTAACTGAAATTTGTTGAAGGTAGCAGGTAATTGCAGCCTTCAACTTACCCTCCAAAACTTATAATTAAATTTTGGAAGGCTCCCGGCGAAACTCCTCCAAAGCAGGTAAAATGCTGCTCATTTTGGGCCACTTATCCCCCTGATGGTGATAGTTTTATTTAAAAAAAAAGAAAAAAAAAGCTGGAAATAAGTTGATTTTTGCCCCAAAAAAAGAAAAAAAATGCGCCGATTCGGTAGCCCAATGACTTATATGAAATATTGTCATTTATTAAACTTCAGAACAAATGAGTTTGTGTAGGCTGCATTTTATACGTTTATAGTCCTTGTGAAGAATATATCAGTTTTAAGAATGATCATAATCCTTATTTCCCTATTCATCCAATGCCTAAAGAAGTATATGCCGAGGTAATAACTGTTCTTTTCAAAATTTTATTTCTCTCTACATCCATATTCTGTCAGTGGGCACACAGTACAGAAAGGCCATTTTATTTCCCAATTTAAGGTAGCTCGTCGTACGACATTTGGTTCTCCTTCAAAGCTGAAGCATTGTAATTTATTATCAGTCAATTTATCACCTTACAAAAGATGTAGTTCATTATGTCTTAGAAGCATTTTTTAACATTTCCGTTTGATTGACTTTTTATCTTTCATTCTATGGCATAACTGATTTTATATATAAAGAAAAAGCTGACATACAATTATAGTTATTTTATAGTTAGGGTTGATGTGGTTTTTTTTCCGAGTTGATCAAGCATTTCCAGTAGCTAGTACACCGTTGCATAAAACTTCGTCTACATATCTCCTAGAGAGGTTTTCAAAGAGAGAGAGAGAGAGAGAGAGAGAGAGAGAGAGAGAGAGAGAGAGAGAGAGAGAGAGAGGACTTCTTCTTTTATCTTCCTCTTTCTAGCAACTTTGTTGTATATACAGTGGAATCTTTCGAGGGGGCGCTGTCCCACAAGGCATGAAATGGAAATTGGAAGGAGGGGAATGCTCACCTTCTCTCTCCGCAAGTGAAGAGAGTTGTTGTATCAAGACAAACCAAGCGTCACTGATTCGCAGGAATCAGGTCACGCATTTTTTTCCGGGTATAGAGACAGGGATGGGTTCGACTCAACAAGCGAGGTGGGTTCCGCGAAAAAAAAAAATGTTATTGCGAACTGACCTCTTCTTCTCAATAGGTTTCTACGATTTGGTCTTCCTGGAAATAGTACTTCGTAGATTGCGTTTTCATAGTGAGGGGAGTCTGGGTCGTTTCTCTATTTCTGTGAAAGATTGAGTGTAGTAGACTCCACCGGTGTAGCTGGTATGGAAGATCGCTCAGAAGAGGAGGGAAAGGCGGGAGAGAGCAGCAGATTCTGATTCACTTGAGAGAGAGAGAGAGAGAGAGGTTGAAATTATTGATAAGACAAATCCCTTCTTTTATTCATGCATTCATGACCTGCCCTCTCATCCCGATATAATTTCAATCAATATTCATAGGCTATGTGACTTCCCCTTTGAGTAACCGGTTGACTCTCCCTTCTTCATTTAATATTTGACGCAATCAAGTCACCCCCCTCCTTAGTATAGTGGCCCCGGGTGAGTCCCAATCTCTTTCTTTTTTAATAATATAAACTCCCACAATAATCGTGTCATTGATCTGTAAGTGAAGTAGCTTCAGATCACCTATGTTTCCCGCTTTTATCTTTGTTCGAGACTGCATAGAATATTATCTTTTTTGTTTTGTTTTTTTGTCACGGGAAAATTTTCTTCAGAAATGAGTTGTCCCTAGGAATTGTTTATCTTCCAATGTTGTTTGTGTTCAGATAAAATTAATGTTTTGAATAGTCTAGTCTTCATAAAACGTTTGATTTAAGGCATTATCTATTGTCACGTCTTTGTCTTTATTTATCTATTATTTTTGTTCACGGTCAAGCATATTCAATCTCTCTCTCTCTCTCTCCTCTCTCTCTCTCTCTCTCTCTCTCTCTCTCTCTCTCTCTCTCTCTCTCTCATCTCTCTCTATAATATATATATATATGTATATATATATATATATATATATATTATATATATATATATATTATTATATGTATATATATATATGTGTGTGTGTCGAGAATATGTAGAAAAATCCCATTTCCTGTTATTTTATAACAGGCTTTTCAGCAAACTGTCAGAGCTTTCACTCTTGATATGATTCATACTCCTGTCATCTCCAGGAGGAGAGATTGCTTCCTTGATCCTGGGGTGAATGTCAAAGGCTGGAATCTATCAGCCAAAGACTTTGATAATGACAGATGCCCCAGTGACCTGTGTAAGGTAAATTGAAATATGTCGTTAACAGGTGAGTGGGATATTAAAGGATGATTATTTCGTAATCTTCTTTTGAGGGATATATTGATTAAAGCTTACGCCACTAAGGAATCTGTTATTGAGCTTTATTTTCTTATTTATTTTAATGGTCAAAGTTGTCGCCCGATGGAACGCAAGGAATTTACATCGATTTATCACTCTAGTTCTTAGTCATCCACACGGTAATTTTTTTTCTAATGAAATAAGCATTTCTTCAGGTCAGCACAAAAGAGGGCTTTCACTACAATTAATTTGCTTTATAGAAGAGACGAGCTTTGTAATTCATTACTCAGTCTCGTTTGTCTATTTATAAAGTGTCTTTTTTTAACTAATTCAATAGATCCTCTCTTCTATAAAGCAAATTAATAGTAATGAAAGCCTTCTTTTGTGCTAACCTGAAGAAATGACCTTATTAACCATACATCCATAGCATCCTCGGTGTCTTGTCTATGGCAGTTCGGTCACAAGGTTAAGTCCTTGTCCTTAAAACAGATATAATTTACTTTATTCCATTCACTCTAAAACTTTCTCACATAATTGTTTAATAAAAAAACAGAACTGTGGAATCTCTGACCCTCCCAATGAGATAAATAGACGACTCTCTCCCTCTACCAACACATTTATCTTCCAGATACAATCATACTTTCGTGCATACATCCATAAATACATACATAAATACTTACATACATACACACACACACGCACATATATATAATGTGTATATATATATATATATATATATTATATATATATATATACATATATATATATATATATATATATATATATATATCTATATTTGTGTGTGTGTGTGTGTGTTATATATAATATATATATATATATATATATATATCTATATATATATATATGTATATATATATATATATATATATATATATATATATATATTATATATATAATTATATATATATATAAAATTATAAATGGGTGTATGTGCGTATGTTTTTATGTATGTGTGAATGTAAGTGCATATGTTTCCCTCCTACAATTCCGTTTGATGAAATCATAATCAGCAATTTTCATCCATGTCGATAAATCTATTTGGAATCTGTCATTGGAAGAAATAGTAAAAAGGACACCTACTCTCTCTCTCTCTCTCTCTCTCTCTCTCTCTCTCTCTCTCTCTCTCTCTCTCTCTGCCGGAAATAAATGACAATGACAAGACCCGAAATAAATTGCTCATAAAGTGCATTATATCACACTTATTCCGAAATACCTAATCCGTTTAATGCATCGCTTTTAAATTAAGGGTCTTTCCATATATCATCTAGAACCATTTCGCTTCCCCTCCCTCTCCCTCTTCTCATTTTTCCCCTCATATTTTTCCCAGTGCCTTCAATCGCTTTCAGCAAATGTGGATTTTGGTATCCTTCAAATTCCTTGGAAATTAGATAAATCCTTATTTCATTAGAGATTGTAGAAACATTTTCTCCGTAATCGATTTGTTGAAGTGGATTTCTTTACTAATAGAAAATATATATATATTTTTTTGGTCGCCCTGTACTTCAGAATTACGTGTATGACATCAGAAAAAGGCTGATTTTGAAATGGTAAATAGCCTGAAGTGATTAGCTTGGCCTTTGATATTTCTGTTAGTCGTATCCAGTCAGTCTTCAAAGATTGCTATCTTGCGGAAATTCTCATTAATTGCATCTCAAACCAACTTTGCATTGTTTAGCCTGAAGGATATAAATTGAATATTTTTTACTTCATTTGGACTGACGAGTAAGCTTGCTATTATTAAAGAACCATAAAATCATACAAGTGAGCGAGTTAATCTTCTATGATAAGTTTCGCAGACAATAATTTCTTGATTATAAAGAAATGTGTCTTTTCTTTCTTATCTGTTACGTCACAAGATTCAGATCAATGACCTTGACTTGATAAATAGGATACGTAGATCCGAGATTTATAGACTCCGCAGATGGCTCTGAAATCCCCTCGAGGCTGAAGAAAACGGGCTTAAGCAGAGTAGGTCAGACTCATGTAAAAATGAGAAACTAAAACGGGACAAGTGTAGTTTAAAACAGCGATGGAAAGTGTAAAGGAATGCGGTTCATATAATAAAATCATATTGAAAGAAGAAGCACAATTTTTAGAGGCTATTAAAAAAATGGCGGTGCAAACGGGATTAATGGTCCTCTTACATTCGATAACCAACGTAAGTGATACTGATAAAACCGTGAAATGAGGATTAGTGAAATATTATGTCGGTGTATGTGAGCGGGGGTTTGAGTAGTTAGTCCATGCCCTCTCAAACTTCCTGTAGAAGTTTAAGATTATCGTACATCCAACTTAAGTAAGGGCAATTAAGTCTTACTTTATTTTTTAGTTATAGATTCGTGAACAACCTACTGACATTTTGATTTTGAGTGCTAATATTGTATGGCTGAATTCAGTCACCACGAACGACGCGAGATCATCCTACTAATTGACAGGAACAAAAATTTTACGAATCGGGGAGTTTTTCAGCTTGCATTATTTTCATCAAAGTTCTGATCGTTTAGGAGTGAGATATATGAGTTAATCAGTATTGATATATTAGACAAGAAAGTTTTGTGTGCATAAGTGTTGGTTTTCCGATTTTTATTGAAGTGGTCCTTTTGATACAATAACTGATTTTCAGAAATCCGGAATGATTTTTTTAAATAACAGGTAACAATCTGAAATAGCAAGAACCCTTCAGCAGATTCTACAAGGCAATCTTTATGAATAAAAAAAAAAAACATGTTTAAAAATCCAGTTTTCGTAGACTTTCCTCAATAATTGTTTGCACATCAAAATATCTAAGACGATGAATTGTTTTCTAGCTGTCATTATCTTTCACGCAATTTTTCGCAGCCAACAGATGTCACTGTTGTTTGTTGGAAGGTGACGTCTCCTGAGATTATTTTCCTACAGAATCCTTATTTTTATCTCTCAGTCAAAGTCGCCATCTCCTATTTTACCTAAGAACTCGTTTGGATTTTCTGAACTGTGTAAACCTGGTGGCCGTCCGTTGGTGTTATTGTACTATTATATTTATATTATGCCTTTGTGAAGTGACTTACTAGTCGCAGTATTTTGTTAGATATTGGGGTATATAACGTAGTTATGTCGTTTTAAGAATTATGAGACTTTAATATTCCGGTCACCCTTCATAGAACCTAGTGCCCGACTAATGCATTATTATTATATAACTTGCTATTGAACCTGGGAGATGGATGGTCAAGGTAAGGTGTTGTTTTTCTAAATCTCATTAGCTTGAAAGGTAATTCTAAAGAATAGTTCCGCACGGACTGCAAGGAACGTAACCGCAGACGACATCCACTAGGGATTCGGGCGTCCAATGTATTTCGCCGTGTTTAGTACTGGCCCCTGGGGGTTAATTAGTCGTTCGAATAAATATTACTTAAAATTCTTGTTCACGAGGTAAAACTGCATAGAAAAACCGCAACTGCCATAGTCTAGGCCGCCGCGGAATAGTAATATAGATCTACCTTAATATAATAACTTGCTACTGACCCTGGGAGAGGAATGCTCAAGGTAAAATGTTAGTGTTTCTGAATCTCATCACCTTGAAAGTATATGAAGTTGGTGGATTTATAACTTTAGCCTAAAAAAAGCTTAGAAGTGTAACATAAGGGTCGGTGACTGAAACCAAAGCTCTCCTTAGTCGCCTATAACAAGGCGCATGCGCAGTAGGATTCAGTATCGTAATAGCAGTAGTAATAGGTGGATTTTGGCTATGTAACTGTTCCATTATCGGGTTATCGCTTTATTTCGGCTTGTATTTCGTGTTTCAAATGTCATAAATAAGAGGAAATAACACAAACACGGCAAAACCTTTCCCAAAGTGTTTTACCCCACCCGTAACCCCGCTTTCCCATCGGCCCCCCTTACCATAGGATAGTTTGAGGCGTAATTCTCCTAAGTGTTATTACCCCATCCGAAACCCCACTTTCCCATCGGCCACCCTTACCGTAGGATAGTTCAAAAGTAAATTGCAGGTTAATTACAGCCGGCCGATAAAATATATCTTTAAATTCTTGTTTTGAGGTAAAAATCTATAGAAAAACTTCAACTGCCACAGTCTAGTTCGCCGCGGTACAAGGTCTTAGATCTACCGCCAAGATGAAAATATAAAATATTACTGCTAAAGTAAGTGTTCTTAAAGTGTAGCTTTGTTGCCAGCAGTTACCGGTTGTAAGTTTATCTCTGCTACACGAAATGAAGAAATTAATGTGCATCCGATGAGAACCTTTCCCCTGAAATAAGTAGAGTACCTTGAAAAGCTTGCTATCTCATATTTAAAGTAAATCTTGTTGTCATTTTCTTATTTCTACTATTCTAAAATTGACTTTATTTTCTTCGATGCCATGTAGCAAAGAACGTCTCTTCATAAACGCCACCGGTCTACGGGCTGCTCTAGGAGCAAGAGCCCGTGCTGGCTTAAGGCCAGCTTAATCTCTAACAAACGCCACCTTCCAACTTCATTCAAAAACAGGATTGTAAGTTACTTGTCTGGTTTTGATGTGGAAACTTGATCCAAAGGTTCTAGCATTAGTGAAAAAAAGATTAAAGTACTTTTTCAGATTAACTTTCACCGGTTCATATATTGGCAAAAAGTAAATTTCATAAACTGTCATACAAACCTTGTAAATTTTTGGATGTCACAAATTTTTTAAGGTTATATTAAGGATAGTTTCTCTTCCCTTAGTTTTTAAACTATACTTCGATGAACACGTGTAAATTACCAAATGAATTTGGTTTATAGTTGAATACTAAGATTCGGCGCATGCTGTTACTATTAGCTGCCTTTTGTATTGTTACTGCTTTTGATGGAGAATACAAATTTCTATATAAGTGTAGTGTGAATTAAAGCAATATGCCCGGCCCTGGACACTGATAGTGATTGTTGTATCAATACTTAGTTATGATATTGTTAATGGTATACTAATGTAATCATGACACAGCTTCTAATTATTGGTTTATGCATTAGCAAATGTCTTTATTTTTTTTACTGTAGAGGGATTATCTAGGGAAGGTCATTAAAAGGCACCTCTTGGTTATTTCAGAGCCAGTTCTGAAAAGTGGTAGATTTTGATAACCTAACTCTTGAAACTGTTCAGTAAAATCTTGTACAGTTCATGTAAGAGTATGAAATTTTGTAAATTATAAATTGGAAATGAAGGTTCTTCGTCCAAGTAGTGTTTAAACAGTCTACATTGTAAGAGTTCTTGGAGTTGGAGTTTAATTTCTAACAGATGCTCTACAACACGAGTTCTGTTTTCAGGTCTTTAAAAAGTTATGGCCAGACTTCTCTGGATTATTAGTTTCTTAAAGTAAAGAATCATTATATAGTTAAAGCTATAGCTAGTCATTAACCTAAAGCAAATTGAAAAGTTTTTAAGTATTTTGAAGCTTAAGGCTTCCGCTATTCAGAAGAAAAACTAAATTGAGGACCTATTTAACTTCTCAAATTTTTGTAGGAAGATTCTTAAGTTTTTCTAAGTGATTTTCAAATGCAGCAACCATGAAAACTAGGATATTGGGTAACTGGAGGTAGAGGTCAATGTAAAGTATACGAAAGTAAGTACCCTGTATTTAATGGACTTCAAATTTGAAGGGAGATTTAATGGACTTCAAATTTGAAGGGAGATTTGAAAAACAAGTAATGCCAGTTGTGACGAGTGATACCAGTAGGGGGCATATCAGTGTCAATTCAGCTAAATTTTGAGGCAAGGCTAAAAACTATGGAAATTGCTGCAGTATATTCTGTAGTAGTAAAACTGTCTTTATAAACATTTTGAACTTGGAAGAACCACATTAAAGGTTTCTCTTTGGAAGTAAGTGTTGGACTTGATTTGCGCCATTTTTACACGTCACTTGTAGATGGAGATGTAGATGGAAATGAAATTCAATGAATTTGAAGTGCGTGCTTTTCCACATTGATTAGTATTGAGATGGATTCAGTTTAAGTAGGGAATACTGAACAGTTGCAGTTCAAAAGTTCTCATAGCTATAGAACAGCTAAAAATTATCCTACAGTTTTAACTATCTCCAATGGACAATATTAATTCAAATTCTAGGTTTATCCTAGATTTCAGGTTGAAATAAATTAATTAGGCCTAGGAATAGGAAGCTGCAGGTAAATATAATACCATAGGTGGTACTTTGAGTTTAAGATAATTTGTAATTCTCTGGCTTTGCTGGCCTAGCCTTTCTTCTTTCCGAACCAGAATTTGAATTTGGGCGAAGTAAAATTTTTAAATGCACTCTTCAACAATTGATTACACGAATTTTAACGCCTAAAGAATGGGTTAACAATTTAATATGGTATACTTTAGTGAATTTGTAATTGAAACTTGAAGATGAATTTAAAGCATTTTAGATATTTTTATTTTCTTACGATGGTGTCATGTCTTGAATAGTTAGTTTTCTAAGGTTTTAAATTTGTTTTAACTAGTGAAAAATTACTCGTATTCTCTGTAAAGTGTATAGTGACACGAATTCTATCAAGCTAAACTAATAAATTTTCATTTTCAGGTACATAGTCACTGAGTTGCCAATAATTGGAGGTAACTGCGACTTTAGCAATTAATTGTTCACGGCTGTCTGAGGAGTGCAAGATTCTGTCTGAGGAGTGCAAGATTCTGTCTGAGGAGTGCAAGATTCTGTCTGAGGAGTGCAAGATTCTGTCTGAGGAGTGCAAGATTCTGTGAACGGCTTATCCTTCGTTTGGGCTGCTTTTTGTAGCTGAAAGATACAGCTTCTGGGGAAAGCATGACATAAGAATTTTTTTAATAGTCTTCATTGGTTGAAATGATTGTTGACTATTTACTAAATCCTATTGCTTCATTTTTAAATTCAGAATGTAATGTAATGATCTTGGCCTTGTCAGTGCTTAAATTGTCAATTATAAATGTTTAAAAAGTTGTAAGTGCTATTCTTTCTAGTCACTCCTTTTATATGTTAGAATTGAGTTACTACTACAACTACTACTACTACTACTACTACTTAATAAGTTGCTCCTTCAATAGGGCACTTATGCTTTCCAACCGTCAGTGCACCGCATGCGGCGCACTGTAGGCATTAAGGTTTTTTGTAGCGTTCCTTCAGCCCCTAGCTTCAGCCCCCTTTCATAACGTTTACTGTACCTCCATTCATATTCATTCCATCTTAACTTTCCACCCGCTCTAATTGTTTCACAGTGAAACTGCAAGGTTTTTTCCTCCTGTTACACCTTTCAAACCTCTTTACCGTTAATTTCCCTTTCAGCGCTGAGCTTGGCCTCGGGCCTAAATTCTACATTCTGTCCTACTGGAGCTTTGTCATAAACCATTTTAGGGATTCTGTAGCCAACATTTGGAAATTGCACCCTTAGAAGCTTGTAAGTTTTCTTGCCTTCTTTCCTAAAATGGGTTTGATTGCATAATTGCATGGCCGAGCGTTGCTAGTATATATAAAGGGGATGACTATGAAGTAAACACTTCCAATTTAGATACTGATTTGCTTGAAACTCTTTAAAAATCAAGTTGTAAATATTAAGTTGTAAATATTAGAACATAATTAGTTCCCTAAGAAGCAGAGAGGTTGTTTACTTGTCTCTTGCCATAAGTATTAAATGTCCAGACAGTGAATAGAATAGAAAACTAAAAGCACAATTGAAAAGGAAATTACCGATGATTGAAATATCATTAAGAGTAATAATTTGTCCAGGTACTTAAACAGGTTTAAGTAATGTTGCTTAAGGAATGTAGCATGACGATCATAAGCATCTGGTAATTAAAGTCTTGGCGTAGTCCTCGGTACAATAAGTCTTAAATAAGTTTGACGTTTTCAGAGAAAAATAAGTTTGAAGTTTTCAGTCTCTGAAGTAGTTGCTGAATGGTCAAGTTTATTATGTGAAAATTTGCTTTTGAGCCATAGCTCGTAAAGAAGCGCCTCAGTGGCGTGATCGGTATGGTCTTGACCTGTCACCTCGGTCGTGAGTTCGATTCTCGGGCATTCTATTGAGGTGTTAAGTGATGTGTATTTCTGGTGGTTCGGAAGTCACGTAAAGCAGTTGATCCCGTTGCTGAATAACCACTGGTTCCATTCGACGTCAAAACACCATACAAACAAACATACATAACTCTAAAGTGTTTTGTCAGTTTCCATGCTGTATCATAAACAGGCATTGGAAAAGAACAGGCGGCCTGGTCAATCACTTGACAAATACGGAAAGCGACCTGATCAATCAAAACTTTTTTTTTTATAGTTAACCCGTCGGTCCATTTGAACAAAAAATTAATTCACCAAAGATCTCCATGGCGTTTACCTGCTGAAGTTGGTTGTGGAAAAATTGCGATTTTAATAGTTATAAAATTTTTCAAATTTATTGCTTAATCCGCAGCTCTTGATTTAAATTTTCCTATATCAAGAGACTTCTTTTGGGTTTAAGCCTGCTGTAACGTCTTTATTATTCTGTCGTAATTTATGATCTTATATTGAAAAATTTCATTGATTTGGCTAGTTATGTAGTAGCTTTTTGCGACATCTGCCCACCTTTTTTTCAGATTTTTTTTCAAAGTTTTACCCATATCGTAATTCACTATTGGTGTTATTCAAACATTGCAAATGCCTTGTGTAATTTTTCTAATGAAACTAGCATTCCCATCGTAGCCCTCATTCCTCTGTGCAAAATATTTTTTCCAACCTTTTGAGTATTAGCCATTCAATCAACACCACCCCTCCCCCCCCACCTTAAAAATCATTCCTGGAACATGAAGCTTGACGTCTTTGACCTGTACTGAGGAGGTGGTTTTTTTTTTTTTTTTTTTTTTTTTTTTTTTAACCCTTCCTATAATTCATCTCTAGGGTCTTCTAATTGTTTCCTTCAGGTCCTAGTTCCAAATCATCCATTACCTTGGAATTCAATGTTCAGATTTTCACCTGTTAAATTATTTTGCGTTCCTTAACTTTTTGAACCTTTTCTTGCAATCTTCCTGCTTGGACCTCCCTTGCATTCATGCACAGTTTATTTATAATAGTCTTTCGTGACGTTAATTAAATTTCGTGCCTCTTATTCATTTCCTTTATTCTTCATCAGTCGATTTTTTTCCTTATTTCTTCTCGCGTTTAATTCATATAATCCTAAAACTATCTAAATGTTAGTCTTCATTCCCTGCAACCTTGACAGTCAATAAGCCCTTGCGTTCTATATAATAATTTTGTTCCCCGCTTAATCTCTTATTGTATATAAATTCATTCTTGCAATTTTGAGGCTCTTTCTACATTGAGGCTCTTTTTACATATTCATCTGCTTTTCTTTCCCCTCTTATTTTTTTCTGTATTTTTATTATTATTTTTTTTTTGAAACAGAGCCGTTTTTGTATCTCAATCGATAATGTTACTATCACCACCACCATTCTTCCTAATTCTCCCGTTTCGTTCGTTACCTTAGTCTATACTATATACCCTTTCTACCATAAGATCCATGAACACTTTTTATTCAAATTAGTTACATTTTGTCACCATTTACGAGTATTCTTCCTTGCAATGACGGCATCTTGATACCTTTCATGTAAATCCCTACCTCCCTCCACCTTCCTTAACCCTTCCTTGCAATCTTCCTCCTCCTCCTTTTAATGCTTTTTCAGTCAGTCTTTTTCCTTCCTGATCACTCCATTTGGCCTGTTTCTCGTAACTTTTTATTTTCCTCCTCCTCCTCATTCATCCCGGGTAGCCATCTTTTCATTTTAACGCCTTTCATTTCGTTCTCTGTCATCTTCATGAGGCTTTTATTGCCTTCCCCTACCTTACCATAAGTATCTTCTGGTGCTAGAAGTTCACTTTCGACGTGGTTCGGAAGTCACGTAAAGCCGTTGGTCCCGTTGCTGAATAACCACTGGTTCCATGCAACGTAAAAACACCATACATACAAGCAATATAAACAAAACTTCCATAAGTATTAATAGCTCTCCATTCCAGTCTTGTAGAACAGTTTTGATATATGTATTTTTTAGTAATGCTGTTCACATGTCTTTTATTACCTCTGTTCCACATATTTTTGTCATGTTTGGCAGCTTTTAAACTTGTTCTATTTTAATTTCATTTTTTATATCTTCATGAAATTTGTCCTAACGTTCTGCAGTGTATTGTGATTGCAGCCTTATTTTGGTTAAGCAAGTTGTTTATTTTCTTAGCTTTGCCTTTCGGCTCTTGAGTCATTCTTTCGTCTTGTTTTTGTAGTGCATTTTGTATAATTTCTGTCTAGCCTTACGTTGAGCTTTAAGGATGAAATATATTTTCAAAAGCCTCGTTTAAAGTAACCAATTTGTTTTGTGCACTTCATATTCTAAATGGCTCGTCGAAGGTAATTATTGCCTTGGAATGGAGCACTGAAAATGTTGCAAAGTTAGTACCTCAATTTATTTTAAATTCATAATTCCGCTCCAAATACAGTATAGCGTTTTCATTCTAAGGCCATTGATTGCCGTAATATTTATTCGTTTTTTAAATAACCTTGCACTTTGTTGTTTGTATGGTCTTGTGTTAAGCTTTTCTATTAATTCAGAATGTAATTTTTTATTTGACCAAGTGTTACCTCATATCTTAAAGGTATTGTCATCAAATACAAATGATATATCATAGCAGGCAGTTTAGAAAAATTCCTTTGTAGACATCAAGGCAGTTTAGAATTTTATCGAAAAAATTACAAGAACTCAGGAGAGGGGAAAAAATAAGTAAGTTTTGTTCAGTTTGCTGAATCCCATCAGAATAAGCGAGTATACATAGAAGCGGAGTGTCGATATGTTTTAACTTAATTCCGTCAAAGGAATTTAGTATTAAGCGGCCTGGTATGGTTCAAATTTTTTAATTCTAAGTTATTGTAGTTACGTTAGCACATTGTCGAAATGGCATTTTTCAGTTATTGCTCAGTTGACCCTGTATTGCAGTGCTGAATGAAAAAATTGTCCTCTGCAGCACAGGGTTAACTGTTCTAGAAAGGCTGTTCTGAATAACTATTATGAATGAATTAGGATGAATTAAATAAAATTCGTGGCAATGAAGCTTCAGTTTATTTACCTTTCACTTCGCATTACAGAAAAATAAACCTTCAGTAAAATATAAAATCACAGAAAATAATTAGCAAGTTTCCCTTAATATAAATCATGGTTATGAGTGTTTCTACTTTAGCGTCCCCCTCCCGCCACAACCCCCTTCTCCCAGCATCAGAAGTATACCTTCAGCCTAGCTAATAGGGGCTAGTGTTTTAGAAACCGACTTGACGAAATTTCCAACCACTTTGATCTAACATTCACTTCGAGTTCGTCCATTCGCCGATAGGATGAGAGCAGAAGCTATTACGATCCCGAGTTATGCAGTCTAGAAGGCTGAGCTGCTACAGTAATTCACGTTGGGCAGTTTAATTTTCACTAAAGAAATCCAGCCATCTGCATTTTTTTTTTTACCCGAAAGCTCTAGTCATGCCTTAATTTATCTCAAAAACTTGCATTACATGGTTAATTTTATACTCTTTTTCGCTACTACCGAGGTTATGGCCTAAAGGAATACTATTGGCTTTTTCCTTCATAGGCCCCGTCCAAACGGTCGAGCTTTGGTCGACGAACTTTGTCCGATGTGACGTCAGGAGCGGAGAAACTGCGGGAAAAGTCAGAACTTTGCCGCAGTTTCTCCGCTTCTGACGTCACATCGAACAAAGTTCGTCGAGCAAAGCTCGGCCGTGTGGACGGGGCCTAACACGTTACTTAGTGGAATGTACTCACTTTATAGACAAAAGGCAAAAAAAAAGTTCCAAAGAGTAAAACTATACAAATAAATCAGTCCTTTATTGTAGAAGACAGTGTTACACGTTAAAGTACAATCAGTTTTGCAAGGCAAACTGTTTGTGATTATAGTAAGCAAGCGCAACATGACCAATAGATCCCCAAAATAACATTTTCTGAGAGCCCTTAACATACCACAAATGAAGAGCCAATGAAAACGACTCTTAGAGAAAATGGGAGATTATCACTGAAGAAAACGGAAACTTCTCTATTCAACCCGCTTATCGAGTTGAGAAAAAATCTCTTTCCACTCTGGCGGATTGAAGAGGAGAAATTCTTATTTTCTCCTCACGGTCGAGCTTTGGTCGACGAACTTTGTCCGATGTGACGTCAGAAGCGTAGAAACAGCGAGGAAAGTCAGAACTTTGCCGTGGTTTCTCCGCTTCTGACGTCACATCGAACAAAGTTCGTCTAGCAAAGCTCGGCTGTGTGGACGGGGCCTAAGTCTTCATTTGCAGCATGCTTATTGCCCACAGGTTTGTTAGGTTTGTCAAGATTTTGCAATTAATTTGCTTTTAATGAAAAAAGGAAAAGGAAAGCCCACCAAGGCCGTCCCCTGTCCCGCCTAGTAACACACACTAAGGAAACTAGTTTTCTTCTGAATAAACAAAGTTACTTGGTCCTTGAATGCTTTCCTTTTCCTTTTTTTTTAGATATTTTATTAAGAATATACAAGTAACAGCAACGGCTGTGAACTTAACTTAAAATACAGCATAAGAAACCTTTGCAATCTCTGGAAATTTGGATTTAATTGTATAAGTCTGTGACCTTTAATGATAATTACATGAACTTGAGGATATTCAATAAAAGATAAACTTTAGAACGTTGAGGGTTTAAGGATTTTAGAAGCTTATGAAATTTAGAATCATTAAAAATTAAAGTAGTAATCTTCAAACTTTGAAAATGCCATTCTAAAGTCTAGGTGGGCAATTTCACCACATTCTACTGCACAGTGGAGACACTTAAGGGAGCAGACAAGGTCACACTAAAGGTCACTGTGACCCTGGACTCTGCCACATGGCCTGTCCCTGATTGAGTCTGGTAAAGAGGAGGAGACGGGCACGGGTACCGCCCCAACCACTCCTGGTTCCCTCCCCCAACGGAGCAGCCAGATCGGACCGGAGTCACATTCCCCGGTCCATTGATAAATTCCCCATACTGAAGTCGTCATCCAACAGATACAAAAGATCAGAGACTTGGGGAAAACTTTTGCCTTTTCGACCACAATAAAGAGCGTCTAATTTTCCTTACAAGTGATAAAATCTACAAGTAAGTCTATAATACCTGACGACAAACGTACGAAAACTCAAAAGAAGAATAGTGCAGAAGAAACCTCCACTTTTCCCCACTAGCAACCAACACCAAAAAGAATGAGCTGAGGCTCCTCACCACAGCACGTTTTATAAACCAATGAATTAAGAAAGAACAAAAGGAAACCTGTCCCAAAACAAAAGTTCTAAAGCAAGAATAAAAACAGAATGTACAAAAACATGTTCATTTTCCTCAATTGAAACCCACGAAAGAGGCTGCACAAAACCCACCACTTTTTCCACACAGTTCATATATATCTATACATATCTATATATACATATTTATATATCTATACATATCTATATATCTATACATATCTATACATCTATACATATCTATATTATCTATACATATCTATATTATCTATATCTATATTATCTATAGCTGTTTATCCATACATATCTATTATCTATATTATCTATACTCTATACTATCTATATTTCTAAACTATCTATACATATCTATATTTAATTTATCTATTATCTATATTATCCATACTATCTATACATATCTATATATCTACACATATCTATACATATCTATATTCTTCTATAATCTATTTATCTATATTATCTATCATATCTATACATATCTATATTAATTATCTATATTATCTATATTATCCATATATCTATATTCTCCATACTATTCATACATTATTCTATATTATCTAAATTTATCTATTTGTGCTATTATAATAATTTAGTTCTTATGTAATATATATATATTATAGATTATAATAATATTATCCATATATATACCATATACCTAACATAATACTATACCTACATAATATATATATATATCTTATATAATATATATATATATATATATATATATATATAGATATAATAATTATTATATAATTATATATTATTATGTTATATATATATATAATATATTATTATATATAGATATACATATTATTATTATATTATATTTTATATATAATCTATATGTGTATTATAAATTATAATATATAATATTTACAGACATATATACATATTATATCTCTATATATATATATATATATATATATCTAGTATACATACTATATAATATTTATATTTATATATTATATATATATATATATATATATATATATATATATATTTATACATATATATATATATACATATATTATATATACATACACACACATATATATATATATATATATATATATATATATAATACATACTAGTATATATAATAATGATAATTATATATATTATATATATATATATATATATATATATATATATATATATATATATATATATATATATCAGTGAGAACGCGCACACAAATATACACACACACTCGTATACACGTTATATGCGTACACATTAAACTAGATCAGTGATCAGGAAGCAACATCTAAAAGCCATTGATCGGCAACGTTCGTATCAGAATTGACTTTTGAACCAGAGTAGCTCACTCAACAGAAATAGGATTTAATACGACATTCTCATTTTTTTCTTGCCCTCCTAGTAAAATGTGTCCTCACTCAATAGTAACTGCTTAATGGATGGATGGATTATGGAATTTAGGGCATAGCCCAAGCGCTGGGACCTATAAGATCATTCAGTGCTGAAATGAAAGTATGGCTAGTTGGAAAAATGAGAAATGAAATGAAAATGATAAACTGATGACAATCCTGCACTTGAACAGGACTGTACATCAGCAAAGGCCATTTTACTCTCCCCCCACCATTCCGATCATCTAAAGTTATGAAAGATCGTTTTGGCCAGGGGGCCTAACTGCTTAATGGAAGGACTGGCTATTGCAATAAAGCAGTATGGTATTTACGATTAATAGCATTCAAATGGCTCATTCCTCTCTCTGCTCTGTTCTGTTTTACCTTCCATGCAACACTTAGGTTTCTTTCCGGCCATCTGTAGAAATCCCACTTCCTATAATTCCTACCAATACGGACGATGAGAGATTTACATCCACATCTTTAAAGTATGTGAGGATAAGCAGATGGCAGTTAAAGCAGAAATAATAAATTATCTTGTAGTCGAAAAAGTTCATGGAGGATATGAAACGTGAAAACTATTCGAATATGGAGCTTAGACAAAACAGCATCTTCCCAGAGAGTAGGAACGTCACAGCTATAAAAACTATTTAATCAATGACAATTTTAACACCCATGCATTTACACAAACACACATACATACATACACCCACCCCCACACACTATTAGACCAATTTGAGCAGGACGCACCAACGAAAAGCCTGCAATCAAAACGTCAAATCTTCCACAGAACATTAAACTTACTGTAGCCGCTATAGAAGATTAAGATCTTGCAATAGAACCCGTATAAAGCAAAGCTTGTTAAAACTCAAACTCGACATCAGCCAAAAGGACAGACACGATTACAAGTGAAGGATTCCCATGAACCAAGTATAATCTACCATAATCCATCAGTTCATCCTTATTTACTACTAAGTACAAAGCATCACCCCGTTAATCCTTTGATAAAGAACTTCCAAAGCAGATTGACTGGATCCGGGGGGAAAAATTGGAAGACTAAAGAACTGCGTTACTGCATTTCTCTTTTTTGTTAACGTTTCAACTAGTTGTTACCCAGTAATTACCTCAAGCTCGTATTGTCAATTACTTAATTTTGATAGCCGAACTTCGTATGAGAATCCTATTTTATAACTGTACGTTGTGAGAAACTAGTCTGCTTTAATTTCTTCCTCTCCTGTCTAAAAACCACTTGGGTTTCAGTCTGCAGAACTTGCAATAATAAATTGGCCCCTCCACCTTTTCCACGTCTGGTTGCGTTAGGGAGATCAGTAACCCTGATTTAATAAAAGTTTCGTTTTCATTTTAAGGAAAACTAACCGAATTAAATATAATCATGTTGCTCATTAGATTCTAAGGTAAATTTCATTAAGTAGCCAATTCCTTAGTGACCCCCAAATTCCTTATCCCAGAGAGAGAGAGAGAGAGAGAGAGAGAGAGAGAGAGAGAGAGAGGTGTGATAGCTTTAGGTTTGCCCAGTTGCACTAAGATATCTAATCTTGAGGAAGAGGGGGGGGGGGGGGGGGGGGGGGGGGTGGGGGAGGGGGGGTTGAATGAAATGAGCACTTTTCTCCCAGATCTTTAGCTTACCTAACCCCAGTGAATATTGGTACATTTAATATTAGGGGACAATATGTATCTTTTAAGACCAACATAAAAGCTGCATGGCTTCTTAACCATGCATACCCAGTTTTTGCACTAACCTATTGTAACCGTAGATTAGCAACAAGTCACTTAATGTCTAGTGCTTGTACTCCTTGGGAACACTTCTGGGTAAATTTTCAGTTCACTACAGTTCATCCTATCTGCCACAAACACTTTTTTAACCCTCCAAATTGCATATCAGCTATGTGAACTTAAAACTGCAAGTGATAAAATTTCTCACTACTGGATCGTCTAAAACGGTTGCTTTAGAAGTTCGAGAATTGAAATGCTCAAATCAGCAAGATGATTGTAATTAGAAGGTTCTTCCGAATTAACTTTAAATACTGGGTTTAATGCACCGCTTCATAGGTAATGACAGGAAAATTTCTTCAACTATTTATTGCAACAACTGACTGTGTGTCCATGAAACTTAAAAGGAATGAACTACAACTATTTTGGCAGTTAAGGTTTTAGTGAATGATTAGGACTACATACAGTGCGTTTCACTTAAAAGCTGAATTAGGAATATCCTTTCACATTATATGTACTTTATCAGTAAATTTCCCGTCACATCAGTTTACCTACACATCAACCTAACAGCAGTAGAGTGTTAGCACATTGTGTCAACAACACCTGTACAAAGATAAATTTCCGTGCGTAAACCAACCAGTTCAACCACCTCATCACTTCCCAGCACTACTTTACAGTCCGTATAACAATTTTTTTTAGGAAAAATGATAGAATTATAAAACCAAATAGATACTGACCATATTATCAAACTGAGAAAATAGCAACTACAAAATAAACACCTCAGAACTAAGGCCTGATTCCTGCACAACAAAGGAAGGAGATCGAAGAGGAGCGTATCACACTTTCTCCGAAGATGATTATTGCTACTTTTATCCCTCCTTTATGTCATGGACATTAATGAAGCAAAATGAGAGACAACACTGACTTTTAATGAACCCAGCTGGACCCCTATTCAGAGAGCCGAAGTGTCCGTGCAACAGAAAGGACAAAACTGCCGACTTCTTTGGCCAAATAAGGAAATATTAACATTTTATTCTATACCATTTTTATGATTCTCATTAATTAAACTTTAAATTAACCATAAGATTCCTTAGACATTTCGTACATGCTCGTGTGCGACTGAAGCCTGCCATTTTTATCTTACCTACCACTGAGCAAAATATGCACACAGTTCTTGACAAATCTAAGTCTTTACAAATTTAGTCCTTGGTCACGGAAATGTTACTTACAAATACTGACAAACAATACTCTATACAAAGTGATCATTAATCAAAAATACATTCGACTTTTAAATCTTCTACAATTCAAGACTGAGATTTCATATTCTAATTATGCAAGATCTATATACAATAATATGTAAACTAATAATTCATGACAAATAAATCAGTAGAAATCAAATTATATATAAAAAGGCAAAACTGCCATGGCAAAAGCTTAATAATGAATTAAATTCAACTGAATGCAGACAGCAGGAAAAAAGTGATCATTTTTACAACATGATTACAAAAGCAGGCAACCTTCTGGCTGCATAACTTGGGTAAATGGTCCTGCTCTCATTCCACAAGTAAATGAACAAACTCTGCACATAGGAAATGAATATCAAAGTGGAAACTTTCGTCAAGTCTGATTTCATACACCCTACACCCCTTAAATAGCAAAGAAAGCACATACGGAACTAGGAGAGGCGAGGGAGTGGAAGAGGGGGGCTAGGTGGGGGAGGGGGTGGGGTTGCAATATGGTCAAGATTTACATTTCCAGTTTGCGGGAAAAGGGTAGGATGCAGGTTTGGGACGGGGCTCTGGAAAAGCCAAAATCTACCGAGAATGCCAGTGAACAATGAACCCACGTGAGAGAAAAAAATATATTCTTATTTTACCATCGTTTAGACATAACGTAGCTTGCACGGCAATCATGTAGCCCTAGAGAGAGAGAGAGAGAGAGAGAGAGAGAGAGAGAGAGAGGGATAGTAAAGTTAAGTATATCTTAGTTTTACCAGACGACTGAGCTGATGAACAGCTCTCCTAGGGTTGGCCCGAAGGATTAGATATTTTTACGTGACTAGGAACCAATTGGTTACCTAGCAACGGGACGTACAGCTTATTGTGGAATCCGAACCACATTGTATCGAGAAATGAATTTCTATCACCAGAAATCAATTCCTTTGGTTCCGCGTTGGCCGAGCCGAGAATCGAACTTCGGACCACCGAATTGGTAGCCGAGCGCGAAATGCACTCGGCCAACGTGGAACTAAAGCAAGAGAAACTTCTGTGAATTCCGGCCGCAAAGACGACCACTATCACGCATGACAACTGATAATTAAGCTAAAACATTCACCTCTCAACCACTAAAACTCTAAGCTTGCACATGAACTAAGCTCCATCGTGAATTCACAACACGTTCAGCCGTGTTAGAATTATCTAACTCAAATCAATTATAAGGCAAGTCTTTATACTTCAACTTACCTGCACCATTATCCAGAACAATTTCTTCTTGGCTTCGAATTTTTAATCCTTTAATTCACTCTTTTCGGCAGAAAAAGAACACCCGTTCTTCTGTCAGGCAGGTACCGCAAGACCTTCTCCTTGTGGATCAAAAACAGTCAACAACTCCGTTTTCTTTCACTTTGTCCGAAACTCTCGAACATCGTTGAAATATAAAGACGGGAAAGCAAAACAGTTTCCTTATAAGGAATACATTTAACATTAAATTAATTAATTCAATTAGAATACAAAAAGGGGAAAGTTAAGAATTTACATTTAATATTAACAAACGGCAATCATTCAGTTTACTTTCCGTCCATAAACGAACACCAGAAATGGGGACAACAAGTAAGAAACAAACGAACTAGTCAATTCGACTATTCTCCCACGAATGAAATTACCATTCTCCAATCAACTATTTCTATATCTCCCCCAACCAACAAAAGAAAAGTGGTTACACAAAGAACCATTTTGACAGATTAACTCGACAACAAAAGACAACTTTTAAAAAAACAAAACAAACCATTGTTTACAATCTACCCTCCCGAGCTAAACTTCTTATTAGGTTTCTGGAGGCAAGAGCAGTACTACGGGTAGGCCTAGTAGATGTTTCATTGGCGGGCCAAAGATGTTCCAGTGTCAGGTATTTCATCTGTCTCCAACTCACTAATATTTTCTTCTTGTTCTTCAATTTGAACATATAAATTAGGATCATTAAGCTCAGAATATAATTCTAAAGGTATTAAAAAACTAACATTAATTTCACTTTCACTTTTATCAGGCTTAACAATACGAACCGTACGTACAACACCTTCGTTATCACTGAATGTTTCAACAATTCTAACCAATGGCCAATAAGTTCTAGATTTGGAAGGTAATTTAAAGAGAGCAATTTCCCCTTTTTCCCATTTTCTTGGAGGATGAAAAGAAGATCTATCCTTTTCTTTCAAATTTACTAAATATTCAGAAAGCCACCTTTCCTTAAAGCTTTCATAAAGTCCATCCCTAGTTTCCAAAGTACGAGCAAGGAGAGAAGAATACTCATCCTCCTCACCATACTCCCACTCAGGAACTTGTTCAGATTCACCAAACATTAATGAAGGAATAAATCTGCCAACCAAGAAATGATTAGGAGAAATTATATCTATCTCATTTTCACAAGATCTATAAGTTAAAGGCCTATTATTCAAAATTTTCTGAATGTCAGAGAGGAAAGTGACAAATTCAGAAAATGAAGGAGTAAATCTACCAAGAGTTTTAAAAAGGCAATGCTTAATTGTTTTAATTAATCTTTCCCAAACAGCACTGTACCACGCTGCGTACACAGGGATAGTCTTATGAGAAATTGAAGCGACCCTAAACTTCTCCTCAAACTCAGAAGTAGTAAGTAACTGTTCAATTATATTACCAGCCTGAACAAAGGACTTGGCATTATCTGAATAAACAGCAACAGGAACACCAAACCTATTGGAAAATCTAATGAAAGCTAATAATAATTCCGAGGTTGACTTAGACTGGACAACTTCCAAATGTATTGCTCTTGTATTGAAACAAGTGAAAATAAGAATGTACGCCTTAAATTTTTCTCCATTTTTCTCCCTCAACCATAAGTAGCCTGTATAATCCACACCAGTATGAGCAAAAGGCACACTCAAATTAACCCTGGAAGAAGGAAGCGAAGAAGGAGAAGGATACTTCACTGTGCTAGCATTATAACGCTTGCATACAATACAATCCTTAAGGACAGACAAAACTGCTTGCCTAGCCTTCACAATCCACAAACAATGCATGCGCAAAAAACTGAGAGTGGATTGCAAACCCATATGCATAGACTTACAATGGGCATAATAAATCAACAACCGGGTCAAATGATGCTTCTTATCCACAAGAATAGGATTGACAATATCAAATTTTAAAGTAATGTTTTTGTCAATCCGACCTTTAGTTCTCATTATAACTTTATCATCCAGAAACAAATTAAACTGCCTAACTAAAGGTGGAACTTCAACTAAAGAATTTTTACTCTTTAGATAAGATAATTCAAGAGGAAAAGCTTCCTCTTGCATTAACCTTAGAAGGTAATTAGAAGCTGCCTCAACAGGGTCAGCTTGAATTTTCCTAAACTATATCACAGTAAATACCTTAGAAACTACACTTATAAGTCTAGAAAAACTAGAAAAATTACTAATATTTACAAGAGGTTCCTTTTTAGGAAACATTACAGGAGAAATTAAGTCACCCTTCACATTATGAGGAATACAACCCAAAAGACCCTTAGTCCACTCGTCAGGAGAATTCAACCAAGAAGGCCCTCTGATCCAAAGACTGAAATTTTCAAGAAAATGCTTACAAGTACAAGGTTTAGTAAGTAAATCAGCCTGATTGCTAGATGAAGGAATATAAGCTAATGAAACTCTACAAAATCTATCAGAAATCCTATCTAACAGATTAGAAATTTCCTTCAACCTATTATTCACAAATGTGTTTCTCTTAGGAGCCCTATTAGTAGGAATCCAACTAAGAACTACTTGGCTATCTATAAAAAGTCATGCTTTCAATTTTAGTACAATTTAATAGATTATTTTCAAAAATAGTATCAAAACACTTCAAAGCTAATTGGGCGGCCAAAAGTTCTAAAGTCGGGAGAGTTTTCTCCTTAATAGGGCTAACCTTAATCTTAGCAAATATCAGGGAACTATGACCACCTTGACACAGCATACTAGCACAACCATAAGCTTCCTTTGAAGCATCTGCAAACAAAAACAGTTTGATAGGAGCATCAGTTTTATAAGTTTGTCTGGAAAAAGAAGCTTGACTAACCTCACTGTAAGAACTGCCAAAATTTATTCCATAACTTAGCAATTTCAGCACTTGCTGTTTCATCCCAGTTCGAAACTTGCTGGCACAACTTACGAATAATAAGCTTGCCCTGCAGCATTATAGGTGCAAATATGCCAATAGGGTCAAAGACAGAAGACAAAGCTGACAAAATCTGACGCTTTGAGGAAGCATCCTTGTTCAATTGCTTAACCTTTAATTGTAAGGTATCCTGTTAGAGTCATAAATATATCCTAAAATCTTCATTTCAGAAGAAGCTACCTTTTCATCTTCATCAAGAGTAGATAACAAAGCAGGACAATTAGAACCCCACTCCCGTAAAGGCAACCCCCCTGAATTCATAATTTCCTTAATAGAATTGATAATAAATGGTGCCTGGGCTCCCTGATTAGAGGAGAGCACCAAGTTATCCATATAAAATTTGTCTTTAATCAGACAAGCTACTTCATTCCCTCTATAACTAGACAAATGATGTTGAATAATATAATTCAATATAAAAGGAGAACTTACAAATCCAAAAATTATGGTATTATACCTATAAGCAACAAACTTCCCATTTATCTTTCTAAAGAAACAAAATCTATTTCGATCAGACTCTAAAGATAACCTAACTTGGAGAAAAGCCTTCACTATATCAGCTACAACTACATAATCATTATTCCTGAAATACAAAACCAATGACAACAAGTTGTTCATCAAATCAATACCAGGAAAAGCGGCTTCATTTAATGAAGGAGCTTTTTCCCACCTTTAAACTACAATTGAATACAGAACGGATTTTAGTGGTGGCATTTTCATCATTTCTTATGACAGGACGATGAGGAATGAATACTTGGCCTGCGGCTCTATTTTTAACAGGCTCAATAATGCCAAGCTCCTCCTGTCTATCAAAAACTTCCTCATATTTAGAGGATATATTCTGATCTTCTAATTTAGAGTAAGTCCGCTCAGCAACTGCCAATGAAATATTTAAATTGTTAGGCACTTTTTCAATTAAATCCTTTTTCCATGGTAACTGAACGTGATAATGTCCTTCATGAAAAGAAATTGATTTAGCAAATTCAGCAACTTGTTGGTCTTCATAAGGAAGGGAATTTTCATCTTTAATCCCAATCGATTCTAAGTTATAGAAATTTTCGAGTTCATACTCGACACAAGAATCAGGAAAGATATCATTCAATGGATCGAACTTATAGCCTACTGGATTAACTGCAAAATTTACTAATAATTTATGTTTTCCAAGTTGCTTAGGAGGAACAAATTCCAGAAGTCTAATCTTATCAGGCTCAGAAGTCTGTTTAATCTCCAAATTAAGGGAAGAATTATAAAAAAACTCTAGATTCTCTGTTACATTCAGGTACATATTTAACCTCCTTATTAGGAATAAACCTAACAGATTCAACTTTACCATTACCTCTTGGTCTATTTTCCAAGATTTTATTACTATCAATTATAGGACAAGACTACCTCTCTTATTGGTTTATCTCTAACACAAGGTTCATAAGAATCAATTCTCTCATAAAAAAGCTTCCTTTGTGAAGGATGAACAAAATTGACTACTGTACCAAATGAAATAACCCCATTGGCCAACTTAATTACTCTAACCTTAATATTAAATAACTCTACAGAGTCTAAATCTAACTGACTAAATTCCTGAAGGATATCATTCCCTAGGATACCTAATATATTTACAATTTCAGAATTCCTTCCTGGGTAATTATTACATACAGAATAACCTGCAGATTCCAAATTTTTAACTACAGAAGGCAACATAAGAATTTGGAGGGAAAGATTAAAATTTTCCAATGCAAAAAAAGGACAACTAGACTTTATCCCACAAGGCATTGTTAAATCAGCTACCAAATGAAATCCCTCACTAACTCTAGCTGGCAACCCAAAAGAAGAAACTAACCTAGATAAAGGAGCACCACAATAATCTCCTAATTTACCAATCACAATTTGTTTATTAATAACACTAACTGGGCTCCAGTGTCTAATAGAAAACAACATTTAAAAGATTTCCTGCCCCCTACCAACTTTGAGTGTAATAAAGGGAACAAATATTTCAGACCCTGATTGACAACATAATACTTTTTTTACCAAATCCTTAATAGCATGAGGACACATTGCTCCATGATGTTCAGATTTATTGCAAGAAAAACATTTATAAGGTAACAATGATTTATTTCCCGGACATTCCGAGGCCCTATGCCTATCACTAAAGCATTTAATGCATAAAGTTAGTTCTTCAGCTCTATTCTTCCTAGCTTGCAAAGTATCAAACCTAGTACATTTAGAAGAGTTATGACCTGTTTCTTTACAAAATTCACATCTACCAGAAGATAAAGGTTTACTGGTAAATTGAACTTTATTAGAGTCATTACTAGCAGTAGATTTATTACTATACTTTGATTGTTGGAAATTACGGTCTTTACCTCCATATTTAACTTTAGGTTTTGCACCAGAATTTTCATTATGACCTAAACTAAGGCGTGCAATAATACTCTGATAATTATCTAACAATGGTTAAAATCTTAGGATAAGAATATCCTGTAGTTCTAGAGAGTTCTATCAAAAAAATTGTCTAGGAAGTTTCCTATTTACAATTTTGCTAATTAGCAATAGAGCAGCCGAATCGACTTCAATCAGATCTATACCAAGTCCCTTCAAGTCAATGAATTTATTATTCAAAGATCTAACCAAAGATTCTACTTCACTAAGAGATTTTACTTCAGAAGTGTTCAAAACTTCACCTATTGCTTGATCAATTATGTTGTCTTCATCCAGAAAATTAAGATCTAATTGCTTAAAAGCCAAATCAAAACCCTCATCATTTACTGAAATGTTTTCTACTATACTTAACGCTTCACCTAACAAATAACCTTTTAAATAAATAAACCTTGGAGCATTAGTTAAGTTAGGCATACCAGCCAAAGCATTATTAAAAGCCTTCTTAAAGTTAAAATAGGCAAATGGATTAACTGCATTGTTTTCAAACTTCTGAGTTTGTATAGGAGGGAGAGGTAATTTTACAATTTTACTAGAACCATTTTGAGGAGTATTCTTACCTCCAAACAAATGATCAAATTTTACTCTAAATTCTGACAGATTTTTCTGTATTTCATAATGATAATCTGTTGCTGCTTGCATAATACTATCTAGTTCATCTTCAGCAGCAATTTCACAAATGCTTGCGCCAAAATTCTCAACTATTACTAAATTAGCATCAATTTTATGAATAAATTCTTGTAACAAATGACTATTAATTTGATCGTCCTTTAAAGAGTCAACCTTCTTAACATCAAGAGGTGTTAAACCCTTAACATAGGCCCTCTTTTTAATTAACTTTTTTATTTCAGAATCAGTCATCTTGAACAATGCTATTAACCAATACTAAATTACCCAAAGAAAAAATCTAAACTTAACTTAATCAACTCAATGCAAAGCAAGTTATCATCAATTAATTCCTAATGAAAAAATACAGCATACTATGCTAACAGCAAAACTTAGGCTAGCCTACCTCAAACTTTATCAATAATAATTTAGATTACACTTAACATCAGCTTGGCTAATCAACAAGTTATTTAAATGAAAAGGTTACTAACTTAACCTAAACTAACTTAATCTAAACTTAAATTAATACAAGTATAAATAAGGACCAATACTGCTCCTTTCCTTATAAGGAATAACAACAGTATACTAAAAATCCTAACATTACAAAATCCAGATGAGCCAAAAGAAAAAAGTATATACTTGACACTAGAACAGCTAAACTAATTTAACCTAGGCCTTTGCTCATACTAAAAGTCAGCCATTCTCCGAGACAACTTCACATTTCCATCAATATTGAGGTGTACTCCATCCCTGGCATAAAGGCGTGGGTCGGAAAATCTCTTAACCCCTTTCATTAGAAACAAACTATCCTTGCCCTTCCATTTGTTCAATCACTTATTGATTTTTATTAGATTTAGCTTTAAAATTCTGCCGCAACGCATCAAAACTTTCACAGTGGTTAAAAAAGAATCTATCTTCTATTTGGGCAAAAATTAGTTTAGCCTCAGGACACAACTTTTTCAGTAATTCACAAAAATATTAAAACAAATAAAACATTTTTCAAGAAATTGAATCTCAAACTTTATTTAAATTAAATAATTAATCAATTGAGTTAAGTAACCCCTTGAATTTGTACGTGCATGGACTTCCATGTTTCCACGGTCCTTGGATACGTCACTAAATGACAGACGTCAGACCTAACAAGGACGCGGAAAAAGCTCGGGTAAGACAGTACTAAAGTACCGCTACGACCCTTCACTACCACCACCGTCGCCAGAGACAAGACGGAAGGTTATCGGTTACGAAATATTTTGAGGATTCGATAGTTGGCTGGTCGGGTGATCAAATTCTACTTTATTCACTTTTTATTGATGGATCGTTTCCCGGAGGTACTGATGTGGTAATGCTGCTCAAGAGACTTCCTGTTGAATCACGAGCCTTCGTAAGGTGTATGAAATTGAACATGAGAAAATAAGCTCATCGTGTGGGGGTTCGAGGTGAAGGACAATACATGGTGGAGGACGACGGCTGAGTTCCAAGATCTTCGCTGCTGGCTGCCTAACTCGGGTAAGTTCATGTAATGCAGATCCAAGGGTGTTATGTGTACTTTGTCGGCGATAGTGTACTATACACTTAAAGATCATTGAGGCAAGGCCCTTCATTAATTTTTCAACCTTCAGTGATTTGATTAACGTATCGAGTATAAAATAGTTTGAGATTTAAGTTTCTTGTTTAGCCTCGGTACCTTTTTGTTATTAAGTGTGTTTGGGATGGCAACCAGTCGCTCCCTATAACTTAGTCTTTTTTCCTGTAGGTTGGAGTTTCGCTAAAAGGGGTGGAACCTTGGAGTGAAGAGAGGTCAAGAGCTATCGTCTTGGAACTAGCAGGACACTTTCGTCAATGTAGACTGGGGATTTAGTTACTTAATTTCATGAAGCTATACCCTTCAATACTTCTCAGTCTTGAATCAAGTCTTATATTAAAGTATTTAATTTTCATCAATTTTCTCTTGTCCTAATTATTCTTTCCATCCTAAGTTACTCTTGTAAATTTTCGATAAAAATTTAGCGAATGGCGCCCAACGTGGGGCCTGCTTCAGCTCTGGCCTCTCTCCACCTCCTGCTTCCCCGGACCCCCCTACGGTTTTCTCACGGTATTTGGTTAAACCTGGCAGCTAATTGAATTCATTTTTCTTGTTGGTATTAATTTATTGTTGTTCCTAGTTTGTATACTATTCGTGGTAGCTTATTTATATTATAATTTTGGTAAATTTGAAATTTATTGCTTAAAGCCTTTTTCAATTATGTCTGCTAGTGAGTTAGAGCAACTTGATTCTACACAAGAATCCTCGCTTCTTGGAGCTTTAGGAGAGTCGGATGATGACTGTAAAGTACTTGTTAGTATCCGGAGTGGCAAGAGACAGTCTGTAACGAAGACTTTAAAGAGTATTGAGAAGGGTCCACTGGATATTATTAAATGTGAATTTTATCTTGACAAGTTAGGCGATCTTTTAACAGAGTTAAATTCGCTTGATGAGAAGATAAATAGTTTTATGCTTCATTCTAGACTTTGGAGTTCGGTTCAGTATCACAGAGAGGCGGAAGTTGATGAAAAGTACTCTGACGGTATAAGGTTGGCGATTAAACGGTTGACTAGGGAATTAACTCGCTTGTCAAAGTCTGCTGTAGCAGCAGCAACCCCTACTCCTTCCACACCGCAGGAAGTACATCATTCTTATCACAAAATAACTTTGCCTAGCATAGAACTACCTTATTTTGATGGGAACCCCGCAGCTTATCATAAATTTGTTAATTCATTTGAAAGTCTTCTTTCCAAATACGACCTTTCCCTCCGTTTGAGCAATTTTCTTATCTCTCAAAACAGTTACGGGGCCCGCAAAGAAACTGGTAGATTCCCTTGCCTTGAAAGATTGAATTATGAATCTGCTAAGAAACTACTCGATGAAGCTTTTAGTGATAAGCTTAGTCAACAATACTCTGTAATTAAGGGTTTGTGCAAGTTGAGTCTTGATCCTAATGCTAGGGATGGCTATCAGTGGCAAGCGAAGCTCGTGTCTTAGGAAGGAACAGGTTCGATCGTTGGATATAAAGGGAGATTTGTTTGTTCAATATTTTCTTTGGGCAAAGTCTGTGTGATAGATTTAAAAGTCAGCTTGTCTCTATTACAAACAAGTCGAAACCATCTTTGAAAGAAATTTTGGATAACCTATTTGAAGCAAATAATAGATTATGGCTTTCAGTCCAACATGTCTTAAAAAACGAAAGGGAATTTAGTTAAGCAATCGTCAAATGCTGTATCAGTCTCTGTTACTTCCAAAGATTCTTCAAAGTCGTTGTGCCCTGGTTCGAAATTTAAGGTGACCTGCCCACTGTGTTCCCACGATAATGTAATTCCAAATGACCATAAATTGAGTGAGTGTATGAAATACCCCAGTCCTGGTAGTAAATGCGAGAAACTTAAATCGGTTGGGGGCTGCTATAAATGTGGTTTAACTTCACATAATGCTAAAGTTTGTCATTTTAAATTTAATCGGCCGTGTATGAAATGTCATTTATTTTCACATGTCTTATTTTGCCTTGGTTAGCTAATAAGGGTGCTAATAAGGTTAAAGACGAAAATGGGCACTAATGCAAATAAAGCTAGTGTTCCTAACGTACTGATACCAAAGTAGATAAAACTACTACTAACGGAATGCTAACGATGTCTACAGGCTTGGAGGCATTTAATGATGTAATTCTCCCCACTGGGACCGTATATGTAGAGAATTCGGGTCGTAAAATTCCATGGAGAGTGTTAAGGATCTTGGCGGTTCACAAACAACCTTAGTAAAAGGGTCTCCGGAAGACATTCCCAACTGCTCAGTCGTTGATAAAAGTGAATCTTACGATTACAAGGAATTAATTCGGTCAAGAATCATGATACTTACATTGTAGAGTTTCCCGTTCATGTTCCTGGCCAGGGAAAGCAGTTATTAAGGGCAATTTGTGTAGACGAAATTAATTCAAAATTTGTGGCACTTGGATTAAAGAAATTAGCAGACGCCATGGTTGAGAAGGGTCATACCCTGGCAGATAAGCATATAGATTCTGATACTATAGACGATTTTACAATCTTGCTTGGTAGCGATCAAAGCCATATTTTCCCACTTGCACAGAAAGACTTCGGTTACAATGGTAAATGTCCCTCTACTTTTTATGAACTCCGTCGGGTTTAATGCTTTCGGGAAGTCCTCTTTGTTTTTTCCTCTTTGTTTTTAGAGAACCTTAATTTGCTATGTATTCCATTTGATGGTAATTCTGACGGCACGTCTCTATGACTAACCGTTAATAGTAAAACATAAGTACTTTGCTAGAAGAGAAGGAACTTTTTGATGACCAAAGATTCAGAATGCGACTGACGAAATCCTCGAATCAATATTCACTTCACTTATGAATACTCAAGACGACCCTAGAGAATCTGTTTTGACAAGTGAAAATAGTAAATTAATTGAGAACATTCTTAGTGATATTCGGAGAGATCCTAAGACAGGTAGGTTAGTTGTGCCCGCTTTATGGAAGAAGGAAATACAACATTTAATGTCGCCCAACTATAATCTTGCAGTGTCAGTTCTCAATTCTCAAAAAAGAAAGCTTTTGCCTGAGAGGTTAAAGGAATACGATGCAGTTATACAGAACCAATTTGAAGATGGAGTAATTGAACGTATTGCAGATCTTCCCTCATTTCTTAGAGAGAATCCAGATGCATCAGTTCTAGCTCATAATGCCGTGTTCCGAAACAACTCTAACACGACGAAGTGTAGGGTTGTCTTTCTATCAAATTTAAGTGAGAGAACAAATGAGAAATATCTTTCCCATAATCAGTGTTCCATGGCAGGAGCTAATTTGAATAATAAAATGCAGATTTCAACTCTACTACTAAGGTTGACAAGTATTTGCTGACTTATGATTTGAAAAAAGCCTTTTTTACAGCTTTTTACTTAGAGAAGAGGACACGAGAAAGTTACTTTTTCTATGTTTTAAGGATATTTCTAAGAAACGATTTTTTCTCAATTGTTGGCTATCGTTTCCGACGAGTGCCTTTTGGAATGAGATATTCTCCATTTTTGTTAATGATAGCTCTCTATTACATATTGATCCATAATGTAACTGACGATGATGATGAAGAGACTCTGAGCATAAAAAGGTGTTTTGTATAACCTTCTTACATGGATAACTTAGCCATACTTCAAATGCGGATAATGTTTTGTTTTAAGGCATTAAATGTTTCTGTATCGACGTTCCGAGAATTTGGATTCGAATTACAAGAGTTTTGTACGAATTCTGTACCCTTAAGAGAACAATTAAATAAGTTTGAACACTGCACTGAATCAGAATCAAAGCTTTTTGGGTCTAATTTGGAATACAGAGAATGATGCGATTAAAACTCGTGAACTTAAATTAAACCCTAAAGCTAATACAAAAAGGTTAATTTTAAGTACTATTCATTCCCAATTATGATCCTTTTGGGTTTTCAATACCAGTTTTTAAACCGAAGCAAATTGTTTATCATTCCTTGGCAGAATGACAAGATATTGGATGGGATACGCCGTTAAGCAGCGAGCTGATGAAAGAATGGGCGAAGATTGCCAAACAGGTTTAACAAGAGCTCAGAAATTGGTAGTACCCATCGTTCTGTCGGTAATCGTTGTGACGAGTACAATTTGTTGGTCTATACGGACGCAAGTAAAGAATTGTTAGGCTGTGCTTTATATTTGGTGGCTGTCAATTCAGCAGACACAAAGCTGATTTTGGCAAAGAATTCTGTGCTTGTAAGAAATTAAGAACAAAGTCTATTCCTGTACTGGAATTGATATCTGTACATTTTGGAGTAAAGACTGCCGTAGATGTAAGCTGAACAGCTAAAGAATGCTGTTGTTCCTATTCGGATTCGTAATATTTATTGCTTCACAGATTCTATGATTGTTCTAAGTTGGATTAAGTCTAAGGAGTTTGAGTTTGGCAAAATAGATAGGAAGCAAGTGATGGTTAACAATAGGCTAAATGATTTTCGACCATATAGGTGGCGATGAGAACCCTAGTGACTGTCTTACTCGGTGTGTTTCGAGAAAAATGCTTCGTAGCACGCTCTTTTTAACAGGTCCAAAATTTCTAGATTTTTCCATCAGAGTGCAGATGATTGTTCCTCATCCCGGTGCAAAGCCGCCTTCCGTGAGTTGCTCTGTTAGGACAAATTTCATTTTGAATTCTGAACCACTATACCGTTAAACAAGTTTTCGTCCTTTAGTAAGGCGGTCAAGGTTTGAGTATTGTCTTCATCTTTGTTACCAAGTTGAAACAAAGGTTAAAACTGACTAAGAATATCCAGAGAATACCTCTGACGAACAGAATGAAACTGCTCGTAGCACCATTCACCTTCTAGTACATGCACAAAAGGCTGCCTTTCCCCAAGTTTATGATACGCTGGCTACAGGTAATTTCAGAACCCCATTATATCACAGTTGAAGTTTATTTCGTGATGAAAGTGGGCTTATTAGGGTACAAAGTAAGTTATGTAAATTAAAGCTGCTTATGATGAGAGGTGTCCGATACTATTGGTAAAAAAATTGCCTGTGGCTAGAAGTATAATTTGGGATACCCATGTAAAACTGCGACACGCTGGAATTTACAAAACTTTAGGTTTACTCAGGAAAAGGTTTTGGATTATTAATGGCTTTGTGGTTGTAAAGAAGGTTTTAAAAGGCTGTTTGATATGTAAAAGGTTGAATGCAAGACTGTCAAAAATTAATAACAAAATGCATATAGAGATTTCAGAATAAACCCAGAGGCGCTATTCCGTTTAGGAATATTTGCATAGACCATTGTGGACCTTTCTTGGTTAAGGACAGAAATAAACCAAACTATAAGGTATATGTGCTGGTGATATCCTGTTTTTGGTCTAGAGCAATTAATCTGGTTGTATGCAGGTTTATTGATAAAAACTCCTTTCTTAGGGCATTACAATTGCATATTTTTGAGTACGGTTTCCCTTCCTTAATAGTTAGTGATAATGGAAGCCCAATAGTGGCGGGAGTAGAGCAAACTATCTCCTATCTAAATGATTTAGAGACCATTGACTTCTTAAGATCGCATAATATTAAGTCTTTAAAATTTCATCCATTCCCAGCTAATGCACATAAATTAGGTGGGTTTGTTGAAACTATGGTTAAGCAAGTGAAAAGGATAGTTACTTCGAGCATTTGAAATAAACATTTTGGATTACAATGATTTTCAATTCTTGATTGCTGAGGCTAAAATGCTCGTAAATAAGGAGACCAAATCGCCTTCAGAATGCTCTAAATAAATTAGATTTTGACCACAGCGTGCCTGTCCCTTTGACTCCAGAGATGATAGTGAAGGGTATGAAATACCTTGTGTAGTATAATTCCTGAGCTTAATATTTCAGATCAGGACGACTCTTGGGGTGTGTCTGATGATATATTCGACAATAATCAAGAGGCAGTTTTATCTCGTTTTGGTAAGCTTATGAAAGTGAAAGCTAACTTGGAAAAAAATCTATCAGGGTGAATTTATGCTAGTTGTTCAGTCAAGCAACGGATAGAAAAAATAGGTATGGTAAGAAATCTCATACTGAATTAAGGGTAGGAGATTTAGTGAGTATAAAAACAGATTTTACAAAGCCTTTTGCTTACCCGCTAGGTATCATCGTACAAATTGAAAAGAATGACCTGGATGAAGTAACAAGCGCTAGTGTACGTAAATCCAACGGAGAAATTGTAAGAAGACACGTTGATAATTTGATATTCCTAACAGATACTTCCATCAACGTTGACAGTAACTCTGTTTCTCCTGAATTTGTTCCTGAAACCTGTACAGTTTCCTACAAGTCTGAGAGATCGGCTGCTCGTAAGTGTCGAGAACGGAACAAGGCACTAATTGAGCAACACAAGGTTTAAGGTGATTGTAGTGTTGTAAAATTTATTGTATAACTTTGTTTTTTGTTATTTATTCTAGTTTCACAATTCCAAGAAATTGCTCACCCGGCCCCGCCAGTGTACAAAAATATTAAAACAAATAAAACATTTTTCAAGAAATTGAATCTCAAACTTTATTTAAATTAAATAATTAATCAATTGAGTTAAGTAACCCCCTTGAATTTGTACGTGGCATGGACTTCCATGTTTCCACGGTCCTTGGATACGTCACTAAATGACAGACGTCAGACCTAACAAGGACGCGGAAAAAGCTCGGGTAAGACAGTACTAAAGTACCGCTACGACCCTTCACTACCACCACCGTCGCCAGAGACAAGACGGAAGGTTATCGGTTACGAAATATTTTGAGGATTCGATAGTTGGCTGGTCGGGTGATCAATTTCTACTTTATTCACTTTTTATTGATGGATCGTTTCCCGGAGGTACTGATGTGGTAATGCTGCTCAAGAGACTTCCTGTTGAATCACGAGCCTTCGTAAGGTGTACGAAATTGAACATGAGAAAATAAGCTCATCGTGTGGGGGTTCGAGGTGAAGGACAATACATGGTGGAGGACGACGGCTGAGTTCCAAGATCTTCGCTGCTGGCTGCCTAACTCGGGTAAGTTCATGTAATGCAGATCCAAGGGTGTTATGTGTACTTTGTCGGCGATAGTGTACTATACACTTAAAGATCATTGAGGCAAGGCCCTTCATTAATTTTTCAACCTTCAGTGATTTGATTAACGTATCGAGTATAAAATAGTTTGAGATTTAAGTTTCTTGTTTAGCCTCGGTACCTTTTGTTATTAAGGTGTGTTTGGGATGGCAACCAGTCGCTCCCTATAACTTAGTCTTTTTCCTGTAGGTTTGGAGTTTTCGCTAAAAGGGGTGGAACCTTGGAGTGAAGAGAGGTCAAGAGCTATCGTCTTGGAACTAGCAGGACACTTTCGTCAATGTAGACTGGGGATTTATTACTTAATTTCATGAAGCTATACCCTTCAATAACTTCAGTCTTGAATCAAGTTTTATATTAAAGTATTTAATTTTCATCAATTTTCTCTTGTCCTAATTATTCTTTCCATCCTAAGTTACTCTTGTAAATTTTCGATAAAAATTTAGCGAACTAGAACAGCTAAACTAATTTAACCTAGGCCTTTGCTCATACTAAGTCAGCCATTCTCCGAGACAACTTCACATTTCCATCAATATTGAGGTGTACTCCATCCCTGGCATAAAGGCGTGGGTCGGAAAATCTCTTAACCCCTTTCATTAGAAACAAACTATCCTTGCCCTTCCATTTGTTCAACCACTTATTGAATTTATTAGATTTAGCCTTAAAATTCTGCCGCAACGCATCAAAACTTTCACAGTGGTTAAAAAAGAATCTATCTTCTATTTGGGCAAAAATTAGTTTAGCCTCAGGACACAACTTTTTCAGTAATTCAGCAAAGGCCTCACAACAGTGCTCTACTTTCCATACCTCAGCAGTACTGTGGATAGCATCCAAATCATTGCTGCCCAAGAACACAAAGATGCGACTAGGCCTAGACCTCCTAGGGTTAGCGAAATACCACTCTACATCATCCTTGATGTTTTCAAAGGTTGCGCCCCGTTTACAGATGTAATTAAACCCGTCACATTCTCTTAAACTCAACTCGGACAATCTCCGCACAGCTACGCCCAATAACAAGTGTCATAGCCAAAAAAAAAAAAAAAAAAAAAAAAAACAAGACGAAAAGTAAACTGAAATCTTACGGAGTAAAAAAGTATAAAAATTCGAAACTGTTAGAATTATCTAACTCAAAATCAATTATAAGGCAAGTCTTTTTATACTTCAACTTACTTGCACCATTATCCAGAACAATTTCTTCTGGCTTCGAATTTCTAATCCTTTAATTCACTTTTTTCGGCAGAAAAAGAACACCCGTTCTTCTGTCCGACAGGTACCACAAGACCCCTCTCCTTGTCGGATCAAAACAGTCAACAACTCCGTTTTCTTTCACTTTGTCCGACTCTCTCAAACAACGTTGAAATATAAAGACGGGAAAGCAAAACAGTTTCCTTATAAGGAATACATTTAACATTAAATTAATTAATCAATTAGAATACAAAAAGGGGGGGAAAGTTAAGAATTTACATTTAATATTAACAAACGGCAATCATTCAGTTTACTTTCCGTCCATAAACGAACACCAGAAATGGGGACAACAAGTAAGAAACAAACGAACTACTATGCATTTCAGGGGGCCGTGTCCAATTGATTTTCGTTGATAAAATTTTACCAAAACATCGGATATGGGTCACATTTTGGAAATAGGTATTTGAAGCCACGGCCTAATTGTCAAAAAATATGCACTGATGTGTAATGTTGATAATTAAGGCACCTATCGGTAGTAAATCACGGAAATTTCAAGGGAAACTTAGCTAAATTTAGTAAGCACCCAGAGGGAGGCTACTTGTGACGTAAAGTATGACATCAGGCTTAATAGCAGTGTTCTCAGTAGTGTGACAATGATCGTGGAAACAAATATTTGACCCACTTATTGAGAATTGTTGAGAATTACGATAATATTACGGTTTTCATTAGTGATACCACGGGTAAAGAATAAGAATTTGGTATATTGTATAAATATGACAATTATAGCAAAGGAATTTGGTAAATATACATATTGCAATATTACTATTTGCTTTGTACAATTTTACGTTGACTATAGAAATACATAGCAATTATAAACCCAATCTATTTACATTTTCTGATTAGTTATGCAAAACTTTTGGAACTGGTGATACACAATCATATTGAAATGGAAATACGATAGTTTAGGTGTTTGGTAAGATGTTTTGGCCCGATATACCTGGTAACTTGCATAATAGTAACATCGCCGAGTTGCCGACGTCAGGGCAAAGCCAGATTATACGTCACTGCTGTTTCATCTATGTCCTCGTGGCGGCCAGAGTGCTTTCGTTTTGCGTGATTTTGCAGTATATATCTTCAAATTCATAAAAAAATAAACATAGATAAAACCTGGAATACATAGGCTCATGATAACCAGTTTTTACTCAACAACCCTACAACAACATTAGTGTCAGTTTCAAGCACAGAATAATAAATGGAGAGTTGTGTGATATACTAAATACTTAGGATTTATTATGTGACTGATCATGCGTTAAGGAAGTTAAGGTTAGAACATTTGCGTTATGATACATTCATTTAGCAGCATTAAGCACGTAGACGTAAACCGGAACTTTTGAGACAATAGGAATCAACAGAAACTCCAGGGTAAGAATGGTTTCACAGAGTGTGTAAGACCTTGGTGCATATTTCAAGTTAAAGGAAAGTGAATTGCGTCAAGGAACTGTATTACAGAATTAATATTCTCATTTTATGCCCACTCCTTTATTGTACTTTACTTAAAACACATAATTCATCGGAAAGATGATAGAGAGTAGGGTAGGTGATTGTGTGTGAAACAAACAAGAATCCCATATAACTACTACTATTACTACTACTACCAACATCTGAGTCTTCATTCTTAAAGTATAAATGAGTGGGAGGGCCTTCAGTAATGACGTTTCACTAGCCTTCCTCTGGGTGCTTACTAAATTTAGCTAAGTTTCCCTTGAAATTTCTGTGATTTACTCCGATAAGTGCCTTAATTATCAAACATTAGACCATTAGTGCATATTTTGCCAATTAGGCCGTGGCTTCAAATAGTTTATTTCCAAAATATGATCCATATCCGATGTTTTGGAAAGATTTTATCACGAAAATCAATTGGACAGGCCAAGAAATGCATAGTAGTCAATTCGACTATTCTCCCACGAATGAAATTACCATTCTCCAATCAACTATTTCTATAGCCCTCTCTAACTCCTTTATAACCTACGATCATTTCTCATAACAATGACATCACTGAACGGAACTGCATTATTTTCATTGTCATATCCCCCCTTTTTTCCATTACGCCAATGAAGTTGACCCATGCTTACCCTACCAGTCAACCATTTCCATTATTCCTCCACCGTTACACACACACCAACAAGCTTTCAACGAACATTCACTCCAAGTCTCCCATGTTTGCCTATGTTCAGTCCAGTTCACAATCCTAAGTACAGATATCCTAATAATAGATTAATCCCATTTCCCTTTCTTGACATGGCCACCTACTATTCAACATCTCATCTGGATCCACACTTCCAATGGCTATTCTGTTCAACTCCTTGTGCTATATACATTTTCTCAATCACGTCAACAACCACGCAATCCAGTTAAGAGGATTTATGATTCTAAGTGATTCAGAATATGTAAGTATTGGATGTAAAGAGCCAAGGGCTGTTTTACGGGGAGAGGGAGACTTCATTAAAGGAAGGATACATAGAGAGAGAGAGAGAGAGAGTGAGTGAATATTTGTTTGTATGGTGTTTTTACGTTGCATGGTACCGGTGGTTATTCAGCAACGGGACCAACGGCTTCACGTGACTTCCGAACCACATCGAGAGTGAACTTCTATCACCAGAAATACACATCTCTAACTCCTCAGTGGAATGCCTGAGAATCGAACTCGCGGCCACCGAGGTGGCAGGTCAGAGAGAGAGAGAGAGAGAGATGTAGTAAAAACCAAGAGGTGGTGGAAAAAAAAAACAAGGACGCATGAAACCTAAGGAAGTAGAAACTCAAAAAATAAAACTACTATTTTCGTTGCCCCAGTCATAGGGATTCATTAGTACAACTTAAAATAAAAAATAAACTTTTAGAAAGTCGAGTTTCAGGAGGAGTTTGAACTAGAAAGGGGAAACTTGGAAATTAAAACTAAGGACTTCATGAAAACCACTGCTAAGCTATAATGAACTGACTGCAGTCCAAAGTCCACAAGAAAAATTGTATGAGAATCCGATACATCATATCTCACTGCCTGGGTTACTGACGTTATAAAGCCAAGGTAATTTGAGACTAGCTCTACGTTACACTCTTTGGGTACATTGTTATTCTGGTATTTATTCCATCCACTTTCACTAATGACAATTGAATTCCTTACGAATAGAGCGGGTATGTGGTGTAGCGAGGCGTGTAGTACGTACGTACGTACGTACGTGTGAAGGTGAAAAACGAGAGAGAGAGAGAGAGAGAGAATGTGTGTGTATGATTGTGAGAGGGTGAGATAGGGGGAGAGAGCGACAAGGGGTGAGAGAGAGAGAGAGAGTGTGTGTGTGTGTGTGTGTGAGAGAGAGAGAGAGAGAGAGAGAGAGAGAGAGAGAGAGAGCCCGTGCGCGAAGAGCGCGCGTGTGTTTGTAGAGAGAGAGAGAGAGAGAGAGAGAGAGAGAGAGAATTATGGGGTTGGTCAATTTATTCTCTAGTTCAAATTCCAAGGCCTGATTCAGAATGACTAAATATTGATTTTAAGAATACCGCTTAGTATCATCGGTAAATTCAATGTTTTTAGGAGCGTATGAATTGTCTAACAAAAGTCCTAACTCTTAACATTTATATTTTTTGATAAAGTACCCAACTTGGTTACCCTGAAATTGTTACTTTGTGATAAGCTATATGTGCTGTAAAGCCAACATTGGCGTAGACTTAATTTAAAATGAACCAAATTCAGCTTAAATTGCAAAACTAGTACATTTGTACCAACTATCTATTGTTGAAAAGGCCAGCAAGACGTAGAAGTATAGCACAATGCTTAAAGGACTTCTTGAAGTTAAATGGGCTCAACAGTATGAACGGCTAATTATGGAACTATCACTGGTTGCTATTAAAAAAAAAGGATCACCTGAAGAGAAGCGACCCCAACACACGCTGGGGTCGCTTTTCTTCAGGTGGAAAATATTGGGGTCGCTTTTCTTAAGGTGAGGAATTAACAAGGTAAATAAAAAAGAAAGTATGACTTACTCTTGCACACAAAATGTAAGCATAAACCTACTACTGCAATTATGGGACCCCAGTGGGAAGTGATTTTCAGGGCACTACCGAGCCTAACACAACCACCTAACCTAACCTAGGGCCCTGTACCCCTACCTAGGCCTGGGGGGGCTCCGCCCCCCTGCGACACCCCCTTAAGGCCACAGTGATTTTCGGGACACTACCGAACCTAGCACAACCACCTAACCTAACCTAGGGCCCCGTACCCCCTACCTAGGCCTAGCAGGGGGGGGGGGGGGGCCCTTAAGGGCACTACCTAACCCATCCTTCAAAGTAGTTTTTAGTGAATATATATATATTTTTTTCTCCTTTTTTCTATAATATTATGAGCTAAAGTGGGTCACCTGAAGATTGGAGACACCAACAAGCAGGGGTCGTTTATCCTCAGGAGGAAAATATTGGGGTCGATTTTCTTCAGGAGAGGTATTAGGGGTCGCTAATCTTCAGGTGATCCAAAAAAATAAATAAATAAAACAGAACGCCATGTCTGTACATAAAATTACCTATACCACTATATTGATGGCTTACAGAAGTTGACAAATTCTTCAATCCGACCAAGGATACTGCAGTGCGCCCGTAGCCAAGATTATCCTCCCAAGTTAGGATTCCTTCAGTACGAGGCTTACCGGATATCCAACCTCCAGACTCCCAATATACTTCCATCTGAAAAAAAAACACAATTTTAGTTCTAGAAGTATGTCTTTTCAACACTTGCTATAAAACTTCCAGTATGATGATCAAAATTTCTTTAAAAAAACACACAAGTAAATCATGTGACAAATACCATTATCAGCTGGACGATTAATTGTGTGATTTATAAAAAATAGCATTCTTTTTTGATATGACATTATACCACCATGAGTTTTTAAACTTCATCTATTGGATATTCTTTAACAGTGATGCAAGATTAATTTACTTGGCTGCAAGTTCCCTTAGCATAATAGCGTTAAAAATGCAAGCAATATGATTTAGCAATTTCAGAATTGGATTATAAAAATTTCCACCTAGAGCATTGCATAATTTCATAAAAAAATGCATTTATCACAATATCCACAAAATTCCATAAAACAGATAAAAGAATTACTTTGCTGGAGCTTCTAAAATAACAACAAACTATACAAAAAGCAAAGACTCCAGAATGAGCTTTTTAGCTAAATAAAATTTTCATGAAAAATAGAAGATTAGATAATATAAACAGTATAGCTTATTGATATTTAAAAAATTACCGATATAAAGTTTCAAACTTAAAAGTAGCAAGCCACTTAAAATTCCCAAATACAGCATATACTATAAGATTAGACAGACATTAAAATGAGTAATACTTAAGCCACGTATTTTGGTGCTCAAACTTTCCTTTTAAAACAATCTTTTATGGTTAAAAATACCGAGGTCTGGAGCTCTAAAGCTGCTCTTGATTTTCTATACAGTAGCTTTGCTCCCCAAGCCCTTTAACGTAGTGAAACCCTGGAAGCAGAAGGGCTTCCTTCAATCCTTATGCCTTCCCTCCATCTAAAATCACTTTATATTATCCCATTACAACCTGGTGATAAAAGAGTACACAGTTTCAAATTTTGTATAAATTGCAATTGAGCTGATCATGTTGTTGTCCAAGTCTCCTAACCAACTCATGAACTTGAATGCTTTAACTTGAAACAAGGTGTTCGATCAACGTCTGTTAATGGTGAATTTACAGTTTGGTGTTAGCCTCGCTAACGGCTGGTCTAATAGATAAAACTTGAATCTTAAAGCTTTTTTTTTTACCTACACTTTTTGAAGATCTGTCAAGTGTAAAACTTCTTAAATTCTTAGTTTTGTTTAAAAAAAAATGATTGATTTGATCTATAAATTCAGTATTATAACAGTGTGCCTTACAAAACTAAGTGACATTTTCAATTGTATAATCCTAACATGGAATCTATTTTTCACCAAAGTTCAGTACAAAAATATCTCTTATGATCATTATTCCTCACCACCAATCAATTATGCTTATTTTAGGATAACTTTTTATAATTCTATTGGATTTCTCATCGTCGTCTAGTGTTCCCATAGTAGCATTTCCAACCAACTGAACATGCGAAATTACCTCTCTAATCAATTTCAATCCATTAAAAAAGCTACAACTCTTCTAATTTCCAGGAAAAGAAAAACCTTTCCTTACCAACCATCGAAACTTATGCAAAATAGCAGTTTACATCACTCAGTTTAAAAAAATGGTCACTTACCTTTTAATACTTTATATCTAAAGTTCGTACTTTACACTTAAAGCTAAGCTTCGTACTTTACCAAACAGTTTTCAGATGACTTGGGTTGATGTCACATTAATCATTCGAGTCGATCAGTCCTGTAGGGTAAATTATATCAACATTAGTAGATAAGAAATTACTTAAAAAGTAGGTTACAGTAAAAACTAACTCATTGTACCAGTACGTACTTGGAATCTGGCTAATAGAAATGGTTCTGTTATCTAACATTATTACTGAGGATTGAAAATGTTCTCACCTGATCTGTGCCCCATAAAGCAATCTTTTACTCGTTCCAGGCATACATTTACTTGGACCGTCCAAATCCATCCTTACGTGCAGACTATTTTGATCTATCATTGTAATCTTCAGTACAATCAAGTGTACTTTTTATGGTATGATCCATGTAGCACCAGGCACTCAAATCTGACAAAGAAAATAGCACAATTCATTGCATCTAGATTGATTTTCTAGATAAAATCTGAATTACAATGATCGAAATTATTTAATTTCCACCGGAATAACTATGTGAAACTTTTAACTTAAAATCGCTTGCAAATTCAAATGGCCTAACACCAAATAATTTTAAATTAATTATTCAAAATACATGTTATAATGAAAATTCACAACTTTATGCTCAGAATCTTAAAATAGAGCCACAAAATCAGAGTACTTTAGTAGACTGAAGTCAGTGAAAGCCTTCTACTCCTCCAGATATTCAACAGTTTAGGCAGTTGTTTCAGAGCTACGTCCCATTTCTTTGAGAACGATCGGGCAGTCTTCAATGACGACTATAGATTTTCCTTCTAAAAAAAAAAAAAATTCACACCTACAGAGTAGCATTGTAAATTGTGGATATTACTACTATAAACAACGATAAAGTATTCACGTAACATTTTTATGTTCAGAATTATCAAAGTGTCCACGTAACATTCTCTACTTTTTTCGACGTAACCAAATATAAACCCTCTTATAGTACTTTTCTTGTTTGAAAACTACACAAACCATAGATAAATATAAAAAATTTTACACCTGCAGAATATCAGTATTCATGTAAAATTTTTATGTTCAGAATTATTAAAGTATTCACGTAACATTATGTTCAGAATGATTAAAGTATTCACGTAACATTTTTATGTTCAGAATTATTAAAGTATTCACGTAACATTTTTATGTTCAGAATTATCCTTGGTTGGTTTGAATATAGTACGTATCTTTATTTTTCCGATCAGTCTCATTCCAAGTGAACATGGCTAATAACCCATGAGAGCCATTTGTTGTCACATGCACTTTTAGGTGCCAATTTCTTACATTTAAATCCCCAAAGATGACCAAATCCTCTAGTTACCCACAACAACAAAAATTTGACTTTCCGGAACACACAGCCTTTCTCCTGCTTCCTATAACCTTTAAAAACGTGAAAAAAGTACACCCAAGATTACTTTTTCATGTTAATCTTTAGGTTTTAATTTTCTGTAACCTTTTCAGTCCGTCTAATCAGGAGTTTTGCTAGACATACATCGTCTTCATTAGCAAAACAATAATTTCTTTCATTAAAGAATTTTTTTTTAATCTAACGGCAGGTGACTGGTTAAAATTAAACGTTTATGTTAGTGAAGGCCCTTGCCCAAGAACCGTAAGTGTTTGAATGTTAGTGGTTAGGAAACCTACAGCAGACCTTTAAGCACGAAACTAATGCGAGGGGGAGTTACACCAGGCAAGAAATCAGATGCCGCTTACAAGCTATGAACAAAAAGCACATTGAAATATTGTAATGATATCTTTCGTCGGTTTAGCACTGCAGTATACCATTCAAGCTCACATGCAGTTTGAATGAGAAAAAAATAATGTTGGGTACTGGCGCTGCTTAATGCCAATAATGGGTCTATTTTTCATTTAAAATTGTTTAATTTAAAATATTATACCGAAATTTATAACCACTAGATCCAGAAATGAGTCCACATTTCAGTCATGGGAGTACATTGCTAAAAACCACAGGCGAGACTGACCACAAAAGTATTGAGTAATGGCACAAGGTGAGCGGGAGAGAGCGAAGGGGAGTCCCGGGGTGAACAGGAAAGAAAAGAAAGAACATGGAGGTGAAAAGAATCATCAAAAGCAAGAAGGAAAGACAAGGAAGAAAAGACAGTGCGTCCCAGGGTTAACAGGAAAACTGCGAAACGACCCAAAGCTTACGGTCTGCTCTATGAGTAAGAGCCCCTGCTGGCATCAAAGTCAGCTACATCTAAAACAACGTCCCAAAGCAAACTGAAAAAGGGTGAAATCTTTCCGACACAGATACGAGGCTATTTCTTGAACACGGTGTTGCACAGAACTAAAATCCTAAAAGCTGGACAAACTAATGCAATATGATTCAGCTACCACAAGCATGAATAAAGTCTGAAGCAAAAAAAAAATAAATAAATAAAAAAAAATGGATTGAGGGCAGACTTATTGGTTTCAATAGTTAAAACTGCTAAAAAAAATTCTTCATAGTGCTACAGTATAGTCAGAAACTGTTACTGCTTACCCTGACCACCTTGTGAAGTTTACATTTTAATGTTCTCGTAATACTCCATAGCACCAAAAATGCTTTGCCCTCATAGAACCAGTCTTAGTTACCATAGTGCATCAGCGTCAAAATCAGGGTTGAAAGTTGTGAATAAGCTATGAGTACTCTAATTTCCTATCATGTAAAATACCCAAGCAGAGCTATTTTTCTTTTGTTTCAACAGAATATTCTACTTTTAAACATACGTTGAACAAAAGTGAACAAATGTACAAATAGGGCATACAGCAGTCTAATTCACTCACTGCTCAAATGACCGATGGGAATGCGGGGTTTTGGGTGGGGTAAAACACTTGGGGGAAGGTTTTGTAGTGTTATTGTGTCATTTCCTCTTATTTATGACATTTTAAATACGAAATACAAGCTTAAATAAAGCGATAAATAAACCAATAATGGAGCCGTTACATAGCCAAAATCCACTTATTGCTACTGCTATTACGAAGCCGAATCCTACTACGCATGTGCCAATCCTACTGCACATGCGCCGAGATATAAGGGAGCTTTTAGTTCAGACACAAACTTCCTAAGGAGATATATGATGGTTAGGTTGGTTAGGTTACGATCCTAACCTATATTTTACACTTCCTAGAAGTCCGCCCCCGCCGGCCAGGCAACATATTCTACTAGGTTAGGTTACACTTCTAAGATTACCTTCCTTTAAGTGGGGTTACGGGGGGGCCGAGCCCCCCGGTCAGGTAACACATTCTACTAGGTTAGGTTGGTTTGGTTACTATCCTAACCTATATGTTACACTTCTAAGATTGCCTTCCTTTAAGGGGGGCTATGGGGATGGGGGGAGCCCACTGGTTAGGTTACACAATTTTTACAATTGTCCTCAACATTTCTTGTTATGTTCAATCACCCCTTGAACTGCCCACTCTGATCCTTGAAACTTGATAATATTCTATTCATTATTCACTAAAATGGCCTTAGACTTGTACTTGATAATTTATACTTAAATACCAGATGTGTAAATACCAGATGTAAAAAACCGTGATTAGATATATAATATATATTATTATCTTCATGCATGTATGGGTTATTAGCTCTTATGTAAAATATGTGTCCCTACTGTAAGGTTTCATTGCAATGTTTTTTTACTTTAATAATAATACACGATAACTTTGGTTTCATAAACATAAAAGAAGCTATGTTTGTACGATTTCACTCAACATTTGTCAAGTTCGATTACCCCTAAACAGGGCTTCCTCATTTCCTATATTGTCCACCCATTACAATACCAGTGTTCGTGTTTTTTGTTTTTGTTTTTTTTCACAAACGTGAATATTTACCCCCACCCCCCCATCCTCCCTACTCTGTTTCGTGGTCTCCGCCCCACCCCTCCCCCCTCCTTCCTCCTGACAAACTTGCCAGTGTCTCACTTCACTATTCAACCAGCCAGATGGCGGAAGCAGTCCCAGGCACCTCCACCTCCCTCGGGCCTCATTACTAACTCGAACTCTGCCCCGTACTTGTGTTAACTGTTTCGTTAGTTATAAGGACATTTCAGCCCATTAATCGGGGCAGTACGAAGGTTGGTAATATACTGTCAAGATCACGGCAGTGGCGTACGTTAAAATACACTTCCCACGACCCCCAAGAAGAGGATCCATGCCTTCGTGAACGGGCTGCTGAACTCCATCCTCCACCCCTTTAAGGTAAGGTTCCTAATCTTTATGTACTTTGTTTATATTGTGTTTTAGTGTTCCAAAGGTTTAGTGCTTTTGATGTCGGGTGATATTTATAGGAAAATTATTTACCACCCTATCCCAGCGTGGCTTTACCAACTCGTACCTCTGACTTCCTTTCCTCTCCGTAACCCCCCCCCCCCCCCCCCCCCCCCCCCCCCCCCCCCCCCCCCCCCCCCCCCCACCCCCCCCCCCCCCCCGCCCCCCCCCCCCCCCCCCCCCCCCGTAGAAAAATATGTATTTAATTCCTTTATTTTACCAGTTATTAAAAAAATATGCATTATCACTACGGCATCAGTATTAAAGTGCTTTACCTATGTAATTACTTAACTAGTCATTTTAAAATTAACGTAATTTTCATAAATAGCTTTTCTCGTTCCTAATCTTTATGTTGTTGCCGTGAACAAAAACCACAATTTTAATGCGGAAAATGTTTTCTTTGTTTACTGGAGTGATAGGAGAACCGCAGTACCTGTCAAGAACTTAACAACAGCAGTCTTCAGCAGAAGTTCCAGTCATACTTACCGTGGATTAAACTTTGAAGTGATTTAGTGACATATGGATCTTATCATTTGCATCACGGTCATGTGTTACGCAAATATGGAATAATTCTATCAAGTTACCATTGGACCCGGACCAGCCAAAGGGGAACCCGCTTACCTATCTCCTAAAATCACACTAAAAACAAGGTGAGAAAAGCTATTTTTTCTTTGTTTTTTACTGTCCAGATCTTTACTTTTATTCCTGCAGCTTTAATGGATGCTTATGTGATAAGTGTATTATTATCTATACTTATCCAAATTATACGTACCTTACTTATACTTTACCTTACATATAAGTGGAATTATTTACCACCATATCCCAGCGTGGCTTTACCAACTCGTACCTCTGCCTTCCTCTTCCGGTAACCCCCCCACCCCCCCCCCCCCCCCCCCCCCCCCCCCCCCCCCCCCACCAACCCCTTTACCGGACATAAGGCTCTCCTGCGAGTTACGTATCCCACACCCTCTACCAGCATTCAAATATGGCGGTTTGTTTACGTTTCATGGCCCCGAACCAACACTTCGAAGTAGACTATGGCAATTGACGTTTTCCTATGTTATTTTGCTTACTTTACAAGAGTTTAAGGTAATATTTTTCCGGTCGACTGAAACTACTAATCTGTTATTTACCTTTGAACTCTGCAGTTGGTACATCGTACCCCTTGTACTGTCATGTAGTCTTCAGAGGTAATTTACGGTTTAATTTACAGTCGACGAATGAATATTACTTTAAATTCATTGTTCAGCAGGTAAAATAACATAGGAAAACGTCAACTGCCAAAGTCACTGTACCGCGAATGCGGATTAGAATTACCGATTTAAGCAATCCCCCAAAGACACCATCCATGTCAAGTGAATAAGTTTAAAATTCGTAGAGTTGTAACCGATGCTCTTGCTTTTATAATTCGCTGTTTTAGTCACGTTTTTAACAGCTTTTCAAGCAGCATTTTTGATTATGGGCCAGGAGCCATAACTCAAGCTATCTATTTGTCGAATAATCCCAGAGGTCAGTAGAACAGACGTCGTTCAATCATAGCTTGACTGCATACTAAAAGTTTTCAGCAACAATCAAATGTTCATATGGACGAAAATCTTGAGAAAAACGAAAAACTAGGATTTAAGACTAGTGTTATTAATAAACGTTCACTAACGTCTGCCTGCTTGAGTTACTCCAGTTGGTAATTAAAAGGTATCTAATTTGGTACAAAACTTGGCAACGGAGCAGCAGATCGGTTGTAACTATATTAACTTTGTAGTTGGGTATAATGACATTTATGGACAGGATATACAAAAAAAAAAAAGTTTAGCCTAGCAATATTCGTGACCTTGTCAAATAGCTACTTATATATTTAATAGCCTCTCTCACTCACGAAATAACTTTTCTAAAGGAAATATTTGTAATGAAGCACTTAAGTTGATCAGGTTAGAGAGAGATCAGTAAACGGTAGATCTGGGTAATAACTCCGCGTCGGGTATTTCTTTGGAAATTATAGCTGCCTATAGTATTGGGGTTGATTAAGACTGTACCGTTATTTATGGGGTAAACTGTAAATAAATATCCCACAGGGCCAGCACTAAACACGGCGAAATACATTGGACTCCCCAATCCCTAGTGGATGTCGTGTTCGTTCGCAGGACGGTTCCTGCAGTCCGTGCAGAGGGTATTTCTACAGAAGCAGTCCGCACGGACTGCAAGGAACGTAACCACGGATACGACATCCACTAGGGATTGGGGCGTCCAATGTATTTCGCCGTGTTTAGTGCTGGCCCCTGTGGGATATTTACAGTTTACCCCCATAAATAACGGTACAGTCTTAATCAACCCAAATACTATAGGCAGCTATAATTTCCAAAAAAATACCCCGGGGGGGGTGGGGGTTGGGGAGTTAATTACAGTCGTCCGAATAAATATTACTTAAAATTCTTGTTCAGTAGGTAAAACTGTAAAGAAAAACCGCAACTGCCATAGTCTAGGCCGCCGCGGATAAGAACCCTAGATCTACGGAAGGTTCTGTCACTGTCGGAAAATGACCTTTCAATAAGTTAAAATTTTAGAGCTACTCTATGTTTAAGCTTTATTTTTGACACCCATTCATAGGTACTTAAGTCTTGAAAATTGTTTATTGTGTATGCGATCATTGCATACACAATAAAAAATTTTCACGAAATTTGGCCTATTTGAAAAACTTCCCAGGGAGGTTTACACTCAACTTTCCCGGATACCCACGATAACAACTAAAAGATGGGGTGAATATTAAAACATGGCAGAGAATAATCCTCCGGCAAGGGATCCAAACTTTTCACAATACCAAACGTTTGGACAAAAGTCACATCAAACAAATCTAAATACATTAAAAAAAACCTATCACTCCCACATTCCAAAATATCAAATACATGGGAGCCACAAACCTTTAGTCATTCGTTAACGAAAGCACTTGCGTTGCGTAACAATTCAAATGTAATTCTACGGGGTTTCATCTCTAAACCCAAGATATCAAGGAAGCAAGAATTTCGAAACTATGGGCTTACAATACCTGAATTGCTTCTTTTGGTATCTTTGTAGAGCGCCATCTACTCCTACTTTTCTTGGGCACTCATGCTGAAAATATATATATATATATTTTTTTTTGTATGAAACGTAGCCCATCTACTTCTATTTTTCGTAGGTACTCCCAAAGTCTAAAAAGATAGAATGTAGATCTTGGGTACTCCTACTTAAGATATTTTTCACGCTACGTTACTATTTTATTTAAAAAATAATAAACTTTTAGATGCTACAAACTATTACTTCAATGACTTTTTTAACCGAGATATACTTCGTTGAATCAATGATATCGCGACGAATAAGAGAATGTGGCATATTTTCATTAATGTAAAATCAACAAAGTACATGTTCAGAAAACTTGTAACGGACAAAGAAAATGGATACTATTCACAACCTTTTACGATGCCAGATATGGCCCACCTAAAAATCATTCTATATCAGAATAAAGGCTAAACGCCAATTGCATCGCATATCCCTCGTCATTTTCTTCCTAGATTACAGCGCCTATCGGGAATAAGAATTCCCGACGGAATTATAAGGAGAGAAATACTCGGAATAAAACGTATATCCTAGTCATCATACAGACAACGCAAGGAATTTATCCCTCTCCATATGATTGGCCTCTCATAAAGAAAAGAAGAATTTCACTGGCTGAGTATTTCGAACAGAAAAGTGTAAAAAGATTATTATTATTATTATCAAATTATCATTAATACTATGAGTTCTGTGCTGAAGAATAAATTCTATAAAGAATTGATGAGGGTCCAGTAATATATTTTACTTGAGACAAAATACCAACAAGCTCTATTTGAAATAAGATGATTTTTTATATATGGCTAAATTACGACTTCCAACATACATCATTCTCTCTCTCTCTCTCTCTCCCTCCTCTCATCTCTCTCTCTCTCATCTCTTCTCCTCCTCTCTCTCTCTCCTCTTCGTCCTCTTCTCTCTTCCTCTGCCTTCCCTCTTCTTCTTCCTCTCCTCCTGGCCCCTCTCTCGTTGCAATGGGCATTTTTTTTAAAAATGTTCTGGCATTCCAAAACATGAAACCGGTAGTAAAAAAGCTAGATACATACACGGAACACTTGAATGAGAAACATTTGTGAGAGAAAGTGTTGAACAGTAAAACACTATCAGAGAGAGAGAGAGAGAGAGAGAGACCTTGCCATTAATTCGACTCAACAGTGGACTTCTGGTTATTTTATTTCTCAATATACCATGGTACTTTTTTTTTTCTTTTTATTCTTAAAACCATTCGCCTCTATAAATCGCTCACGGACAATGGGGGCCCTAAATCCTTCAGTAATTAATGTAAACGAAAAACAAAAATAAAAAACTCCTTATAGAGGGAAAGATAAGAATTAATGGAGATGACGAGAACGGGAAAGAAAAATGTTACCTAAAACTTCGAATCAATGACTGAAGTTCTGGGAAGTCGTGTTAGAGTAGTATAATGGATTTCGAATGGATTAATAATTCATGAAAGGAATGGAAAGGGTAATTTTAGCATATTTATTTGAGTCCGAGAGAGAGAAAGAGAGAGAGAGAGAGAGAGAGAGAGAGAGAGAGAGAGAGCAGGTTCTCGAGAGAGTATTATATACGTTTTTGAAAAGACTCCTGCAATAATTTCGCATTTCTAGTCATCCACCATATTCTGTATTGAAATCGAATATGACACACTTTCCCCTTCACTGAATGAGACGTTAATGATTCTCTTGGAATGCGAGTGACTTCCCCCTTTTTTCTCAGTCATATATCATAAACGATTTCCTCATTCACTGTAATGTTCGTAGCCTCCAAATATCAAATTTTCTGCTCGGCATTCGATTCTCGTTGGACGACTGGTTTCCATGCCTCGCCTACCGATTCGGTTGTCGCCAGTTCGACTCTACGCTCTGCCAACGTTGAATCAGAAGAATTTACTTCTGGCGATTAGAAATTCATTTCTCGATATAATGTGGTTCAGACGTTGCGTTGTTAGGTGACCAATTGGTTCCTAGCCACGTAAAAATATCTAATCCTTCGGGCCAGCCCTGGGAGAGCTGTTCACCAGCTCAGTGGTCTGGTTAAACTAAGGTATACTTACCACTTTGGGTATTCGCTAACATGTAGAGTATTTTAGAAATGGCGTCACAGCAGCTGAGATCATCATCCAGACTCCGTTGCCTCTAACGGAGCGAGTTTGTGCTCTTGAGTTCGTGCGGAAAGTAACAGATGGCGAAATTTATGTTAATTTCATCATTTATCATAATGTGAAAGGTATGTCACTTTAATGAGGGTCATTTGCTTTCAAAGCGTTATTCGAAAATGGGAGAGAAATCATCTCCCATAATTTATAGGTGAAGGGCAAAACTAAGGTGACATTGGAGGATTATCGGGTGAAAAAAAAATCACCAAGGTACTGATAGATTTAAGGTTTACTGTCAGAGGACAGAGGCTTTGAAAGTAAAGAAAGATTACTGTACTCATTGGTGATTTACTTCTTTTACTTACCTTTTGGGTGATGTGTGGAATAGCAAAAAGAGAGAGAGAGAGAGAGAAATAAATTGATATTTAATTTCTTTTATGTTTTAGTGCAATACCCAGCAAGACAATGGCATTATGAATATTCAGTATGTTATATATAAATAAAAATGAAACTTCATTCGTCCTGTTGACAGAGAAATTTGACATAAATGCACACGATGCATAATTGATTCATTTCTTTGTACACCTAAGTGCAAACAATGTAGCAACGCAGGGAGTGTTAACTAAAGATTAGAAATGGGTATTTATTCATTAACTAAAGATTACAATTGGGTATTTATTTATTTATGAGTCAGTAAAAACAAAAAGTAATTTCAAAAAACTATAAAGTCAGGAACACTTATGGTTTTACAAGAGATGAATATATATAAAGATTGTTAAAAATAAAAACTATAATTAATTCTCGTTTTCACAGTATTTCAGTCACTTGAATGAACACTAGATCCATTTTGGAAAATAGTCCTGACGTAATTCCGAATTATGTTAGAGGAAGTGTACACATCCTAATAAACATGGTTCGTTTAATGTCATTGTAACTTCCTTTATAATGCCCTTGGCGACAAGTTATTGGGAAGTTTATCTATTCATCTTCATCGAATGTTTGGCCACAATGATTACCGAAGAAACCTTTAGCAACTTTATTTATTAAAAGAATGTTCTTTTATTGCTTGTCTTGAATACTAATCATATCTTGTTATCATTAAATTGTTAAAGAATAAATCATCATAAACATGTAAAAGAATTAGTATGTATTTGTTTTTGAGATTTATTTCCCACTCCCAGCATAATGTAAGTGGTCATGCACTCTTGAAACTGTTGCAATGCTCGATCCATATATATTTTTCTCTTCCTAACTATAATAAGACGATCAGAACTTCTTCTTCATCTTTGGGATTCAATTACAGATGATTGCAGTCGCTAACTTTCCTCGTGATTGCTTTCAGTTGCTTTCGGCTTTCGAGGAGATTACGGGGCTTCAGCAAATACCAAAAAATAAATAAATAAATAGATAAATAAATCAATGAAAACTAAAAAAAAAAAAAAAAATAGCAAACGGCATCCGGTATAAAGCCTCAGGAAGATTACGCCTACTTTAAAATGGGAAGTTATTTGGGGTCAAATTATGCATAATCGTGCTGGGTCATCGGTTTGAGTCAGGATGCATGACAGTGAATGAATTATGCGTGTAATAGTACTCGTCAACAACATACGTAGAGTGAAAAAACCATCGGTCATCAGTACAACAATTAGCAGCCACGTTCTTTATGAAGTAACCGGGAATTGAATCAGTCGTCCAGTGCAAGCAATTTCCGATTCTTTTTTTAGCAATTCCGGTAACTAAAATTGTTGTGCATTTTCTGGAAAGCAATGACTCATTCAAACTTGATTTTTTTCTCTCTCTCTTTTCCTCCAATTGCACTTTATCCATTTTCTCTTGGATCTGTATTGAAAATCTGATCGCAGCTAAGAGGCACAGGTAATTGATCTATCTATGCTTTGGAATTCAAATTTTTTACACTTGAGTTTCTTCGAGGACAGAAGGTCAGTGAATGTTATTTTCAGTTTTAAATGGGGCTTAGCAAATTTGGAACCGGTCTCTTCCATTCAACAGTTATTTATTTCCGGCCCATTACGCTAGAGCTGAAGGCCAGTTGCATGAATGGCCGACGAGGGGTTGTTCCATTCAACCAGGGGAAGGCGCCCCCCAGACGGTTCATTCAACCAGGGGAAGGCGCCCCCCAGACGGTTCATTCAACCGGGGGAAGGCGCCCCCAGACTGCGTACAATGACAAAATTAAGTGAACGGATGTATTATATGAGAAAAACAACTTTATTGGTGAACTTTAAGCTAAATCAAAATAAAATATAGAACTGATCTATATATAAGAGCAATGTATATTAACGCTGATGACCTATATATTAGAAATCACGGTCAGATTTTTTTCTTTAGAAATGCATTGCAGTTTACTTTAGAAGTAACACGATATATCCACTCCTCGTAAAACAAACTTTCCTGTAATGGAATATATGTATGAATTTATTGTATGATCGTCCTGAAAACATTTTTTTTTTTTTTTTTTTTTTGTTTTTTTTTTTTGTATCAGAATATCCCCTTTTTAATCACATTTTTAAGTAGCAGCTTTAAGTAATTCGTCTGATAACATGATGAAAAAACAAAATCGAACAGCCTGGCATCCAACATTCTCTAAGTGAATGTATTGAGAGCAGCATAAAATTGGTCCGAATCAGTTGATTGAGATACGAAATCAACGAATGAATTTCTTAACGGCAAAGGACATCAAGCCAACACGAAGACCTCCAAACTCCACAGGCTCTTCTTGGAAAAGGGCGTAGCTCCAACGGCAGAAGAAACACGCCACAATATCCTCCTGTAGATCTCCAGAAGTGCAAACAGGGCAGCGCCCTTAAGGATTACACTCGAGAGCAATGTCAAGAGAGATACAGAAGTAAGGAGAGAAGAGTCTCCCTGGAATGGATTCCAAATGGGCGGAGGAAATTGGGTAGAGTTGAATGGGGCTCTAGATCACATAAAAGAGGGGAAAGAGTAAATACCTGGGAGGAATGTGAAGAATGGAATGGAATGAGAAAAAAACGTCCTTCTGCGTCTAAGAAGAGGAATAGTAAGAAGGTGAGGAGATTTCAAATTAACGGCATATATACTGCAGACATCTGGATATATATAATATATATATATATATATTATATATATATATATATATATATATATATATATATAGATACATCACACATACACTCACACACACACACACACAAATATAATATACATATATATATAAGATATATATAACTATATATATATTATATTAATAAAAAAATATAATATACACGCACATCCCTAATAAGATATATATATATATATATATAGATATATATAAATATATATATATATATATATCTATATATATATATATATATATATATATATATAGCATATATTCTATATTATATATATATATATAATATATATATATATATATATTATATATGTATAATTTAATATCTATATATAGATATTATATTATATATATATTATATATATATATAGATATTAATAATATTATTATTATATATATAATATTATATATACGTACAGAAGGAAATCTCGAAGATTTTTTTTTTATCTAACGGCACGCTGAGATCCCTTTAAAGGTAAATTATTTCATTTTTTCTTATTGACTGATCTGGAACGCCAAAAAGGAAACTGCATATATGCATACATACATAGGACCACACCACATTGTATAGTATATATATATATAATATAAGATATATAGTATTTATCTATATATATATTACTATATATATCTTATTCGGCAACGGCATACCGTCAAGGTTTATAACTTTGTGTTTATCTGAAGACGGTCCTGCGTTCGGAAGATTGATGGCAAAGATCTCCGTGGAATAATAATAATAATAATAATAATAATAATAATAATAATAATAATTAATAATAATAATAATAATATGAAGGTAGGAGACCCTTTCGAAAACATGTTTTGTAAAGGATGATGGCAGCATCAGTGGAATTGATTTTATATATGGTCTTTTCAATTTTTCTTATTATTCTCTTCTCATCGGGAGGGCTGATATTTGCTAATAGCTGGCCGATGTTCATATCTTGGTTAAAGAAGTGTTTTCTAAAAATAATAATTCATTGATATGATAACAAAAGTGGCGTATGGTCACCGTAGGGTTAACAAATCTTAGTCTAAGGGCGTAACGGATTTGTTAACCCTACGGTGACCATACGCCACTTTTGTTATCATATCAATAAATTATTATCTTTATTAAAACACTTCCTTTGAACCAAGATATGAACATCGGCCAGCTATTAGGGGGGGGGGGGGCAAATATCAGCCCTGGTGAGAAGAGAAAATAATAAGAAGAATTGAAAAGACCATATATAAAATCAATTCCACTGATGCTGCCATCATCTTTAACAAAACAAATAATAATAATAATAATAATAATAATAATAATAATAATAATAATAATAATAATAATAATAAATACATTTGAAGGAGACCCTCTTTCAAACAAGCCTTATATCTTTCAATAATTAAGAATAGTATGCATACCTCCTTTGATTCTAAGTTCTATGCAGACGGAGTCTTGGTTTGAAATCCTGCAAGATATCCTTCCCTCCTCCTCTTCCTTCTGCTAGTCGTTCGGTCATTTGCACTTGGACCAGCCGGTCATAAGGTAGGATGGTACGAAGTGATTGCAGCCGTTATTCCTCTCTCCCTTCCGGAAAAGGAAATGAAAAATGTGACGCGAAGTGACATAATGGATAGCTCAAAAGAAACAAGTCTTAGTCTTTTTAGTGCATAACTTTCTATTTGATTTAAAGAACTTCCTGTGTGATTCAAAAAACTTCCCATGTGATTTAGAGAACTTCCTATGTGATTTAAAGAACTTCCTGTGTGATTTAGAGAACTTCCTGTGTGATTTAAGTAACTTCCTATGTGATTTACAGAACTCCTATGCGATTTGAAAAGAACTTCATATGTGATTTAAAGAACTTCCTATGTGATTTTGAATAAATCCAAGATTGCACCTCAAATTCATTTTAATAATGATTTCCATGAGAGACTTTGACGTTAGAGTTTAAACCATTTTATTCCCTCAATTTGCTATATTAATTATTTTTGCTCGAAATTTGACTGGAAAATATCTTACATGAAAGTTGCCAGTCATTGTGTATGAGGTCTGCAAATCATTGGCGACAAAAATCATCAGTGGAAGGCATACTTTCTTAATCTTTTCCATACTTGTAAGTTATGTCTTTTTCACTGACTAAAAAACAGACTATACTCCTTTTCCCATGAATATTTGACCTGCTGAAAAGTGAGACACCAGATCAACACTATCTCCATTGGGTCACAAAGGGTATACAAGGAAAGGAACCAGATAAGCTGCTGTGTATTTAAAGTCAACGAAAGTCCCAGAGCCTCGAAAAGCACTGGGGACATGTCTTGGGGAGAGACTACCCTTTGTAGCTCAGTGAGTTGGATTTGCTTCATATAGAATTTTGGCATTATGCCAAGCACTGGGGCAACTAAGGCCATTCAGCGCTGAAATAGAAATTGACAATAAAAGGTTTGGAAGGAGTAACAGGGAGGAAAAACCTCAAAGCAGTTGCACTATGAAACAATTGTTAGGAAAAGGTGGACAGTAAGATGGAAGGAAGAGATTATAAACGGAGGTACAGTAAAAGGAATCAAAGTACTTGCAGCTGGGGGCCGAAGGGGCGCTGCAAAGAACCTTAAGTAATGCCTACATTGCACTAAATGAGGTGCACTGACGGCACTACCCCCCCACCCCTACGGGGGTGTAGTTCAGTGGATATAATGTTGATCTGGTTTTTCACCTCTCAGCAGTTCAGAGGTACAATTCCCCCCAACGGGAATTGATCCCCAGATATCACTATTACTAGCTCATGCTCTAACACCGAGCCACACGTAGTATACTCGGAATAATAGCAGGTGCTATGTACTCTCCGTGGCTGTCCTGCTATGTCACTCACTGCCAGCAATGCGATTCCCCAAGACTGAGGATTTACCTTGTCACTTATTTCCCGTCGAGATCGCCTTTTTGTAATGAATAAGAATAACAATAATAAAACATATTGCAAGTGTTGGCAAAAGCGAACAGGAAAAGACTTCTAAGAGGTGAAAATAGTGAAAAGGAATCTGTCCCCAAAACCCTCCTGCAATTTTTGGATTCAAATGCGGAAGTAAATGTGGGAAAAAGTGGCCAGACGGATGTTACTAGGCACCTTAATATAAATAAATAAAAATTAAATAAAAT
>NC_087207.1:9994768-10007268 GCF_015104395.2 Macrobrachium nipponense
ATGGATCATCACCTTTCTGTGTCCATGGTGGGCCCCTCCTTTCTCTCGAACTCCCCCCAGAACTCTGTCCTACAAAGCCTACACATTCGGAAGCAGAAGGGGGGTGAGGGGGACCGGCACAAAAAGTTCATTAAAGTTGGTATTGGCCTTCGACGGGATGTCCATCACTTGAACGAAGAGGGGAATGGAGAGAGAGAGAGAAGAGAAGATATGCGAGAAGAAATATGTCCCGGGGAGAGAAGACGACCGTCCCGAAATCGTTTCCACTTTGGCTCAAGAATTCTGAATTCCCCCGGCGGGAATTCACGGGAAGACTCCATATTTTTCGGAATATTCCTTCTTATTTAGAATCCAATTTTGTTCCTCGTGGCAGGGAATCTGGATGAAGATACTGATACAGACGTAGATATACATAACGGTGTGAATTCGAGTTTCTTTTTTTTTGCGATTGCTTAATATAGCATGTGATAAATGGTATTTCATAAACAGGAGTTATCATGTGGAAATCTTAGTGGATTGCACCTAAATGAATCACGTAAAAGTTATTATTATTATCAAAATAGATAGCGAAGTGTAAGAACTGTCTAAAACCACCTTTTCCAGCAAAGAAATTGTCCTAAAATGCTACTTCTCGCAAGAGAGTCCAACCAGCTCTCTCTCTCTCTCTCTCTCTCTCTCTCTCTCTCTCTCTCTCTCTCTCTCTCTCTCTCTCGTGCAAGCGAGACTTCTGTTTTTATATTCCCTAGATGGTAACAAACCTTTCATCTTTGAAGAATTTTAGATGATTCGATGACAACTGAAGGAAAGAATCGAATTCCAAACTATCAAATCGCTCGGTAGTTAGGAATGATCAAAACCCTGAACTATCTACTTAGAAGATCATTCTGCACGTAATCTGTGTCCTTGGCCGTTTCCTGAAATTCCTTTATTAGTTATACGTGTCAAATTCACCTCCCAAATCTTCCTTAGTAATGGCCCACTAATCCCTTGGGAGCCCAGTTTTTCAAATTGCTAATTCTCACAACTGATCAATACGTGATTGGACTCGCTTCGGGTTTAGATCCTGGACTATTGTATCTTATTTTTCGCTACTGGTTGAATGACGAATAAAATATTGGTGTAAAAACTACTACTTCTCTCTCTCTCTCTCTCTCTCTCTCTCTCTCTCTCTCTCTCTCTCTCTCTCTCTCAAGTGATAAAAGGTATCTCAGTGGAGGGACGATGAACAGACAGGAAGGAGCTGCTATCATTCAGAGATCCAGATTCGCACAGATGACGGAAAAGTGATAGTAGGTATTGTAGATAGATAGTCCATAGAAAAAGAAAAATGCTTCAATACAAATGATGCAAGAAATTAACTCATTTCCGAGACCGAGTGTGAATTTCGACTCGCTAAAGAATGAATTTAAGATACTTAGACTGCCAAGACAAGCACTTGGGCACTTGGGCACTTGGGCACTTGTGGCCATTCAGCGCTTCGGAGTGAAATGACCCCATAGTGGGGTAGGGCCGTCAGTGGACCTCATGCGGTGTACTGTAGGCATTAGTTAAGGTTCCTTGCAGTGTGCCTTAGTCCCCTAGCTGCAACCACTTTCGTTCCTTTTACTGTACTTCCTTTCATATTCTCTTTCTTCATCTTACCTTCCACCCTCTCCTAACACTTGATTCATAGTGCAAATGCTTTGAGGTTTTCTTCCTGTTACACCTTTCAAACCTTTTACTGGCCGTTTCCATTTCAGCGCTGAATGACTGCATAGGTCCCAGTGCTTGGCCTTTGGCCTAAATTCTATATTCTAACTCAAGCTCAGGGTGAAATGAAGGAGTTGGAGTGGTTGGATAGCAAGATAAAGAGACCTAGAAAGTAAAAGGAGACGGAGTCCAACGAACTAAAAGTGGAAATGGGTGAAAGCACCACAGTCGCATCACCAATGAATACTGAGGTTGCACAGGAAGAATGGAGGTAAAATACAAGGTTAGAACAATCTGGTGCATCCAGGGAGGGCAAGAAGGGACCCTAAAGAGATCTTTCAGTTCTGCCCTGCCCTGCACAACTGGTCACATGGTACCTCACTCACTGCTCGTTTTAAAATGAGAACAGTTTGCTTCCAAGCGTCCCTTCGACCCATGTCCTCACTAACATTGAACCTTTTAAGTGTTATTTCTCAGCGAAACTGTGGTCAAGTAAGTATATCTTAGTTTAATAAACCACAGACCACCTAGAGGCTGATGAAACTGCTCTCGAGTCTGGCTCGGAGGATAGAATATATTTATGTGGCTAGGAACTAATTGGTTACCTAGCAACGGGACCTACTAAAGCTTATTGTGGGATCATAATCACATTATATCGAGAAATTAATTTCTAATTATCTAATTAACAGCTCTCTTAGAGCTGGACCGAAGGATTAGATATTTTTACGTGGCTGGGAACCAATTGGTTACTTACCAACAGGAGCTACTAAAGTTTATTGAGGGATCCGAACCACCACATTCTATCGAGAAATGAATTTCAAATCACCAGAAATAAATTCCTCCGACTCCACGCCGGCAGAGCTGGGAATCGAACTCACGACGACCGTGATAGGAACAGTGAAACTGTGGCGTTTTCTGTCATTTCCACCTCTTCAGCCTTGTATTTTATCTCCTTCCTTCTCTGGCCCCCTATGTTTTGCTGTCCAGTCATTCCCTTTCCTTGTTTTCGTTGTTTTAAGAGCTGAATAGCCGCAAGTGCCTCTAGTGATTGGTTTGGCAGCCCAACTTTCTGATAATCAAATCAACCTGAGATAGCTTCACCGAAAGACAGTCTATCCCCTCTCAAGAGAGTCCCAGGCAGTCTGAAACAATTATTTTCTCATCAGCTCTCCTCTCTCTCTCTCTCTCTCTCTCTCTCTCTCTCTCTCTCAAATGTTGGAATTTTATTTTGATCATTGTGACTACATGGATTATTGATGTCCTGTAAATTGTGGTGTATAATAACTAGTCTTACATTTTACAAGAGTAGGCATCTCTGATGCAAGTTGAATATAAATTTTTTTAAACTCTCAGACCAGACTCGGAGAATAATCAAAGCACAATATTTGAATGAATTTGTGCTTTTACCAAAGGTTTTACAGAGGACTTTTTGGGTTAATTTTTTGTAAACTTACTCTATTAGATATTCAGTCACGTAAAAAGTAATTAGTAATATATCTAGATATTGCAATTTTGAATTTGGTCAAAGCAAGATGTTTTTCATTACCTTACTTTTTTTTATTACGTTTATTTTATTTTTTATTTCTTTTTTTAGTAGAGACGTTTATCGGATTTCAAGTGCCCTTATCTCGTCCTTACCGAAAAATTAAAATAAAATAAAAATAAAATAAAAACAAAAAGAAGGGTGTGGAAAAGGGAACTGGAAGGAAAAGGGCGAAATCAGTGGTAAAGGAAAATAAACAGATGAAAGAAAATGTAGATAACCAAAGTAACAGGATAGAGACTAAGACGTAAAAAATGAAAGCATAAAATTGACCTTATAAATATACTGAGATATATATATATATATATATATATATATATATATATATATATATATATATAATTATATATATATATATATATATTATATTATATATATATTTTTCCCGAGCCATTTACTTGCTAACTGCATTAAACTGCATAGGATATGAGATTCAAAGTTGCAAGGTAAATATTTTGCTGACTCTTCAATAACGGGGAGATCTTGACTTGGTCACGGTAAAGCACAGTACAGGACTGAGGAAGATTTTTCTTCCCAGAAATCAACTTCTTTGTAAATCAGGTTTTCTACACAGAATACTCTCTCTCTCTCTCTCTCTCTCTCTCTCTCTCTCTCTCTCTCTCTGAAAGACAATAACGGCAAATTTGAGCATATATGAATGGCAGAGTCAGAGAAACGGAAGCACACACAAGCAAAGTCAATGCGTGCAGTGAAGTAAACACAGAAGCGTGGAATAAAGAGAAAGAGAGAGAGGAATAAAGAGACGTAAGAGGAGAGAGAGAGAGAGAGAGAGAGAGAGAGAGAGAGATGACCGAGTGTTACTGGTGGCATTTACCAAGTGATGGAAATCCAGAGCAGAATCTCGACAAACGCCAGCCAGAGATGGCTGTTAATAAACCATCGCAGGAAGGCTAAGGAGAGCAGAAAAGGAGAGAAACCACTGAGGGGAGAGGATTCCTGGCGATGGAAAAGAGGAGATGAAAGTATTTATATAACGGAGAAGGACAAACTGAAGACGAGTCCTTTTAGTCCTAATCTATGTCATTCAGTTTTACGGAGAACGAATCAAGGCCAAGAATTCATCGGTCATGCCTTTAGTTCCCACACGGGGTCAATTATCATGGAGGAAATTAATTTGATTGCTACTCTGAAAGAACGGAATTGGAAAATCAATTGACTATTCTAAGCCCAACGGAAGTTTCAGAGACTGACAGGAAGTTCGGCTGCTGGCGAAGTCAAGACTTTCCCCATGAAATCGAAACATTACCCATAAAAGAGAAATCAGCACATTCCCCATAAAAGTAACATCAACACGTTCCCCATACAAGCGACATAAAGACATTCTTCATAAAAGCAACATTAACACGTTCCCCATAGAAGTAACATCAACACATTCCCCATAAAAGCGACATCAACACGTTCCCCATAAAAGCAACATCAACACGTTTCCCATAAAAGCAACATCAACGCATTCCCCATAAAAGCAACATCAACGCGTTCCCCATAAAAGCAACATCAACGCGTTCCTCATAAAAGCAACATCAACTCGTTTCCCATAAAAGCAACATCAACGCGTTTGCCATAAAAGCAACATCAACATGTTCCCCATAAAAGCAACATCAACTCGTTCCCCATAAAAGCAACATCAACACATTCCCAATAAAAGCAACATCAACACGTTCCCAATAAAAGCAACATCAATGCGTTCCCCATAAAAGCAACATCAACGCGTTCCCCATACAAGCAACATCAACACGTTCCCCATAAAAGCAACATCAACGCGCTCCCCATAAAAGCAACATCAATGCCTTCCCCATAAAAGCAACATCAATGCCTTCCCCATAAAAGCAACATCAACACGTTCCCCATAAAAGCAACATCAACACGTTCCCCATAAAAGCAACATCAACTCGTTCCCCATAAAAGCAACATCAACGCCTTCCCCATAAAAGCAACATCAACACGTTCCCAATAAAAGCAACATTAACACGTTCCCCATAAAAGCAACATCAACGCGTTCCCCATACAAGCAACATCAACGCGTTCCCCATAAAAGCAACATCAACTCGCTCCCCATAAAAGCAAAATCAACACGTTCCCCATAAAAGCAACATCAACACGTTCCCCATAAAGCAACATCAACGCGTTCCCCATAAAAGCAACATCAACACGTTCCCAATAAAAGCAACATCAACACGTTCCCCATAAGAGCAACATCAACACGTTCCCCATAAAAGCAACATCAACTCGTTCCCCATAAAAGCAACATCAACGTCGTTCCCCATAAAAGCAACATCAACTCGACTCCCCAATAAACATTCAAAATCAACACGTTCCCCAATAAAAGCAACATAAACGTTCCCCAATAAAAGCAACGTTCAACGCGTTCCCCATAAAAGCAACATCCAACACGTTCCCCAATAAAAAGGCAACATCAAACACGTTCCCCACTAAGCGCAACATCAACCACGTTCCCAATAAAAAGCAACATCAAACTCGTTCCCCATAAAAAGCAACACAACGCGTTCCCCCATAAAAGCAAAACATCCAAACACGTTCCCACTAAAAGAAACATCAAAACGTTCCATAAAAGCAACATCCCCAACACGTTCTCCAAATAAAAGGCAACATCAACCGGCCCCATACAAGCAACATTCCAAACGCGTTCCCCAAAAATAAAAACAAATCAGCGCGCTCCCCATAAAAGCACATTCAACACCGTTCCCAATTAAAAGCCCCAACATCAAAACAACATTCCCCATAAAAGCAACATCAAACAACATCAACAATCCCCATAGAAGTTTACATCAACATGTTCCCCATAAATGTAACATCAACCACCTCCCATAAAAGTAACATCAAGACGTTCCAACAAAAGCAACATCAAACGTATTCCCCATAAAAGCAACATCAATGAGTTTTCCCCATTAAGTGACATCAACACGTTTCCCCATGCAATCGACATCAACATGTTCCCCTTACTCACATACAACGCACAATCATGCGTTCCCCTCCATTAGAAGCAACATCAACACGTTTCCCCATAAAAGCAACATCAACACGTTCCCCATACAAGCAACATCAACGCATTCCCCATAGAAGCAACATAAAACGCTTCCCCATACAAGCAACATCACGCATTCCCCATAAAGCAACATCAACACGTTCCCCATACAAGCACATCACGCATTCCCCATACAAGCAAAATCAACGCATTCCCATACAGGAACATCAACACATTTCCCATACAAGCAACATCATGCATTCCCCATAAAAGCAACATCACGCATTCCCCATAAAGCAACATCAACGCGTCCCCCATCAAGCAACATCAACGATTCCCCATCAAGCAACATCAACGCATTCCCCATAAAAGCAACATCAACGTGTTCCCCATAAAAGCAACATCAACGCGTTCCCCATAAAAGCAACATCAACACGTTCCCCATAAAAGCAACATCAACACGTTCCCCATAAAAGCAACATCAAACACGTTCCCCCAAGAAAAGCAATATCAACGCATTCCCCCATAAAAGCAACATCAACACGTTCCCCATAAAAGCAACATCAACACGTTCCCCATACAAGCAACATCAACGCATTCCCCATAAAGCAACATCAACGCATTCCCCATAAAGCAACATCAACGCATTCCCCATAAAAACACATTAACACGTTCCCCATAAAAGCAACATCAACGCTTTCCCCATAAAAGCAACATCAATGAGTTCCCCATACAAGCGACATCAACACGTTCCCCATACAAGCGACATCAACGCGTTCCCTATAAAAGCAACATCAACGCGTTCCATAAAATCAACATTAACACGTTCCCCATAAAAGCAACATCAACACGTTCCCCATAAAATAAATCAACATTAAATCGTTCCCCATAAAAGCAACATCAACACGTTCCCAGTAAAAGCAATATCAACGCATTCCCCATAGAAGCAACATCAACGCGTTCCCCATAAAATCAACATTAACACGTTCCCATAAAAGCAATATCAACGTATTCCCCATAGAAGCAACATCAACATGTTCCCCATACAAGCAACATCAACACGTTCCCCATAAAAGCAACATCAACACGTTCCCATAAAAGCAACATCAATGCATTCCCCATAAAAGCAACATCAATGCGTTCCCCATAAAAGCGACATCAACATGTTCCCCCAAAAAGCTACATCAACACGTTCCCAATAAAAGCAACATCAATGCATTCCCCATAAAAGCAACATCAACGCGTTCCCCATAAAAGCAACATCAACGCATTCCCCATAAAAGCAACATCAACACATTCCCCATAAAAGCAACATCAACACATTCCCCATAAAAGCAACATCAACACATTCCCCATAAAAGCAACATCAACACATTCCCCATAAAAGCAACATCAACACGTTCCCCATAAAAGCAACATCAACGCGTTCCCCATAAAAGCAACATCAACGCATTCCCCATACAAGCAACATCAACGCGTTCCCATAAAAGCAACATCAACACATTCCCCATAAAAGCACATCAAAAAATTCCCCAATAAAGCAACATCAACACGTTCCTCATAAAAGCAAGCAACTCAAAGCGTTCCCCATAGAAGCAACATCAACACGTTCCCCATAAAGCAACATCAATGCATTCCCCATAAAAGCAACATCAACGCGTTCCCCATAAAAGCAACATCAACGCGTTCCCCATAAAAGCAACATCAACGCGTTCCCCATAAAAGCAACATCCTACGTTCCCAATACAAGCAATAACGCGCCCCTAAAAGCAACATCAACACGTTCCCAATAAAAGCAACATCAACACTTCCCCATAAAAGCAATCAACGGTCCCCATAAAAGCCAACATCAACAATTCCCCATACAAAGCCAAACAACTCGTTCCCCATAAAAGCAACATTAATGCGTTCCCCATACAAGCAACATCAACGCGTTCCCCATAAAAGCAACATTAATGCGTTCCCCATAAAAGCAACATCAACGCGTTCCCCATAAAAGCAACATCAACGCGTTCCCCATAAAAGCAACATCAACGCGTTCCCCATAAAAGCAACATTAATGCGTTCCCCATAAAAGCAACATCAACGCATTCCCCATAAAAGCAACATTAATGCGTTCCCCATAAAAGCAACATCAACACATTCTCCATAAAAGCAACATCAACGCATTCCCAATAAAAGCAACATCAATGCATTCCCAATAAAAGTAACATCAACACGTTCCTCATAAAAGTAACATCAACACGTTCCCTATACAAGCAACATCAACGCGTTCCCAATAAAAGTAACATCAACGCGTTCCCCATTAAAGCAACATAAACGCATTCCAAATACAAGCAACATCAACATGTTCCCCATACAAGCACATCAACGCGTTCCCCCTACAGCACCTCAACAATACGTTCCCATAAAAGCAACATCAAAGTGTTCCCCATTATCAAGCAACCAACATGTTCCCCATAACGCAACATCAACGCGTTCCCCATAGAAGCAACATCAACACGTTCCCAATAAAAGCAACATCAACGCATTCCCCATAAAAGCAACATCAACGCGTTCCCCATAAAAGCAACATCAACGCATTCCCCATACAAGCAACATCAACGCGTTCCCCATAAAAGCAACATCAACACGTTCCCCATACAAGCAACATCAACCCATTCCCCCATACAAGCAACATCAACGCATTCCCCATGTAAGCAACATCAATGTGTTTCCCATAAAAGCAACATCAACGCATTCCCCATACAAGCAACATCAACATGTTCCCCATAAAAGCAACATCAACGCGTTCCCCATAAAAGCAACATCAACGCGTTCCCCATAAAAGCAACATTAATGCATTTCCCATTAAAGCAACATCAATATGTTCCCCATAAAGCAACATCAATGCGTTCCCTATAGGAGCAACATCAACGTGTTCCCCATAAAAGCAACATCAGCACGTTCCCCATAAAAGCGACATCAACGCAGTCCCCACAAAAGGGACATCAACGTGTTCGCCATAAAAGCAACATCAACACGTTCCCCATAAAAGCAACATAACACGTTCCCCATAAAAGCGAAATCAAGACGTTCTCCATAAAAGCAAAATTAACCCGTTCCCCATAAAAGCTTTCTCCAGTATCACACCCAAATGAATGTCCGGAATATAACATTTTCAATTGTCCCAATTTTGATATCTATAAAGAATAGTAAATTAATTGGTAAACTATGAAGTATTTTATGAAAATACGAAAACCTACGGGGCATTGGATAAACAAATAAATGAATTGAATAAAATCCGAAACTTTAAAATCTCAAATTTTTGTGAGGTTTATTTCCATTTTTTATTGTGCAGATGGAAGCGTGAGTAAATGAATTTAATGTATGTGTGTGTGTTCTGCTTTGGAAGCATATATTATATGCCTTTTGGCATATTTATTCTTAAAATTTCATTTTTCATTCATCATTTAGTCCCAGCGCTTGGCCTATGGCCTAGGCCTGGTACTCCATTTCATTTCAATACTTCGGGCCAGCTTTATGAAGGCCGTTAATTTAATCAGCTCAGTTTTCTGGTTAAACTTTTCAAATAATCATCATCATTATCATCATCATCATCATCATCATAACATAAAAAGTGAAAATATCTCAAAAGAATCTTGCACATTATATGTGTCGATAATAATCATGAATGATATGAAACAGGGACAAAAGAAAAAAAAAGATAAATTTAATTAACTTGTGTAAATTAAAAAGAATGAAAAAGCAGGCACGAATAATGGCGTCAAATCACTTTGCATCAAACTGTCATATCCGGTACCCTTCACGCCTCTGGATTTGACAAAACTTCCGGGGAGACAGGTAGGAGGGGGTGGGCCGCAGGTAAGGGAGGAGGTGACCCGATTTGTACGCATAATAGTCTTCCGCGAGAGCAACATTCATTTCTGTATAAATATATTCGTTTGTCCTTATATATATATATATATATATATAATATGTTATATATATATATATATATATATATGATATATATATGATATATATATATATATATTATATATTATATATGTATATATAATATTCGCTCGTATGTGCGTGGGGGGGGGGGGTTGTGTAGGGGTGGTCAGGGAATAAAAATCCCCTTTAGGAAAAACTAAGAGGATGCTGACGGAAGGGAAAGAGGCTTTGGCTAGGAACTTGGAGACTAGGGATTATTCCTGCTTTGGCCCCCCGCCCCCTCCCCACCACCCCCCACAGCCCCCGCCCCGCCCTCCCCGCCCCGGAAGGATGTGAGGACATCGCTGAGACTGTAACTTCACCTCTCTCTCTCTCTCTCTCTCTCTCTGATAGTGTGACTCCCTCAGTATTTGCATTAATCTGGGCTTGCAACAATAGTTTGCGGTCTTTTCCATATAAGGCTAACTCTAATTCTGGCTTCTGGTCGTCAATACAATAGACAAGAATTAAATCGAAATACGTAAGGAAGCGATTGATAAATTCTCTCATTCATGTCAAAATGGTATTAAACAATCTCTAATGAACGCATTAATACCAATATACTTTGATTTGTTTGTATGGTGTTTCACGTTGCATGGAACCAGCGGTTATTCAGCAACGGGACCAACGGCTTTACGTGACTTCCGAACCACGTCCAGAGTGAACTTCTATCACCAGACATACACATCTCTAATCCCTCAGTGGATTGCCCGACAATCGAACTCGCGGCCACCAAGGTGGCAGGTCAAGACCACACCTATCACTTCACTCGAGGCACTTAATTTACTTTGATTGGCGACGCATTCGACCATTCCTTCACGGGATCTGTACTACACAGCAGGACCTTTCCTCGATTTGTCCTATGGCTTATTCTGACAGAGATATCCATCGGTGTCGATGAAAATCCCATCACTTGCTTGTATGGAAGAGGTAAAACATCCAAATTCTGTTAAAAAGAAATAAATATATAAATACATAAAAAAAATAAGCTGAATGACGGAATAGGGACGGTGAAGAAAAATAAATCTAACTGACTACGTACCTAATACTAAATTGTCCGATTTTCATTCAGTGTTCGCGATCATTTTTCTTCATATGTTTATTGTACCACTCCTTTGACAGATATAATAATTTTTTTCTTCATACGTTTATTGCACCGCTCCTTTGGCAAATACAATTATTTTTCTTCAAGTTTATTGTACCGCTCCTTTGACAAATATAATAATTTTATCTTCATATGTTTATTGTACCGCTCCTTTGACAAATATAATAATTTTTTCTTCACATGTTTATTGTACCGCTCCTTCGACAAAGAAAAATTTTATCTTCACATGTTTATTGTACTGCTCCTTTGACAAATACAATATTTTTTTCTTCACATGTTTATTGTACCGTTGACAAATATTAAAATTTTATCTTCATATGTTTAGTGTACCGCACCTTTGGCAAATATAAAAATCTTATCTTCATATGTTTATTGTACCGTTCAATTGACAAATATAAAAATCTTATCTTCATATGTTTATTGTACCGCTCATTTGACAAATATAAAGATCTTATCTTCATATGTTTATTGTACCGCTCATTTGACAAATATAAAAATCTTATCTTCATATGTTTATTGTACCGCTCCATTGACAAATACAATCAAAGAAAAACGTCTTCAAAAGTCTTGCCAAGATAGGTTAAATTAATGGCGTCGAAAGATTTCATATACCTTAGTTCTCTTTCACGAAAAACTATCAGAAAGCAAAGAAAGACAACCAACCGAAACTGTCTAGGCGCTTGTAGTTTGACATTTAACCAGTACGTTGAAGAGACGAGTCTCTGTTGGCTAGAAACTCCATAAAACAAATACTTCTTTTGCATAGTCCGTATAAAAAGCTTCCATTTCCAACTCCCTGGTGGCTGAAATTCATAATGAAGAAATTATTACAGGCTCTTGGCTTTTATCGTCCATGCCTGGCTGGACTTTATGGTATCGCATGGGATCTGCGCCAATAAAATTCAGCCATAAAGGGAAAGGAGAATGTCCTCTCCAAGGCCAAGCGAGAGAAAAGTGAAATTACTTTTTTTTTAAATAAAATGTGAGACTTTACTTGCTTTAAAATCGCTGTGTTTTTGTCGTCTTATCCTTACTTGTAAATTCTTGGCGAAATCTCGCCACTAGTCTATATGAATCATTTAGAAATCTACGAATTTTGAGGTATTCAAACACGCTTCAGTGCACGGATGACATACGTACACCTAAGCCTGTGATGTGTGAACGTACTATACTTTCAAAAA
>NC_087207.1:10009768-10034768 GCF_015104395.2 Macrobrachium nipponense
AACTAAGATGGTAGTAGAGGAAGTCTGAGTTACGATACGTTTTCAAATCAAAGATACAGTCATATGAACTAACATACTTATTGAGGTTAAGACACGTACGCCTTCTCGTTCTCGTGAGAGCCAAAGTGGTTCCCAGGGAGGGTATTGTTGATGTGCTGATGTTCTAACGTACATTCTGCTGATGTAAGTTGTTCACACACTTTGATTTCGGGCAGAGTTTCCTGCATGACTTCCTTGGCTTTTGGCCTGATTCATGTTTACATGCATTACTTATAAAGAATATTCACACGCATTCTTATTTATAATGTTAACGTCATTATATATATATATATATATATATATATATATATATATATATATATATATATATATATATATATATATATGTATATATATATATATATATATATATATATATATATATATATATACATATATATATGTAATATATACATATATAGTACACACACACACACACCACACACACACACATATATATATATATATATATTATATATAATATATATATATTATATATATAATATATATATATATATATATATATATTTATATAATTATTCAGTTGTATTCCACAATAGGAAAAATGAAAAAAAGGTATATCTCAGAAAATGCCCAAACAGTTTCGTCCTCCAAAAATGGACCCTCTTCTTGGAGCGTTTATTTAAGGAAAGAGATAAAGTTTTACAGTGCATGCGGCCAAAGAGGGCTATAATTAAACATACAGTTACCAAAAAAACTAGCAGTTTGTAGCTCAAACTGCTAGTTTTTGGTAACTGTATGTTTAAAAATATTTTAGGCCTTTCTTGCCGCATGCACTGTAAACTTTATCTCTTTCCTTAATAAACGCTCCAAGAAGAGGTCCATTGGAGGACGAAACTGTTGGGCATTTTCTGAGATATACCTTTTTTCATTTTCCTATGTGGAATACAACTGAAATTACTATATCTTCGTGCCTAAGAAGATTACCAGTACTATATATATATATATATATATATATATATATATATATATATATATATATATATATATATATATATATATATATATATATATATATATATATATATATATATATATATATATATATATATATATATGTCAGATAAAAGAGGGCTATAATTAATAATATATTTAATATGCCAATGTGATGTGCTGTGACTTTTTTAGAATGCACAGATTCAGAGTCCGAAGCGTTGACCTGAGATAGCTGATAAATAATTTCTGGGATGGTGCGATATAAAGATGCATAGTTAAGCGGGTCAATGTTCGTGAGTTCACGAGGTCTTGTTCAAGTGCCTTTGAAAACTGGTTGTGACCGTTTTATTAAGGCGTTACCGATGGGTGTGAGTTCGTGTGTACGTGTACGAACTATGTTTATTCATAATGGCATGTTTAGCCGAGAAACTAGGGAGACAGCTACGGGAGAGAAAGGCATTATGCTGGGATAGCTCTGCGAAAGTTTTAATTATTTGTGTGTGGTTTTTCAGGCTGTAATGGATAAGTGTTGTATTACTTTAGCCAAAGGGATGGCTTGTTGTCTGTTTGACATTTTGTAAAGATGTTCCATTTTATTTGATTGAATTTGTCTTTACAATTGTGTGTGTGCTCACTAGTGTGTTCTCGTGTCTTTTAAACAGGCAGTTCTAGTGAGGGGACCGAGGTTCCCGTGTGGAGGAGAGCTAATTGGTGTGACTAATTACTGATTGAGACATTTAAATACTGGGTGTTAACTGAGTTAGTTAGTCTGTGAGACTTTAATTATTATCTTTCCAGTGTTGATCTTGTAAGAACTTGAATTATTCAACTAATGCTTTACTTAGAATAAATATTCTATTTTTTGTAACTCCGAATCTAATTTAATGACCTGATGGAATAGACAGAGAGAGAGAGAGAGAGAGAGAGAGAGAAGGCTATGCCAGTGACTGCATTGAGAGAGAGAGAAAGAGAGGGAGGGGGGAGAGATTGTGTGTATCTGGTTCGCCTTAACGTTTAGGCTTAAACGCATACCATGGTGTCAGGGATGGGTAACATATACATACATACATAACACACACATACACACATATAAATATACACACACATACACACACACACACACACACACACACATATATATATATATATATATATATATATATATATATATATATATATATATATATATATATATATAGTACTTGGCTATCTCGCTTTTTCATTTTTTTCCTTCGCGGCAAAAAAACTTTATATATATATATATATATATATATAATATATATATATATATATTATATATATATATATATATATATAACGAGCGCGTGTGTGTGTGTGTGTGTGGACATGTGTCTACTTAGAGAAAGACACACAAGCAAGACCCAAGAGCGTCTGAATTCCAGCGTAGGAACCAGGCCTTGCAAAGCTAGAAGCACATCTCAGTTGCAGGTGATCTGGTATCCGAGAAAGAGAAGAATTACAAATCATGCCGATTCGGGCCATTAATTCTCTCTAGCGTTTTTGACTCTGATCAACAGCAGGGTATTTTTTAAAGCAATTTTCTCCTTCTGACTTATAAGTATAGATTTCATGCCACATCTCGGAGCACGTTCAAGATTTATGTTTGGTATTGTATCGCTGTTCTGTCCCATTTCGGAAATGACACGTATACAAAAAAATAATAATAAATAAATATATAAATGAAAAAAACTTGAACACTTAATTCAAGTTTGAATGCAACGTTGCCAGAATGTGACATTTTATTAAAAGGATTTTCTTGCCTGCTTCTATTGGGACATTTCAGAGGCTTCGTCACACTTGTTAAGCCGCCTCTTCCCAGAAACTGCTCTGTGGAAACTAGGAAAAGCGCTGGAACTCTTCCTAATATTTTTTTTTTCAAGTTTTCCCAACCCCATCCAAACTATCATCTTCCAATAGGCGGCTCTCTTCCTTCTTCATATTCATTATTTATTCTATCTGTTTTTTTGTTTTTTTGTTTTTTGCGGGGGGGTGGGGTGGAGGAGGGTTTTCTAAGCTAAATGAGGGCTTTGGACGATAGTTCTCATGAACTTCTCAACAAGATATTAACTTCTCACTTGGTAAAGATAATGTAGTGTGTCGTAATAAGAGTCTATTTTCCGAATAATAAAGCAACAAAAATTTTCTCGTATATAAACATGGTTAAACAACAACAACAACAATACACACACACGCACACACGCGCGCGCACACACACACAACACACACACACATATATATATATATACATATATAGATTATATCTATGATATTATTATATATATATATTATATATAATATATATATATTATTATTTGTTATGTTATGTATGTTTTGCATATGTAATTGCAAATGGATCTAATTCTGTTGAGCTTGCTTAGCTGTAATATTCTTAGGACCTTTTCAATTGGAATACGTAATAATAATAATAAATAATAATAATAATAATAATAATAATATTAATAATTAACAGCATTATTGTTTTATTTAGTCTGTAACACTGCCCTAATATCAATTTCTTTATCGGGGCCTTCCCAGATTAATATCTCCCGCAACAGAAAATAACAATATGAATAAAATATTTCTCAGTGTGAAAAAAAAAAAATGTGGAATCTTTATGAAACATGAAAGAGCTGTAGGATATCGTCTTTACAAGAAAAATGAACATTCACCAAGAGCAAAAAAATAATGTAGATAAGTTTTTTTTTTTTTTATGTAGCAGGGGAGTTTTTTTTTTTTTTTTTTTTTTTTTTTTTTTTTTTTTTTTTTTTTTTTTAGGGCAGCTGTCCTGGCTGTATGAAGAGAAAACTTGTGATAAAAATCTTTATACAAGGGTAGAATTACAATTTGAGTTACGGAGAGAGAGAGAGAGAGAGAGAGAGAGAGAGAGAGAGAGAGAGAGAGAGCGAGAGAGAGAGGGGGGGGGGGGGGATTTAAAAGCGACATACGTGGCAACTCAAAGAAGTATGGGACTGAAAGTTGCATGTTAGTTGGGAAATAGAATGACTGAAGAAACAGTGAAAGTGACAGAAAGCTTTATGGAAGATGAAGCCTTAGAGGTGCAGAGGAGAAAGCACGAAGAGAGAGGGGAAAGAAACCAAGTTTTTTTTTTTTTTTTTTTTTTTTTTTTGTCAGGGTTTTGTGAGGACTTTGGTGAGCCTCCCCAGGGAATAGGATTATTCACAGAAGGAGAGAGGGAGGAGGATTTAATGCTTACTAATACCGAATGGAGGTGTGAGGGCTTAGAAAGCATTCGGGTAAGCTGGGTATCTGCACGAGAACACGTAACGAGGATTAAAAGGATTACATACCCCAAGTGCGTAGATGGGAATCTCCTGCTACAAGCACTTTCGATCAGTGACTGTTGCCTAATCTCTCTCTCTCTCTCTCTTATAAGAATTGTTTTGTTTATCTTACTGAATGGCAACTAGAGATTTTCCTTATGAAAGAAAAGGTGGAAATTTAATATACTGAAAACGTAGACTGAATTGCTTGTGTTGTTTGTATGGTGTTTTAACGTTGTATGGAACCAGTGGTTATTCAGCAACGGGACCAACGACTTTACGTGACTTCTGAACCACGTCGAGAGTGAACTTCTATCACCAGAAGTACACATCTCTCACTACTCAATGGAATGCTCGAGAATCTGAATAAATGGACGTATGAGTAAGTGACATTTTAACCTTATGCCCATTTGATAACCTGATTCTGGTATTTGTAGGAGTATACGTATATTTTGGTTTTAAATATTTCACCGAGATTTTTTCTATTTTGCAATGAGTATTTGTTCTACTTCTATTCTTTGCAATATCAATCTAAAGGTTTTCTACGTTTTGCAATCGATTTTTGTTCTACCCTGTTTTTGTAATATGTGTTCCTTCCCTGTTTTTTTTTTTTTTTTTTTTTTTTTGTGAAATAAATGTGCAAGGGTATATACCATTACACTGGTGACTACAAATATTTGTGTTTGGCCATTGGTATGTTTTTTGCCGAGCATACTATGAAACAGCGATAGCCATGTATGCAAATACTGAGTAAAATAACATACGTATATGCAAATGATATTAGAAGAATGTACTGTAAAATAGATGTAAATATATACATTCTTAGGTGTTTTTCCCCTCAAATGACTTGTCTTTTCGTTACTATTTTGTTATATTTCATAGCTATAAACTCATTTAATTTATTTCCGATGAGCTTGTGTACATTTTGAATATATATTAGGGAAAATCATAATAATAACGATTTATCGGAAATTATTGTAAAACGTGTTACAGAATAAAAAAAATAAGAAAAAAGTTAACGCAGTAATTATCACGCGCACAGGATCGTCGGCGAAAATTACGAATAGCTAACTCTACACAGTGAAGTGAACTTCACATTGTAATATTTCATTTTAGAGCCGCTGAAGTTAGGCCAAAGTTTCATCTCGCGTTTCCCCGAACCGTGAATAAGAAATGACGAAAATATGCCGCAATATTTAAGCCAAGTACGAGTGTACTGCCTTTTCCTTCAATCAAGGCTGCAGTTATCATGGAATTTCCTACTTATTGCTTGTTTGTTTGTTTTGTTTGTTTGCATGGTGTTTTTACGTTGCATGGAAGCAGTGGTTATTCAGCAACGGGACCAACGGCTTTACGTGACTTCCGAACTACGTCGACTATGAACTTCTATCACCAGAAATACACATCTCTGACCCCTCAATGGAATGCCCGATAATCGAACTCGCGGCCACTGAAGTGGCACGCCAACACCATACCAACCACTCCACTGAGGCGCTATTCCTGCTTATTGGAATTAACCCCCATCCAAGAAATGGTTATTGGAATTCATTAGGAATGATCACACCTAACTTTTTTAAGCTCAGTACTTAGTATTCAGGTATACCAATACTTATTTTCTTTTGACTGAAACTGAAAGAACTCCATTGCCTAAACAGATTAATACTCCTTAGAAATTTCATTTTGTTATGTTTGATTGCCATAATGTCAGTTCATGCACGGCCATACCACCAGGGATCATTATTAACACCTTCCCTCGCCTCCTCTTTTGAGAAGAAACAAATGAAGGTGTTCATTAAGTTTTTTTTTTTTTTTTTTTTTTTTTTTTAAGGTGTAATAGCGAAGGTCCTCATTATTAGAATTCTTGTATCCCGCTCCTTTATTGCTGAATAATGCATGTACCTAAAATCGTGACCTTAAATCTTGTTAATAATGTGAATTTCATTAACCATTTAAATTTAGACCCTCAAAGCACCGTCGAATGAGCTACGATATCCACCCATCCTTTCAAAGCTTCCTTATCTCATTGTTAGAGGGCGTAAGGATTATTTTTTTTTATTTTTCTTAGTCTTCTGAATTTTCTTTTATTCCAGTCGGTGAAGGCGAAATCTTGGACAAGCCCCTAGTGCTCATTGTTCATTGAGAGAAAGGAAGAATAGAAAAAAAGGACCACAGGAAACACCACACACACACACACACACACACAGCTTGAGACAGATCGCCGGACGTGGAACAGACAAGGGAGGCTGAACAGGGGAGGTGGCTTTGTTCTTTTGACTCGCTTTTCTTCCTCTGTGGTGTGGAGCGCTCAAGATTTTTCCATGTAAATGAGCCATTATGTGAAAACAGAAAATAAAAAAAAAACACCAACTTGCACAGAAAACCTTTATACAAAAGATAACAGAGTTATTATTTTTCTTACCCCTTCTCATTTTGTTTTTGTCAGGTCTGGCTTAAATACGAGTATGAGTCATAAGCAGCAGTATGTTGCCATCCGATCCGCCTTTGCATTATTATTAGAGATCTTATTGTGCTGTTAATGTACGCTGAGCTGAATATGGAATTTAGGCCAAAGGCCAAGCAATGGGACCTATGATGTCATTCAGCGCTGAAACAGAAATTGACAGTAAAAGGTTTGAAAGGTGTAACAGGAGGAAAACCTCGCAGTTGCACTAGAAGCAATTGTTAGGAGAGGGTGGAAAGTAAGATGGGAGAAAGAAAATATGAAAGGAGATACAGTAAAAGGAATGAAAGGGGTTGGAGCTAGGGGCCGAAGGCATGCTGCAAATAACCTCAAGTAATGCCTACAGTGCACCGCTTGAGGTGGACTGACAGCATTAATGATACGATATTTACGTATGATAGTCGGAACTAAAAATTCAATGTTGATCGTAAGATAACCACCTCACCCGCCTCTCTCTCTCTCTCTCTCTCCTCTCTCTCTCTCTCTCTCTCTCTCATGGCTATTCATTCTCCTTGGACTGACGTCAGGTTTGAATTAGTAGTCGTTTTCCTCAACATATCTGAAAAATAAGATTAGTTTTCTATTTTGATCGCGAAGATAATTTCCTTTCAAAGCTGCAGTAATTCACATTCATTCTTCAACTACTTCATAACTGCTCACTTTCATTAAAGCAGGCCCCTTTCACGAACAGAATAATCACAAGACAGAAGAAATCACAGTGGGTTAGTTGTCTGCACAGGATCTCTCGTTTACTAATTTGCTTTCAAATATTTTTTTAACAATTACAAAACGCTGTCAGAACCAAAGGCCAGTATACCTACTAGCATCAAATCAGCTCATTTTAGAACAATGGTAAAAATACAAATAAATAGAAAGCGAGACAAACAATAGCCCCTTCTTACCATACGGTTCCTGTATGAGTGCGTAGCCGAAATCTCCCAATAGCCAAGACACCAACAAGACTTAACAAAGGCCATCCAAGCAATCCCTCTGGAATGTCCATCAGCGGAGAAAAAGAAAGTGGCCTCAATTGCCAAGCCACCAATTAGAGCAAATGTCTCCTGCAAATCCCTTCAGAGCGACGACGTCGTTGGAATCCTTCCACCAAAGAGGAGGATTCGAGTTCCCAAGACCCTCAGTTGTTCCTTCGCATATTTTGGGCGCTTATCGTCGTCTTCATGTCCCCCAATCTCTTACCGCTTGTTGGCTGTGCTTTGTCAGAGTATTCGCTACCGTTTAAATTTATTTGGAAAAAGAGTTTGAAAGAAAAGGTAATTGCACACAACACACACACACACACACACACACACACACACACACACGACGATATTCGCTCACAGTGGTCTATAGTCAGCCTACGTCGATGTTTCTAAAACAAGTAACGGCTTGATATTTGTGGCTTAATATAAGTGAATATAAAAAAATCCCACGGTATATGAGATTGAAATTCGTACATACATTACAATATATATATATATATATATATAGTAATATATATTATATATAAATTATATATAATTAATATTATATTATTATATATATATCTATATATATATATATATATATATATATATATATATCTATATTCATAGATATCTATATATCTATATATATATATATATATATATATATATATATATATATATATATCTATAGATATATATATATATTATATATATATATATATATATCTATATATATATATATATATATATATATATATATATATATATATATATATATATATATATATATATATATATATATATATATATATATATATATATAGATATATATATATATATATATATATATATATATATATATATATATATATATATATATATATATATATATATATACTGGGTGTCCATAAACTCCCGTACCATAACACGTATTTATTGCACAGAATGGCACTGGGACCTCTATGGACGCCCTGTATACGTATATATATATATATATATATATATATATATATATATAGATATATATATATATATTATATATAATAAGGGAACTTTAAGGTAGAATTGCAACTCCTAGAACCGAAATCCTACCAGTTCACACATTCCCAAGCTGCCTTTGATCTCCAGCAAGAGCTCAAAGTCTCAAAGGACGTCACCGGCAGGAGCTGAGATCACTCCCTCCCTGATCTTCGAATATTGAACCGAGGCCGAGTTCAGAATGAGAGATGATGAAAAAAAAAAAATTATAATTTCTTTGTGACCTTATGTGACGGAACAAGTCCTTGTTTTTTAGCTCATTTGTAAATCACCAGTGGGAAAATAAACTTGTTTATTTCTTCGAGAGCTGAAAACCTGCTCAAAAATGTGATTTGTGAGAACCAGCAAGGAAAATGTCACTTTTGAGAACCAGAAAGGGAAATGTAATTTTTGAGAACCGGCAAGGAAAGGGTTATTTTTTAGATCCAGAAAGGAGAATGTAACTTTTGAGAACCAGCAAGGAAAATGTAATTTGTGAGAACCAGCAAGAAAAATTTAATTTTTGAGAACCAGCAAAGAAAATGTCATTTTTTAGATCCAGAAAGGAGAATGTAATGTTTGAGAACCATCAAGGAAAATGTAATTTGTGAGAACCAGCAAGGAAAATGTCACTTTTGAGAACCAGAAAGGGAAATGTAATTTTTGAGAACCGGCAAGGAAAATGTAATCTTTGGGGATCAGCAAGGAAAATGTAATTTTTGCACGGCAAAATATTCTATCGCTGTATTTTAGACCCCTTTTTTTATAAAAGCCCTTCCAATAACGTCCTATGGTTGCTTACGATCACCAAGAGGAAAGTCTGAAGAAGCCTTTGAGTGTATTCCGACTTTCGCTGGAATGAGAGAAAGGCTGCTCATCTCCATTTAAAAGGAACTTCCAATGCATGCGTTCTTAACGGTGCTATTTGCATAACGACCTCTCCTCGTGACATAGGCCACTAAAAATTGCCGCATCCTTTCTAGAAACTCCGTAACATAACCACTCAGTATTTATCATTGTTTAACCAAGTTCGTTTTGTGGTTCTCTCCTATTTTCAGCCATCAGCTAATGTCGAGATTCAGACACATGTCTTCGAGAGAAATGTCATCTAAAAGTTCAAATATTTCAGGTTATCGATTCAGTTAATTTGAAAACCATAACTTGCTACGTAAGAAATATTGTTTATAAGAGTAAACATCTTACAGCGCAGTAACTGTTGCGTTTTTTTTTTTTTTTTTTTTTTTTTTTTTTTTTTTTTTTTTTTTTTTTTTTTGTGGTATGACTAATCTACTGGTACTTACGTCGGACTAAGCTACTGCTGCTAATTTACGTCGGTATTATGACTAAACTACTGATACTAATTTACGTCATTCACCGCTAATTAAGGCAGAACTTTATCGAAATCACGTCATAAATGAACCCCTATCAGGTATTTCCAGCGTTATAGACAGGATATATAAAGAGACACGAACACTGAATAACCAAAATATAAGAACCATTAGGCAATAGAGAATCCTCTACAACTCGGTTAGACATCAAGCCTTATTAGAGGGGGTGGAGGTGCGTCGAGGGGCTGGGCATGAATACCTTTGAGGATTGTTTCCTTAATCGTCTTTTCCTACGAATCTGCTAAGGAGTAATCGTCTCTCAAAGGAGTCAGTTGGGAATAGGATAAAGTATCCTGTCTCATGCCTCATTATTCAATCATTCTGTTTGCATAAGCTTCTACTTCCATGCCTTTATTGGTTAGATAATTTATTGATTTTTCAATACTAGAAAGTTTCACGGTGACACTCGTTAAATCCAAAATGCGCTAATTTGATGTAAACGGTAAATGAAAGAGATTACCAAGCTACGAAGAGCAAAAAAGAAAAATAGTATAGGTATAAACGCACTATGCTAATCTGATTACGGTAAGTTTTGTGCGTTGGAAGGCTTTACAAAATATATACTGAAAATTATACGGTAATAAAACTGTGCGCTGGGCAAAATAAAAAAAAGTGGTTCAAACTGCATCAAAATTTGTAAAGAAAGCTCAGAGGGGTACTGTCTTTATTCAGAGATTCGAAAAGCATACCTGTCCACAATAACACTCGACAAGCCCAGAGTAAAAAAATGAAAAATGAAAATTAACCTATAAATATCAATACGCGAGAAGGTTTTTCAGTATGTGCATTCAGAAATGGTAATTGAAAAATACGTAATAAAGCAAAGGAGGCCAGAAAGCTTCTAATGAGCCTTTATCCAGGTTAATTATCCTGAAGGAAGACTTATGAGGTTATCAACTAATAATTTTTCAGATCAGTTCGGAAAATGTGTGCGTGTGTGAGAGAGAGAGAGAGAGAGAGAGAGAGAGAGAGAAGCTTTCCCACATCATCATATGAATTTTCCTTTTCTATTCCTCAGTCTCTGTCGACTCCCCAGCAAAGACGATTGGGGAAGCAATCCTCTCGCTTCCCACCTCCATAATCCTCAGTTTTATTCAGTTACATCCGATTGTCTCGCTCTTAAAAAGGATTGTTGCCGGACTGAGTGCTGGAATATTAAGTCACACAATACGCACACATACGCAGGTGAAAGGGCGCGAAGTTCAAGGAACAAGTCTGTCCTGACTAAAATTCGCTCAAGAACGTCTGAAAACAGAGTCAACTGTGACCTCTTCGACCATCGTAACTTCGTTAAGCTTTCACCCGTAATGCCTCTCGGGCATTAGAGCCAACTTCCTTTGACAGATCTGTCAGTGGACGCGTTTTCCGTCTTTCATCTGATGCTTGTTTTGTTTGTTTACTAGTTTGTATTGTGTTTTTACGTTGCATGGAACCAGTGGTTATTCAGCAGCGGGACCAACGGCTTTACGTGACTTCCGAACCACGTCGAGAGTGAACTTCTATCACCAGAAATACGCATCTCTGACACCTCAATGGAATGCCAACGAGGTAGCAGCCAAAAACCAGACCGACCACGCCACTACGGCGCTTTGTTTTGTCAGGGTCGTTTTGTGTATAACTTCTGTGATGGGTTGTTTCTCGTTGCATGAAATCATCTGTACGCTATATGTACAGCTCGTATCGCAATAACAATAATTAGACTTATTATAACAATGATTTATTGGAAAATCAGACTCGATCGCAGGTTACAGCATAGTGGTACCTCGTCCTGTCTGTCCTGTTTGGAACAGGTGAAAGAGTAAAGGAAAATAAAGGATTGTTTACCTACGATTATCATTTAGGCAATTTTATCAGGACTTCTTCGATCATAGTTTTATCTTCTTTCGATTATTCAAAAAATCATAAGAACATAAACATTAGCCCTTGATGATTAGCCATTGATGAAGACGTACTTAAGATATATCTAGGCCTAAGGGCATGAAATTTTGCAAGGTTATAGTGGTGACCCCTAAATTGGTTTATAATGGGGTTTCATTCTACCTACCCCCCCCCCCCCCCCACCCCCCCCCCCCCCCCCACCCCTCCGAAGGGGGTGGGGGTGCGAAGCGATTCCCTGAAACGGAGCTGGTCCTGCCCGTGAAACAGGGTTGGTTATGCCCGTAGACTTAGTTACTTTATGAATTTGTCATACATAATTTCTGTATACCGTTTGCTAGTATTAGTTAATTGTGTTAATATTTCCGTTAGATAATTGACTGTATCATCCTTTCTCTATCAACGGACCGTAAAAAAAATCATTTTTAACTGTCATCATTTGACACTGCATTTTCTCAACCAATGAGAACTAATAATGTAACTCAAAAATAAAGTCATTCGTCAAAACGGCAATTACACGTCATTTACTTTTAGTTTTGCTTAAAATTCAAGCCCCACACTGCAGCAGTAACTGATCATGATACATAGCCAGTGGTTTTTCATTGACCTTGGGGAGACGCAAACCCGCAACATCGGGGTGGCATGTCGCGACACTAACCACTATACCAGCAGACCAGCTGCATTGTAACTCCTCATATATAAATTCTGAGGAAGCCATTTTAAGGAAGGGAGAGAGAGAGAGAGAGAGAGAGAGAGAGAGAGAGAGAGAGAGAGAGAGAGAGAATGATGATAACTTGAACGTTAAACGAGCATAACTTTGACAAAGATAAGGTCGCAGGTCATGAGGTGCATGTTGAGAGAGAGAGAGAGAGAGAGAAGTAGATAATTCGAGTGTTGGACAAATAAGAAAAACTTCCGGAAAGATAAGCTCGAAAGATCATCTATTAAAACAAAACTAAGACTTTTCTTTTTCGCAACGTTATCTTTGTCTTCCATTGTCTGCGAAAAATCTTGACATTCTATCTTCCAAGAAATACTGAGCCCATTACTTCAAGAAATTATTTCCTTCCTTTTCTTCTATATTGTTGGCAAAACTGAAGCGACCAAACTTGGAGGGAACTGAATTCGGCACCAGTACAGGTCCCAGTGGCGTGGTCGGTATGGTGTTGGCCTGCCACCTCGGCGGCCGCGAGTTCGATTCTCGGCCATCCCACTGAGGGGGTGAGAGATGTGTATTTCTGATGATAGAATTTCACTCTCGACGTGGTTTGGAAGTCAAGTCAAGCCTTTGGTCCCGTTGCTGAATAACCACTGGTTCCATGTAACGTAAAAACACCATACAAACAAACAAACAAACAAACAGGGCGGACTGGCTGATGTTTTTGCGAAGTTGGCGCTGCCTTCTTTCTTTATAAAAGATTTCCTTTTACAGTCTTGAAGATTTCCTTTTCATTTCTACTTTCATCCATAAAAGAAGCAAAGAGATGAAAGAGAGAGTTAATTAAAGGAGGGGACTCAACCCCTAACGAATCATTCTCCTTCTTCAAGAACAGAATATTTAAAGATTCCATTCAAGACATTACCCAAAATAAAAAGGCTAAGGACCTTTAAGATTATTTTCAGCTTGATTTTTTTTATTATAATTATAATATACTATGTTGCAACTAAATCACTAAGTCATAACCTATGTAACATTTCGTTTTTGCTCGGAGCAAAAGGAGGTCTCCCAATAACGATCATACTGGTAACGGTTAGGAAAAGTAATATTATCGTCTATGATAAAAAGAGAGCCTTCACGAACTGACGTAAGTGAAGACTCGATTTCTCGGCGAAGAAGACAAATATTACAAGAAAATAGAATGATTCTCACGTCATGATTGGTATAAAAAAAAGATTCATTTGGATTCTCACTCATGATGGTATAAAAAAAAAGATTCAGGATCTCACTCGTTTCATGATTGGTATAAAAAAAAAATTCATAATTCTCACGTCATGATTGGTATAAAAAAAAAAGATCATGATTCTCACGTCATGATTGGTATAAAAAAGATTCATGATTCTCACGTCATGATTGTTATAAAAAAAAGATTCATGATTCTCTACGTCATGATTGGTATAAAAAAAAAGATTCATGATTCTCAAGTCATGATTGGCATAAAAAAATTCACGATTCAAACGTCATGATTGTCATTAAAAAAAGATCATGGTTCTCAAGTCGTGATTGGCATAAAAAATAGATACATGATTCTCACGTCATGATTGGCATAAAAAATTCAGGATTCTCACATCATGATTGGCATAAAAAAAATTCACGATTCTCACGTCATGATTGGCATAAAAAGATTCACGATTCTCACGTCATGATTGGCATAAAAAATTCAGGATTCTCACATCATGATTGGCATAAAAAAGATTCATGATTCATGATTGGCATAAAAAAAATTCATGATTCTCACGTCAGATTGGCATAAAAAAGATTCATGATTCTTCACGTCCCATGATTGGCATAAAAAAAGATTCATGATTCTCACGTCATGAGTGGCATAAAAAAGATTCAGAGTCACGTCATGATTGGCATAAAAAAAGATTCATGATTATCACGTCATGAGTGGCATAAAAAATTACGATTCTCACGTCATGATTGGCATAAAAAAGATTTATGATTCTCACGTCATGATTGGCCAAAAAAAAATTCACGATTCTCACGTCATAATGGCATAAAAATAGATACATGATTCTCATGTCATGATTGGCATAAAAATAGATACATGATTCTCACGTCATGATTGGTATAAAAAAAAGATTCATGATTCTCACGTCATGATTGGCATAAAAAATTCACGATTCTCACATCATGATTGGCAAAAAAATAGATACATGATTCTCACGTAATGATTGGCATAAAAAATAAAATGATTCTCACGTCATGATTGGCATAAAAAAAAAATTCACGATTCTCACGTCATGATTGACATAAAAAAATTCAGGATTCTCACGACATGATTGGCATAAAAATAGATTCACGATTCTCACGTCATGATTGGCATAAAAAGATTCACGATTCTCACGTCATGATTGGCATAAAAAATTCAGGATTCTCACATCATGATTGGCATAAAAATAGATTCACGATCCTCACGTCATGATTGACATAAAAAACAAAAAATTTCACGGAAATTCTCACGTCATGATTGGCATAAAAAATTCAGGATTCTCACATCATGATTGGCATAAAAAAAATTCACGATTCTCACGTCATGATTGGCATAAAAAAATAGATTCATGATTCCATCACGTCATGATTGGGATAAAAAAGGTTCACGATTCACGTTTTCATGATTGCATAAAAAGATTGGCATAAAAATAGATTCATGATTCTCACGTCATGACTGGCATACAAAAATTAATGAACTGACGTCAACGAGGTTTATTTAATTTTCATTTTTGTTACTGAAGAAGATACAAAGCATTTCGGACGGCTGAGTTCTCCGCTTAATAAAGAAAAGAAAATTTGTGAATCGCGGTAAGAAATCCCTCGGGAAACAGATGCGCACATTTCTTCTTGAAGCCTCTTATTAATTGCATTCTTGAACAAGCTGCTTGCAGCCGCTTGACAAACTCCTCCTCAGACAATTAAAGTTCCGAAGGAGGATGAGCTCTTCAGCCTCTCTCTCCTCACTGCCCGAGGAAGGAATGAGATTCTTCGGCGGTGATGAGGCGCCAGTCTCGGCAAAGTTGAATTTTTTAATTACCGAGAAAAGGTTCCTGGACGAACTTCATTCATCCTCCCAGGACGGGAAAAAGTTACGACACTCGGCTTGGGAAGGTGAAAATGCCTCCTTCAGAATCACCTTAGGAGAGGTATGTCGTTTTATATATGAAAAGCTTAACATTCCTGCCCCAGGAATTCATTTTCCTATCTAATTTGCTCTTGCGTTTTGCTAAATCTCCCAACAGTACCAAGGCTGTCCTCTTCTTGTTCTTTATAATCACGAGCTTTGAGTAAATTTAACGAGACCATTTCGTGAAATTAAATTTCAGCTAAGCGCCCAGTCATGAATTCTGTATAATGGCCTATAAACATATTATTCCTGGCACCAACAGCTGTGAGTTCTGTACCGTTAGGGTGCGTTCACATTAAAGCGAAACATGTTATAAACACATGAAGAGTACCTATCGCCTACATAGCACAAATAGGTTACAAAAAGTCTTAGATCGAAGGTGGAGAACGAATCTTTGGCAAGTAGTGGATAATCGTATTGTTTGTATGGTGTTTTTACATTGCATGGAACCAGTGGTTATACAGCAACTGGACCAACGGCTTTACCTGATTTCCGAACCACGGCGAGAGTGAACTTCTATCAACACATCTCTGACCTCCCCAGTGAAATACCCGAGAATCGAACTCGCGGCCACCCAGGTGGCAGGAAAATACCATACCAACCATGCCACTGAGGCACTGGATAATCATATGAAGCACGGGTTAGGACTGCCAGAAACTCATTGACTAGTCTTTAACCGTCTTATAATGTGTGTGGGGTTGGATGTCAGAAGTTGCAGACGTGTGTTTATCACATGTTTTACTGCAGCGAACACACCAACTATTCTCTGAGGGCTCTGATAAACTCTCTGCACGGCTTTCTCGTCTCTTGATCAGTCACCAAAGTTCCCCCTACTTAGATCAATTAGCATTTCTCTCCTGTTCCCTTGTGAGAAAGTTGTATCTTACAATCATATCCGAAAAGATTTGACTGACGTGGTCTTCTGTTTTTAAGTTTCTCTCTCTCGGCAGTGACATTGAGTCATTCTTTACCACCCTCTTTTTCTATATGGCCTGGAAATTTTCCAAAGAAAACGTATTTCCCCTACTTCCAAGGAATAAAACCACATAGTGAAAAGAACAACATTATTTTTCCTTCATGCCCACTGCTCAATTTTACGTCGGCTGTCATCCATTTGTTTTGTTAGTTAGTTCTTATTAAGATTTTTGCTTAATCTTACAGCGGAAACTAACACCATCGTGGTACAACTGACGCACAGCTATCAAACTTAAATCGATAGTTCATATCACGTATGCAATAAATCTCCATTCACCATGAACGAAATACAAACGTCATACTCCAATGGAGGAGGACTCGTCATTGTTTCTACGGTTGACCCATTTCAGAACTCAAGCAGTTCTGAAGGAATTTCGATAAAGGCAAAAGGTTTTATGCGCAGCCTGACATGCACTTCCTCTGAACTCGCAAACCAGTTAACGAAACAGCCAGTTTCTGGTACTTGAAACGAGAAATAGCACCAGCAATCTATACAACGATAAACCACCGTAGTCTAATGTGTGGTGAACAAATACATACTTATCAAAATATAAAGATATGCAATATCAAAATTTAAAACTTCATACAATTGCAGCGAGGATTTTCCGATAAGTTTACACACTATTCAAGTTGACTACCAATGAATTGCGTGAAAATGATACCCTAAACTAGCTAGGTACCTTAACAGGGTAATTATAACGGTCAAGTAACTGCATGTCTTCTAGTTCACAGCCAATCAAGATGTAGCGAACAAGATAGATTTTTCAAAGGGCAACCAAAACCTAGAGTAATATGCATATGGAGGTTCTTGCTTAAGCAGGGAGGATCTCCAGAAACCATTTATTGGCCCATTTGAAAAAAAAATCTACGAATAAATGAAAGTCAACACACCTAATAAAAGCCTTCAATAATAATATTGCAACAGCAGACTTATCATATGCATTTTACGCTAAAAGCAAACGGAGTTAATCGCTTGCATTCTCTATGCAACATCACCAATAAACAATTTTTAAAAAAATACTTTATCAGCTTACCGTGGTGACGACTGGGAAAATCCGCGTCGAGTGTGAAAGTGCGAACATTTCTTAGCCTCTCAGGAAATGTTGTCTTTCCTGAATGTTCTCGGGAAGCTTCATAAACTGAACATGGATGGACCTATTGCCCTCCGTAATACGAGACCTCAAGAAATATATCTATTTCACTAAATAACGTACGTGGTACCCAACACGCATTAGTTTTCTCGAGTAGTAACTAAACACAACAAAATATCCAAGACCTAAAATGTTAACAATCCAGGAGTTGATTTTTCCCAGTTATCTATTTTTCTTATTTATTTACTATTTTTTTTAGCTTCACATCTCACCGAGTAACGAACAACTGATCAGAGCAGTCGCGACTCAATCGACGACCCAGTAACTGAGTCATGGATTATGGAAAGCGAAGACGATGGCCTAAATCTTCGAGTCATTCTTTAGACCAATAAATGGTATATATTCGCCCTTTTCAGTAAGAGAGAGAGAATGACTTCAAAAAGTGCCAGCCACGCTTTCGAGAAGCATTTTGGGTTGGGGTTGCTAACAAGACTCTCTTGTTCATCCTGGCCGGTACATAAATGACTCACTGTTAAGTTCAGCAGGTACAGAACTAGTTTAGGGTTCTTGTCAACAGGACCAAAATCACTAACATTGTTCCCATCCCTCAGGCATTGTACTACAAACTCTCGCTGGTGAGGTACTTTAATTAAGGCTAGTGTGTGAAGGAGCATGGCTTTTCAAATCCAGGTCAGGCCAAGATTTGAGGCTAACAGGAAAGAAGGCAGTGGAGGGACTGATCATGCCGGTTGATACTGGGGCTCACAACTTCCTTCTATTATTTATCATTTTTATTTTTTTACCTTTCATTAGAAAAATATTACATTTCATTTACATAAGTAGGATGTTACAAAATATTACAAAATTATATACCTACAATATTTACAAATTACTATGGATTTTTTTTAAACTAGGCTTTTAATCATTTTTTAAGCACCATAATACCTGTACTGCTGCATCCTTCCGTTATTTGTGGGATTGTAGATTAAAGCTATAAACAGAAGGGCATACGATGGAATGAATGATCATACCGGTTGTGTCTGCGTTTCATAACTTCCACTTTTATTGGGGTATTGTAAGATTTAACTTACATTTGCAAACTCCTATGAATTTTGACCACGTTAAGGCGTTGTCCAATATACAGAAAACTTGACCTCGTGTATTACTATATTATCCTATTTTTATTTTTCAGTTCATCTAGGGATAAACGTGATAAAAAAAGTTAAGTATATCTTAGTTTTACCAGACCAATGAGCAGATTAACAGCTCTCCTAGGGCTGGCCCGAAGGATTAGATATTTTTACGAGGCTAGGAACCAATTGGTCACGTAGCAACGGGACTTACAGCTTATTGTGGGATCCGAAGCACATTATATCGAGAAATGAATCTTAATCACCAGAAATAAATTCCTCTGGTTCCGCGTTGGCCGAGCCGTGAATCGAACTTCGGACCAACGGATTGGTAGCTGAGCGCGAAATCCACTCATCCAACGAGGGACTAAATATTTATTATAAATTTCCACAGCCAGGCATGACGAAATATGCCAATTCAGGTCAGGCACCACAGTCATGAACATATGGAAATGCTTACAAATTGCCATGAATAGAGTAAATACCATGAGTTATTTTTCAAATTTTATCTCGCAAAGTATTGGACAAAGGGCTGCTGAATATTCATGTTCCCAGAGATTCAAACAGAGTTCGCTTGATTTTCCCCACATAATTTTCACATTCGTGAACAATAATGTTAGCACATTTCCACACGATAACAACGTGAATCCAGGAATGGGCCATTATACATCCGTTAGATAACGTCACGCTTGATGCAGTGTTACGTTTCAAAGTCACGCTTTTTAATCTCACCTGCGTTTGTCCGTCCGTCTGTGACGCAGTTCAGAAGATACGTCAGCGTGCTTTGTGATGTCATCAGATCGGAATTATTCCCTTTATTACACATTTACTTAGATATCTGATGACTTATTCCTCCTCCCGAGGTCCCCACCAATAAATAAATAAATAAATAAATAAATAAATAAATAAATAAAACAGGTATTTGAGGCGAACGGGGGAATTGTATAATCACGAGCCACGATACAATGTGATATCAGTCCAATTTATACCAGGATTGCCCCGTCGTTACTGCGCATTTGTGACGTCATTGGTAGGTGGCCATAAAAGAAAACCAAGAAAACAAGTAAATTAAGGGTCACTATGGGAATTGTTTGCTCACACCCATTCTCTATCTCTTTCACGACCTTGTGTGAGAGAGGTCCCCGTTCATCTCCAGGTACTGGAAGATAGTTTACTTGTTCATCACTTCTGGTGGGGTCAAATACTGACTGATAATTTTTTTTTTTTACCTGAACTTCAGTTACATCAGCCACGTGACGTCATGCGCGAGATTGTCCTATTTTGGTCAGAAGCGGTCTAACCCTGTACTCTGTTATTGATGATTTATACTACCATAGCAGCTTTCATTTCCAAACATTTCTGACCTCAGTCAACATACCTCCTTTCAAGCTGCTGGTTCGCCATAAACTGAAAACCATATTCTAATTAATACTTATAACTATCGCCACAGTGGGAGTTGGGGAATATGGTTTGCTTTCTGTAAACAACAGCAAATTCTTCGTTGTCAATGGCAGCTCGTTCACAACCGTCCAGAAAATCTCTTGTTGTTGTTTTTGTTGTTTGAGATTATGCCAGCACAGGCTCTTGCTCATAGAGCAGCCCGTAGGGAAAATTCTCTTTGGGTTTCATTGATGCATTCTCTTTTGGGGAGACGTGTCAGTCTTCGACTATATCAATTAATGAAGTAATAAGACATAGCAGTTTTGTTTCAGTTGATAAGCATTAGCTTAGTACAATATTCCTGCACCATAATACCCTTTTAAAAATGAACAATTATGTCAAAAATTCGGGCGCCGTTTTATCAGAATTCCAGACAGAATCTGAGGCAGGACTTTCGCTTCAGTTCCTCCAAACAACTACACTTCTTTTCCTTTTAAGATTCGGTCACTTCCCACAGCTTCATTTCCCTCAAGTCAATAAACAAAAATTGAAGAGGAGTCAGCTCGAGTAAAAACAATCGGCGCAATCGAGTTTTCTCTACGTCGTATAATGCTGTATGAAACTCTCGATGAGCAGCAGTATAAACCTCTCAACTACGACCGGAGAGCGCTCAGTTGCTCCCCAGATACGGTCGAGGGAATGTAACTCGGCGATGTCTATGGAATTAGACTCAGCTGTGTCAGACGCATGATCATGGATAACGTTAACCTGAAATAAAAGAAAAACTACTGAGGCTAGAAGGCTGAAATTTAGCATGTTTGATGATTGGAGGATGCATAATCAACATGCCTATTTGCAGCCCTCTAGCCTCAGTAGTTCTTAAGATCTGAGGCAGCACGGAGAGACAAAGCCATCGCAATAGTTTTCTTTTACAGAAAACTAAAATGGGTGAGGAGGGGGTCGATGGGATTCTCAGAAATACTTTTGAGGACAGAGAGAGAAATCTTGAACAAACTGGAAGAAGAATTGTCAAGAGTCCTGGATTACTTCAAGTCACTTGGAACAGCTTGTTGCTAGAAAAAGCTACACTGTATGATGCGTAAACACACAAAAGTCCTTGTAAGTTCACTTAGCCACACATACACACTTATACACAGGCTCTCCAAGAATTGTTTCTCCCACGTGGTCGTGGTTTCAATTTTCTTGATGATTCCTTGATTGTTTGTTTGTTTGTTTGTATGGTGTTTTTACGTTTCATGGAACCAGTGGTTATTCAGCAACGGGACCAACGGCTTTACGTGACTTCCGAACCACGTCGAGAGTGAACTTCCATCACCAGAAATACACATCTCTCACTCTCGAACTCGCGGCCACCGAGGTGGCAGTCCAAGACCGTACCGATCACGCCACAAAAAGAGATACTACGAACTTTCAAGGACAATAAACACCGTGATTCCCTTTAGTCATCATTTCTTGCCGTCCCCTAATTCTGTTCCATCAGTCACTTAGTCTGCTTTGATCAACGCTGAATTCAACTTTAAGGAATTTAAGTTTCTTAATTTCATCCCTTTTTTTCTTGGTTAATGGTAAGATTGCTCTTTTCACACTTTTGGAACGCCTTTTATTGGAGAAACAAATCCACAGTTTTGTAAATGTACATATATTTAAATTTAAAACTTTAAGGATAGCTTTTGGGACTCTGTTCCGTTCCCCTTGTCAATCTGATTGATAAGGGAACCAAACAGATCCCCGAAAACTATCCTTATAGTTTTAAATTTAAATATATGTACATTTACATAACCGTGGATTTTTTTCTCCATTTGAAGACTCGTGAGGATTTTTTTAACTCCTTTTATTGCCGTCATCTGACAGGTATATAAACAATAAAGGGAGAGAAAATTAGCTAAATATCTTTAAGTAAGAAGGAGGCTGAAATGAATGATGTCATTTACTGCCCGATTTGTCATCACTGAAAGCCATTTTTTAAAATAATATTATCCTTTTATATATATATATATATATATAATATATATAATAATATATATATATAATATATATATATATTTATAATTAATATTATATATATATATATTTACATATATATTCTATATATATAATATATAGATTTTATATATTATTATATATATTATATATAATATTATTATATATATATATATATAGATATATAACTATTATACGTATACTATATATATGTAACTGTCTGCGGTCCACCACTACAATGTTATAGGACGGCGACCATTTGTATGTCTATTCTTGCGACTGTGATACGCAGGCATTGTGGTTCCTTTTCCCTTTCTCGTCGGAGTGACATCAAGTAGATTTTGTTTCTTCTTCAGAATAGGGGGTATAACTCAAACTTCCTGAGTTAACTTCTTAACAACTTTATTTCAACTCCATCACAGGAGTATAGCAAAGGTTGGTCAGATGACCGCTCTGTTGGAGAATTAGGATAGAACTAACTTTACAAGAGGGTCGCATCGATAGCTGACAATAGCTATCTCAGCATATTACAAAAATAACAGAAACGTAGCCATACGACTCGGAAGTCATGTGTTTCCTCTACAGGTGATAGGTCACCAGCTTCCCATAGAAGGTGTTGTGACCTGTTTACAAGAGATGACAATTATTGATACAGATAAATGCAAACCAGGCCACTGCAAGCATTGCATGGTATGGTCTAGTTTTACGTCCTGTTATGGCTGTTGATCACCCTCCTAACTCGCCAATGACCCCTTGGGTCTTGGGTTTATTTACAGATATGGAAAATATCTGTTTTAACATAAATGTATACATTACTTATATATATATATATATTATATAATATATATAATTATATAAATATATATTAATATGTACATATATATATATATATATATATATATATATATATATATATATATAATATGTACATATAATATATATATAATATATAATATATATATATATTATTTATATATATTCTAAAGCGAGGTCAGGACATTAAACTCTAAAGCGGGGTCAAGAGATTAAACTATCACTAATAGTTATTTTTTTTTAGAATCCGGAATTCTCTGCCTTCCTCCGAATTTCTTGCATAATTCAATAATTCACCGAAAAATATCACTGCTCTTTCGCCCGTCTGATGTTCGTAACTATAAAAGGAGTCAGCGTATTCTCTCGTTGAGGAAAATATTCTCAAATCGAAATTTAAAATAAAAAATAAAAAACATAAACCATTCTGAGCATTTTTTTTTAATAAAGAAAGACAATCTGCAATCTCTTAAATGTCGTGTACAAGAAAAAGCAGCTTTGAAAAGTAAGCTATCCGGATCACAGTGGTATTAAACTGTGCAATCTAGATCAGACTGCCTTATCCCCGCCCACTTGGGATACTGGACGTGAACTCTGGAAGATGACTTAACAAGCGACCAAGTCCGAATGAAGCTGCAATGGAAACTATAGGAAGCCAATAGGTATCTTCAGTCGTCGTATTGTATGTCTGCAAGAGTTCCAGACATTGTCCTATTAGGTTGGTTGGTTGGTAATGCTTTAGCTGGCTTTATGCCAGCACGGGCCCTCGCTTCTAGAGCAGCCCGTAAAGTTTATTAGGGCGATAGGAAGACAACATGTCTTGTGTGTTTGTGAGAGTGTGCGTGTATGTGAATGCACACGTGTTTATGTGTGAAAAGCAATTTAATGGAAGGCTTTGCTTCTGTTTGATATATACTGTTTCAGTAACTTACTTTATCGATTTCTTAAGCTTCTGCTGAAAAGAACAAACATCCCTTTTAGCGTAAGAATGAATTAAAAGAAATGTATCCCAAGCGCCATGTCTGACGACATCAACGGAAGAAAATATATAACGTCAACTACCATATCGAAGGCAATAAAAGCAACAGAGAAGACATTTCATCTAGAATCGTCAAAAAACAGACTTACAATATCGCAAGCTCTCCTTGCTGATCTTCTCTCTCTCTCTCTCTCTCTCTCTCTCTCTCTCTCTCTCTCTCTTGTCTCTCCGTTACATCCGTGTTCAGGAGGAGACTCTCTTTTGTTACCCTCTCTTGTTACCCTTCTTCTTCTTCCTTCTTCTTCTTCTTCGTCTCGATTTCTGATCAGAGTCTGGAAACGGAATCGAGGGTCGTTTCTCTCAAGTTTCTCTCCCTTTGCTGCTTCCTACCTCATGTTTGCTCACCTCTCGAAGTCTTCCTCGGCTTTTACCGATGCCCATTTAACACCAACATCACAGGTAATATTCCCTTTGAGACTATATTTCGCACATGTCCGCCGATGACGTCGCATTTTCCCATATTGCTGTAATTCGAATTATTTCATAAAATGTTTCTAGCCCACCGGAAGACGGGAACAGGTTACGTGTTCGATAAAGGCATGCATGGATTTGAATTTGAATTTGAATATGGAATTTAGGCCAAAGGCCAAGCACTGCGACCTATGAGGCCCTTCAGCGTTAAAATGGAAACTGACAGTAAAAGGGTTGATAGGTGTAACAGGAGGAAAACCTCAAAGCAGTTGCACTACGAAGCAGGTGTTAGGAGAGAGTGGAAAGTAAGATGCGTG
>NC_087207.1:10039768-10049768 GCF_015104395.2 Macrobrachium nipponense
CGCACGATCATAGCTAACTATAACCGTAAATGAAATTAAAACTTCTGAGGCTAGAAGGCTGCAATTTGGAACGTTTGATGATTGGAGGGTGGATGGTCAACATACCAATTTGCAGCCCTCTATCCTCAGTAGTTTTTAAGATCTGGGGGCGGACGGCCAGACAAAGCCATCTCAATAGTTATCTATTAAAGAAAACTAAAGAATAGAAAACGGAACAACCCCAGAGTCTTCAGAAAGGGGCTATCTGTCTGCTGGCATATTATAATCCTTGCTCAGCAATGTCTGTACAGAGCATAATTCCTCGAGGACTTCTTCTCGTCTGACTGGATTTAAGAGGACGACAATATGAGATCGCCAGAAGAGACCCAACATCTGGTTTCGAGAACCTGACTAAAAGAAAACGGTTTCTTCATAAAAGCCACTCCTCTGGCAGCTATTTTTTCTTTCTTTTTTTTTTTGTCAAGTAACGCAAAAAAGAATTCTCTGGAAATCCATTTTTTCTTTCCTTTGGAATATCAGTTGGAATTTAACCTATTATATAATTTTTTCATTTATTTATTGATTATTGTTAATGGTTATATATATATATATATATATATATATATATATATTATATATATATATATATATATATATATATATATATATACACATATATACACGTGTGTGTCTGTGTGTATTTATGTATATATATGCATATATATACATATATATAAATTATGCATACATATATGTATACATACATATCCATATTGGGGGGATGGAATGAGAAAGATATTTTACGTGTTAAATAATTAATATTCGAAAGAGGGGAATAATACAGGCACTGCTGTCAGTATAATATTTCTGAGGCTTTTCCTGGATAATACCATTTTGTATCAAAAAATAAATCTATCAGCAGTTTTATCCTGGAATATAAATGATCCTCTTTTGTGATGGACGTTTGATGGCATTGGACGTTTGATGGCATGCTGGAAAAGCCTAGGATATTGTTAATAGACATTTCTCGATTTTTTTATAAATGTTTATTAATAATTACATTTCGGAAAGCTCTCTGCATACTGTTTGAGTTAATTTTGTTGTACAGTCTTTTTGATGTCTTGCCTATACACACAAACACAGACACACAGAGACGCACACACACACACATATATATATATATATATATATATATATATATATATATATATATATATATTATATATATATATATATATATATATATAATATATGTAATGAATCTTCTATTGTAATAGAACGGTATAATATGAAGATAAAAGGCCCATGAAACACCATTTTAACGTTGCAAATTGCTTCTGCGCTCCTGATCACTAGTAAAATATGGACATATTTTACCACTGATTCAGGAGCGCAGAGAGAAGTGATCGAAATACATATGGTTGCGCAACGTTTAAAACAGGGTTTTATGGGCCTTTTATCTTCATATATATATATATATATATATATATATATATATATATATATATATATATATTATATATATATACACACACACACACACACACACACATCATATATATATATGTATAACTATATATATATATATATATATATATAATATATATATATATATATATATATATATATATATATATATATACCATTCATCTCTGATTCAAGATGAGTCTAACCATCCTCCTCTCTTGATGGATATTGAAGAAGGAAATCCTACGCGTTCAAAAATAAATAACTTGAATCGATCTCCTGTTTTCCTTCTCCGAAAAACGAAAAGAAAATGACCAAACAATTTGCAGGACGACGCTTCCAAATATTCTTCGGAATTTAGACAAAAGCGCAGCAGATTGTTCTCCAACTCGTTCATAAAGAAGAAAAAAATTCTTCAGTCTCATTTGAACAAAAGTATATCTCAGTTTCACCAGACCACTGAGCTGATTAGCAGCTCTCCTAGGGCTGGCCCGAAGGATTAGATATATATTTCTGAAGTGGCTCGGAACCAATTGGTTACCCGGCAACGGGACCTACAGCTTGCTATGGGATCCGAACCACATTAAATAAATTCCTCTGATTCCACATTGGCAGAGCGGGGGATCGAACTCGCGACTACCGAATCGGTAGGCGAGCACGTAACCCACTCGTCCAACGAGGAACCAAAACCGTTTCTAGCACGCGAATGATATAAAATTCTCTATTTTCCCAAATCCTTTTGGCTGCCATAAATATTTCTGGATTATTCTGATGAAGTGGTAAAATAAAAATTCTTCAATATTACTTTCGTACATTGCTGAGAAGTTTGCGAAGATGAAATTCATTGGATAATCTGATATCAATAAGTGTAGAAAATCATTTGTTATTCTACTCGTATGTATAAATTACAAATATATATATATATATTTTTCGCATTTAGCTGGCCTTGAGAGAGGCTATATAGTAAACGGAAATAATTGAAGGAAGACAAGTTGAAATTAATTGAACTTACCATAAAACTGATTATTAATGAATATTTCTTTAGAGGAAAAGGTCGCCAGAAAACTCAGCTCGTTACTTTACAGCTATTTATTTACAAAAGAGGCCCTTGCTGGCCTGGAGAAAAGTGAATGCTATGGCCCCCACGTTGGGGCTTATAATCTCACAAGTGGGTAGCTGGCTAAAGTGTGACTAATTCGAGCTGGTTTCATAAAACTTGGGTAATGCACACTTGCGGGCAGAGAGACGGCACGTGACTCATGGAATCTGGAAAAGAATCCCAGATTAAACGAGTAAAAGAAAAATGACTTCTTTGCTTGATTAATTAATTCTCTAATACTGGGGGAAAAGGAACTTTTAATGTTTCACTGAAGTATGCAATGACTCCATTGGTCTGGGACGATCAACTAAGGGGAAGCATGCGGCCATGAGGCAGTGAGAGGGAACAAAAGGATGAATTCCTTTTGGGGCTGGAAATTGAATTGGGAGAATGAGGATCAAAATGATAATAGGTTGGGAGGGAGGGACTGGCAATATGCTGTTCCACAAGACGTACTGGATGTCGTGTTCAGTGTGGACCTTTGTAGGAAAACGTGGCGCCCGGCTTTGTTCAGGGTCTGGGGGTCGGGCGCGCCAGTACGCCGTGGATAGGCCTAACTGGAAGGCAGATAGTTGGACATCCGTCCGAGATCACGTCTTGCAGCCGACTGAGGCAGAACGCAGGTCGTTTGCTTGGGTGTTGAGATTCAGCTTAACCCCCACGAGCAAGGCAAATCCTGGAAAACAAGCATACAGCCAGCAGAGGGTCACAGGAAAGAGAGCTTAAGATATAGGTCTAAGAAGTACCAATCTGCCTACATCCTTCCTTTTGAGATACGTCCTAAAGCTGACAAAAGACACTTTTCCCCCCAACCAACCGGGGAACCCCCTATCTCTGGCTGGCGGGTTTTGGTTCCCGCGCTTCTAAAATTAGCTGATATTCTAAAAGAAATGGCTGCCGTTTTCCAAAATCAAATTAATTAAGTGACATCTGGGTAGACGAACGATCTATAAAACGTCACAGCTCCCCCTGTTAAGAAGGCATTCACTCCCTTTCGGGTTTTTTTCGAAGGTCTTGGCTTAAATAAATTGATGTCTCGACTACCCAGTTCTCCTACTCCAACTTGAAGTTTTTTGAGCAGTGATACAGCTAACTACAGTGGCCTACCTAACTTATAGGTGGAGATGCTAAGTGTACTAACTTAATGTAGTAATGTAGTCTAGCCTAAGTAATAACTACGGGGTTTGTCTGTGACGACAGTCTACTCTACCCTAGATAAGGTTACTTGAAAATTTCTACTTGCTACTAACCTAATGCCCTGGTACTAAATCATTAGCCTAACCTACTCATTATGTTAAATGAAGACGCAATCATTCCAGAGTGTGGTACGCACAACTACAGTTCAGCGACGAATCGTTAAAATACATGAGAGGTAATGATGCGTGGGGATGATGAGTGGTTAGTTGACCAGGATGGAAATGCAATGAGGAATATATAAGTGAGTGAGGGTTAGTATTACAATGGCTAGGGGTTAGAGGGTTAGTTCTACTGGCAGAGATCAGGCTGGCTACCTTCTCTGGGTAGGTGCCAGGATCACTCTGCAATTGAATGCGACACTGTACCTCGGGCACAGGTGTCAAGGAGAGCATGTGGCTCTTTGGTTAGTGTGTTAATGATTTGCTACGTCCCTTCTTCTTCTTCTTCTTATTCCTCCAGGACCTGGCTATACCAGTCCTTGGAGTAGACGACGGCACCGGCTCTGGGGTAAGGCCAGAAACGCCGGCAGGAGCAGAGGCAGTGGTAGCCTGAGGGTATTGCAGGAGAACACTCTACTCCGGTATCTGCAGCAACCGTCGTAGAGGTGGAACCTACTGCAGGGGAGGCCCTCACTCCAGCTGCTGCGACAGCCGTAGTAAGGGGAAAACTCCAGGCTGACTCCTGGTCGGGCAGTTCCTGGTTTTCCAGATGAGGTGAGAATGTTAGGTCTGCCGGAGGTTCATCCTCGGGCGACAGTGGTGAGGGTGAAGAAGACTCATGGACTTTGGATTGGCCCATGGGCTGTGGTAAGCTCTATGCCTGTTGGAGGATCTCCTGTAGGAGGATCCTTGTAGGTTAGGCGCCGGCACTAGCTCGGGGCCAGGCACAGAGGTCAAGTTCTGTGGTGGCTCTACGTCCAGGCTGGACGGAGCTTGGCACTGCCCAGTGCTGCCAAGTGGCACTGGCAGAGTGTGAGATCGACTGGACCTGTAACGGGTACCGGAGGTGCAATACCTCTCAGCGTTGCCCTTGGTAATGGGGAGACAGAGGCTCCTGTCTCTTGTTGAAGGACAAGCCTAAAGCCTTTGTGGAATATGGTCAGTGTCGCTGCTGGTAAGTCGGTCTAGGGCACTAGGCCAATTAGTACGAGTGCCCTATTACGTTGCAGGTTTTGCAACGAGCTGTGAATGGTCAATCTCCTCCTTGGTAACGGGGGAGACTGTTTGGTGGACGTACTTCCTGGAGGAAGTAGAATTTCGATGACTCCTTGCTTTGGAGTGGTTTGACGTGGGGTTAGGACCCCTAGGCTTTTTGGAATGCGAGGGAGACTTCATGTCTTGCCCTAGGAGGAGGTCGTAACCTCCTGGAATGTAGCTTGCAACTGCAAGAGTACATACTCTGGAGAAACGAGGTCTGGTGACTCTCAATTGTACGGTTGGAAGGATCAGCTTGATATGGTTGATGCCTTCAGTATTTAAGTGACGTCTATCGACGTTAGCCCCTCGGGGGATTCGATCTTCCCGTATTAGGGAGATTTGAGCGCCAGAGTCGTCGTAGGCTCTGACGTGGCTTGGCGGATAATGGCTTTGGGAGGGTGCAACGGTATAGGGCCCTTAGCTGTGGGGTCCTAGTGAAGAAGGATTAGTAACGGCCATTGCGATGGCGGGAATATTGTGATTTGCGCACCCTCCATAGTTTGCAGACATGTGACCCTTGCGGCCACAGTCTCAGCAGAACTAATTCCAGAACCTCTTCCGTGGCACTGGACGCGGTAAGGCCGAGATGGCCCCCACAGGTTGCGAATCTGTGGAGTCACCAAGGCTGGCAGTGTGCTCTGGCACAGGTGAAAAGTCCTCTCTGGCAGTGATTTGAGGTAGGGAGGTTAAGGAATCCTCCGTTGAATCACCCTCGGAAACAAGTCCGGGGTTAACTGGCTGGGCTTACCTTCTAAAGTGGAGGAGGTAGGCGGTAAGACAGTAAGAGGCTGAGATGATGCGGAAGAAGAAACTTCGGCTCTGACATGGGTCAGGGCCAGGTTCACAAATAAAAGGGATGTCTGGGACATCGGAGGCACTAACCTCTCTGAATCTAAAACTGATGATTGATTATGAGGCATGCTGCAGGGATCCGGTGCATCTGGTAGTGGGAGCTGCGTCCAGGGGAAGATACGGCTTAAGTAAATCTCGGCCAATATCACCTGATAAACATCATGAAATTGTCAAACTACGCCCAGGCGGCACAATGTGGTTTCCTTGGTCACCTGGTCCAGAAAGGGCATTTTTACATTCAGAAGGACCGAAGGAACAGAATAGAGGTTACCGTCGATCCATTCAAACTGAATTTCTGCGTTCGTCTGGATTTTGGCACCCCTAGGCAATGCCTTTCTTGAAATAAGGGAGACCTGGGCTTCGGTGTCGGCCATGACTTGACCCACTGATAGGCCGTAGGAGACTGTTCATCAGGCAGGGCTACATGGTAGCCTTGGAGACGTTCACCCTGGAAGCTCTCCTCCCAAGGTAGAGACCGACTTGGGCACTGGTCGGAATCCGCAGCATGCCCACGCATACAACAAGTGGTGCAGAACCTCCGCAACCACCTCTTACCGGGAGTCCAGCTCATGGTCTGGGGCTTAGAACTAGCCGAGAGATTTCGTCATCTAGGAGAGCTAGCTCATGCTTTCTCTCTTCTTCTCTTTCTTCCTTTTCTTGCAGGCGCACAGCAGCCTGCTGCTCCTTTATCCACTGGTCAAGTGCTGGTCCAGTGTAACCAGCCTCCTTGCCCAGAGTTATGAGGGCTCCGAGCTTTCTCTAGCTCTCTGGCAAAGAAGTCGCGGGAAGCAGGGAAGACATTTCCCTTAGGCTGCAGTAGAGGCTCGGAGGAAAATGAAAATAATGGCCAGAAAAGGTTACTGATGGAATGGGAGTGCCTCTGTGGAAAGTAGCACTCACTTGGAAATGGGTTCTGCAATGTGGTAATGAAAAGTCTGAAAAAGACTGGGTGCTCGGTGGCACTTTGTGAATGGCACCTTCTGATGAGGTGAAAAAATCGAATGCAGTGTGCGGCGTACTCACACTTACGGGCGTTCCCAACTTGGGAGACATTGGAATGGGCTACCTGTAGGTCCAGTACAGGTGCACGGCACTTATGAGGAGGCGTTCCTTGGTTCAGTGATCCAAAATGGTGGATACTCTAATGAATGGGCGTTCCGTAGGACGGACACGCAGGTATAGGGCTACCTGTACGTCTGTACAGGTGCGATGGCACTTCAGGAGGCGTTCCTTTGGACAGCACTTAGTAGTGCTGGTAGTGCGGCACTCGGGAGGCGTTCCCTTGATTGGTCCGAAGGATCACTGATCCTCGTACACGGACATTAATGAATTGGGGCGTTCCGTAAGGATGGACACGCAGGTTTGACAGCACTTAGGGCTGGTATGGCGGCACTTTGGGGAGGCGTTCCCTGGTTGAGTGTTCCGAAGGATCACTGACCCTTGTACACGGACACACTAGTTATTTGGGCGTTCCATAAGGACGGACACGCAGGTTTGACAGCACTTAGGGCTGGTATTGCGGCACTTTGGGAGGCGTTCCCTTGGAATGGTCCGAAAGATCACTGATCCTCGTACATGGACACACTAAAGAATAGGGCGTTCCGTAAGGACGGACACGCAGGTTTACTTGGGCGTTCCGTAAGGACGGACACGCAGGTTTGTCAGCACTTAGGGCTGGTATTGCGGCGCTTCGGGAGGCGTTCCCTTTGAGCACTGGTATTGTGCTGGTCGTCCCGGACACTACATGCAGTATACTTAAATATACTGAAGTGAAATGGCACTGCTCATGGCAGAGTGTAATGGTGGAGGAGAGAAAGTAAAAGGTGGGAGTACTTCAGCAGCCAGTCGATGGACAGTGTCAAGAATTAGTGGCACTGTAAAATGGTAAGACCTGACGTGCACTGGTGGTGGCCAGTCCTAAACTGGTAACGACTTCCCTGTCTGGAAGTAATGAATTTGCGTGGCACACTGTGCGAATGGTGCTTGCGGTATACGCAAGTCTTTTGTGATAAAAGAAAATGAAAAGACCACTCGGGCAACGACAGGTAATGATAATTGAAGAAATGCTCAGTCACTCGCTGAAGTACTCGATAAATGTAAATAAATGCTTGCAAAACTGCAATGGACACATGCGCGGTACGTATCACGCTGTGTAAATGAAAGACACAAGAGACTAAAATAATGTTAATTCTGCATGCTATAATTAATGGTAAGATGTAGTACTCTTGGCTTCGTGAATACTGGGTTCTGGTTCTCTCTCTCTCTCTCTCTCTCTCTCTCTCTCTCTCTCTCTGAGTGGAGGGTGAAAAATGATATATGAATGAACTCCCTTATATTGAATTGAACTACTAATGTTAGTTTAATATGACGCAACTTGCGTTAAATGAGTTACTTACGTTAAACGTGAAATGAAAGAATTGCTTCGGATAACGTTTTATGAAAATGTAATAAACGCTCGCGTTGAACGGATTTTTACGCTAATAGTAGCGGCTTGCGCTTATGAAATGATTTGCGTTTCAATATGAATTTTACAAAGAACAAAGACGCGTTTTACGTTAACAATTCTTGTAAGTGACTCTACTTTTAAGATTTACGTTAACTTTATGTAAGATTACTAGGTCCCTGTGAACAGTGAAATGACGGTAAGGATTTTAAAATGAAAATGTTAGCAAACAATTGTAAATGAGGTTACGTTAAGTACGAAGTGAAATGAAACTTTCGCTCAGCGGACGAGTGAGCGATGCGACGTGAAACGCGTGAGGGAGCTGGGCAGCGTGGGCTAGCAGCTCGGTGTGCTAGCAGTGATGGCGAATCAGCTGATTCTCTGTAAAATGCGAAGGCAATTTACAACACCAAATTCTACTTTCTTATTCAAGGGCGAATTACGTTAATTTCTCTGGCAGAACGATAGATACTAGTGCCAAGATTAATATTATTTACGTTAAAACTTCAAGACTTACGTTACTTTGCTTAAATTGTTTAGGTAATGCTGAAAGAGATAACAAACATGGCTGCCGCTGTGAGTGAAATGAAGGCTGGCTGAGACCGCGACGAGGCGTGAGAGGTGTGCTAGCTGAATTAAGCTGAGAGGTAAGCGGTTACCAACACTTGGAATGAAAACTAAGTTAAAAATGAATACCCTAAACATATCACAGACAAAAGAATTGTACACTTCTTTGCCGTAACTATTAGTAAAACACTCCTAACTAGCTAGGCTTTCTAATACAGCAATAAACCCTGGCAAAGCACTTCCTAGTTTGATCTGGTCCTTTCTGGCATCTATCTGCACACGTGTTAGTGTGTCGTCCTACGACAACAATGCGATTTACAAAATAACAGAACTCGCTCGGCGCTCTGGCCGTTACAATAATAAGATTTCTACCTTCACATTTGTTTAAAACACTTCTACAATAAAAATACTTAAACGTACCTTAAGCTAACATTGGTTATAGAATAATCATATTAATGAATGGAATACCTTACCGTGAGTCAGTGTTTTCTTTTCTCCCGTGCAAGTGTGCTTAGTTTTGCGCTTTGAAAAAACATTACAGTTTACGTTTTAAACACGGTATAACGCGATTTACAAGCTTTTTCTAAGCAAGCCCAGATTCGATCCTGGCAAGGTCGCCAATTTTACGTATTTAGCTGGCCTTGAGAGAGGCTATATACGTAAACGGAAATAATTGAAGGAAGACAAGTTGAAATTAATTGAACTTACCGTAAAACTGATTATTAATGAATATTTCTTTAGAGGAAAAGGTCGCCAGAAAACTCAGCTCGTTACTTTACAGCTATTTATTTACAAAAGAGGCCCTTCCTGGCCTGGAGAAAAGTGAATGCTATTGGCCCCCACGTTGGGGTGGGCTTATAATCTCTCACAAGTGGGTAGCTGGCTAAAGTGTGACTAATTCGAGCTGGTTTCATAAAACTTGGGTAATGCACACTTGCGGGCAGAGAGACGGCACGTGACTCATGGAATCTGGAAAAGAATCCCAGATTAAACGAGATAAAAGAAAAATGACTTCTTGCTTTGATTAATTAATTCTCTAATAACTAGGGGAGGAACGGAACTTTTAATGTTTCACTGAAGTATGCAATGACTCCATTGGTCTGGGACGATCAACTAAGGGGGAAGCATGCGGCCAAGAGGCAGTGAGAGGGAACAAAAGGAATGAATTCCTTTTGGGGCTGGAAATTGAATTGGGAGAAT
>NC_087207.1:10052268-10077268 GCF_015104395.2 Macrobrachium nipponense
CATTTTAAAAGAGAAGAAATTTTTGTCTGAAAAAGAGACAGATTCTGACGTCGATGCAACGCCACACATACGTACATACTTTTATTATATATATATATATATATATATATATATATATATATATATATATATATATATATGTCTGTATGTATGTATGTATGTACAAGTATGATAGTGTCTCTCACACACACACACACACACACACACACACACACACACACACACATATATATATATATATATATATATATATATATATATATATATATATATATATATATATATATATATATATATATATATTATATATATATATATATATACATATATATATATATACATATATATATATATATATATATATATATATATATATATATATGTGTGTGTGTGTGTGTGTGTGTGTGTGAGAGACACTATCATACTTGTATATATATATATATATATATATATATATATATATATATATACTATATATGTATATATATATATATATATATATGTGTGTGTGTGTGTGTGTGTGTGTGTGAGAGACACTATCATACTTGTATATATATAATATATTATATATATAATAGATATATATATATATATATATATGTGTGTGTGTGTGTGTGTGTGTGTGTGTGTGTGTGTGTGTGTGTGTATGTGTGTGATGTTGTGTGAAACACTATCATAAATTGATGAAGCATAAATGACCTTTGTAAAGGTACACAAAATATATAATTTTTACGTAAGTACTTTTTTTGCTTTTTTGCCATAGTAATTAAATATGGGTTCGAGATCGATGAATTTCAATTGAGAGAGGCTACCTTCGCTTTAAGCCCCATTATGCATTGGTGATTTCAATTCCAACTCAGGTGTGGGGGGTCAATTAATTTTTCATTTCAGTTTATATTTCCATGTTTATGTAAACACCAGTCCCTTTAATAGGACGCATGCTATAGAGTGCCAACCGTTGTTTGAAATACGAGTTTTGTCTGTTTATATTTTTTGAGCGTTTTTACTTACCCTTATTTACTAAGAACGTCCGAGTTTGTACAGTAACCAATATGTTAGCTGTAGAATCCTTGCCGTATTTGTAAGTGTATAGTGGCATAAAGCTTTGATAACAAGTATTTTACATATACTAAATTGCTGTGGAATGAGGATCCAAAAACTGACAAATACATACATTTCTAAAATTCTTTTGTTTTACTTGCAATTTTGTTTTAATATCCAGAATATATGTTAACTGGCAATAGCTAGTAAGCCGTCTGAGTAGGTTTACTGAACAGAGTTCCTCAACAATTCAGCTGTGCAAGTAACAGTGCTGGCTTCACCTGGACTTTCAAGTGGGGTGTTCCCCAAAAATTCGTGCCCTACTCTTGGCTTCGTGAATTTCACCGTCAAACACAACCTTACCGTCCCTGTGGATGAGGGATTTGAGGCAGCCTATAGTTCTACGCGCATAATATGTAGTAGATAAGCAAACCTCTTATATACGTAAAAGTAACTACAATCTGAAAGCTTCTCTCAGAAAGACGAAGGTTTTGTGATCACGCTTCCTTAGTAGGTGTCAGTTCTGACTATTTTCGTGTGATAACGAGAGCAAGAAAAGTTGTTTGTTTTCATTTCAAAGTACACTATATATAATATAGTCATCATCGACATTCCACGGAACTTAATATACTATAAGTTAGTGCGGAAGCAATGTTTAAGTCCTGAAATGGAGTATCGGGAAAATTATAAATACAAGATTTAGAGCTCTCTCTCTCTCTCTCTCTCTCTCTCTCTCTCTCTCTCTCTCTCTCTCTCTCTCTAATAATTAAGGATTCGGACTGTAGCCACTACCTTGTTCCCTCTGGTCCTAGCCTGGGTGGACAGGGAAGGGGCTCTGATCATACGTGTGCATGTTCAGGATAATTGATAATTTGCACAATTGCAATGGCCTCTCAGTTGCCAAATCGGTAACCGTTGTGTTCTTTTTTCTTCATAAGTTCCTTGATAAAACGCGATGTAAGGTATAAGTCGTGTAGGGTATTTAGATAAATATTGTTTTCCTGGTTTAAGATATTACAAGGTCGCTTGAATGAGCTGCTAATACTGATTACATGGATATGATCTCGAGATCCCTCTGGCCAAAGATTGAAATGGAAATTAGCTCATTTATTCGGTATTGACTATACTCTGTTTTTTTTTTCAATCTGTCCATCCGGCTGTGGTGTTTGCGCATGGTAACACTGCGTCCCGGACTTTAAATAATATCCTATTTCGAATATTAACGTGTAATTCGCATACAATAAATTATTAAAAGACTTTTCAATTGCAAATGTATACCCAGATATCCTTTTATTTACCTAAAACTTACACATAGCGTAACTATTTAAAGCCCGGGACGCAGTGTTGCCATGCAAAAACACCACAAGCGGATGGACAGATGGAAAAAAACAGAGTATAATCACTCTCTTTACCTTAGGTCCATTAATATAAAATCATAGAAGTTTTATTTATTTATATATATATATCTATATATATATATATATATATATATATATTATATATTTTATATATTGTGACGAAGTGCCAATTATCTGGTTACTACACTTACCATTCATTAATTGTTACCTCACAACAGCCATGAACCCTCATCACAGGTAAAATACGACTGAATACTCTAAACGCAACAGTGATCCCTTAACAACTTACCAGTATTGCAGAAAATCAGACTAAGTTTCATCAAACAGGTGTGAGGTACTCTTGTAAGTAATCAAATTAATCAAAGGACATCACTCCATCAACAACTTTAAAAGTCTAAGTATTTCCCTGATTTCAAAAGTCTAAGTACTTCCCTGGTTCTAAGTCACTTCAAGTTAATTGAAGGAAAACAGATCAATTACCACTCTATGTTTCTACCTAACATCAATATAATCATAATTAAATACTGGTGTAAATAAAGAAAACACTTATAAAAAATTTTTAATACAAAACTTTATTATTAAACTCAAAATTTATAAGTGAAATTCACAATATCAGGGAAAATTAGTTACTTGAAAACAAAGCAAAGTTTTAATTAATTCTTGAATCAATTAAGTAAAATTAAATCAAAATTAATTTATCACAAAATTCAAGAAAATTAATTCAATCAAAATTCAAAAGTGTTAGGCAATAATTGAAATTTGGAAATTGATTCACAAGTACTAAACAATAATAAAACTTGAAAATTCAGAAGTGTTAAATTCAATTAAATGTGCAACGATTAAGCAATGAAAATAACTAAGTTATTAAATTGTTGAATGCAAATGAAAACACAGAAAAATGTGGAAAATATATTGCCAAAATTGCAGTATTAATTCACATAGAATATAAAATAAAAAAAAGAACACTTCAATAAGAAAATGGATAAATGCACTTCAAATCAAACAAACACAAAACACACAAATTTGCAATGTGTAAAAATGTAAATTTCACTAAACCATTGTAACTATTAGTTATTAGTTCTCTAAACCATCGTAACCAATAGTTATTAGTTTCTTACCAAACACTGACCATTAGTTATTAGTTGCAACTAATAAAAATATAACACACTTTACCTTCTTGGTATACCAATTTTCTTTCTTTGCTGCAGCTTGGTTCACACTCACAAAAACAGGCGCCCGTTACACATGTTTGTTCAGATTCCACAAAATACTAAATAATACTAAATAAACTCTAAGAAATATCAAATTGAAATCTACAAGTTACGAGTGACCATTTTACGTTACGTTAACATCAATTAGGGCGAGGCAAAGAGAGAGAGAGAGAGAAAAGGAGAGAGAGAGAGATGTGAAGGCTTTGAGGTTTTAAAGCCCAAATGAATTCTCTTCCGTACTGAAAGCTGGACAGTGGAGATGACACAAAACGTTTTGGGGCAATGAGAAAGATGGTATAATGCTTCTAGAAACTTCCATTATGACGCAACTTTACAAAGAAACTGTGAAATCTGCATGTGGCATTCGGCAAAGATGAACGCATAGACGAAACGAGTATACATTCATGTAACATACCAGTTAACAAAGGACACGTACCCGATCAAGGCGGAGGTCGAGCGATAATTAAGATTGACATGTTTTTAAAAACACAAGACTCGAGTTCCCTTAATCTCGAGGTCTCTTATCGCAAGGCATGATATAATAGGGTGACAATCCTAGTTTTGAATGGGCAAAGCAAATCTCTCTCTCTTTTCATACTACGTTATATACTTTTTTATATTATGTTTATGCAAAATCTTAACACACATTTAAAACATCCTAATTCTAAGCTAGCTAGGAATCTGAATAAATGTTGCCAAAATCTACATAACATTTTATACAGTCTAAGAGGGGTATATGCATTTTGAAATTAGCAATATGTAATATACCTCCCCCCAGAAAATTTTTTACCGCGGTGTTGAATCCAACGATTCGCAACGAGATAAATAATCAGTAACAACTTTGCTTTTGCCACTAATGTGCTGCACTTTTAAGTATTATACTGTTGCAAGCACAAAGACCACCTGGTCAGTCTTTTGATTATGATTTTTAATTCGCTGGATAAATGATAGTGGATTGTGATCAGACAACACTAAAATTTCTTCATTCCTAGGTCTATTCACATACACTTCAAACTTTTTCAATGCTGTGATTAAGGCTAAAGTTCCTTCTCGATTGTTGAGTATACTTTCTGATGTTTTTTTCAGTTTTGAAGACATGAAGCACACAGGATGGTAGATATTATTTTCATATTCTTGAAGTAGAACAGCTACATGCCACAGTCCAACGCATCAACTTGTATCACAAATTTCTTGTCGAAGTCTGGAGCTAGAAGTACTGGTCCTGAAGTTAAAATGGCTTTTACCTTCTCAGAGGATTCTTGACACTCTGGAGTCCAAACAAACTTAGCTTTGGGACTAGTCAAGTCTGTCAAGGGAGCTACTACGGCTGAGAAATTTGGGCATAAACGACGATAGAATCCAGCCATGCCTAAAAATCTCTGTAGCTGTTTCCTGGTAGTAGGTGGGGTAGCTTTAAGGATACCTTCTATATTAGCATTTACTGGAGCAAGAAGGCCTTTCCCAACTTCAAACCCAAGATACTGCCTTTCCAAACTCACTCTTCTCTAGGTTGACTATTAATCCTGCTTCTTGTAGTTTCTTGAAAACTTTCCTCAGAATCTTCAGATGTTCTTCCCATGTTGTGAGTAAATCACTATGTCATCCAAGTATACACCTACTCCTTCTATCGATCCTAGCAGTTGATTCATCACTTGTTGAAATGTTGCAGGTGCATTCATCAGACCAAACGGCAGAACAGTAAGTATACCGATACAATCCAAAAGGAGTAATAAAAGCTGACAGCAACCTCTCATTCTCATCTAAGGAATTTGATAATATCCTTTCAACAAGTCTATCTTGGAAACAAACTTGGCTTGCCCAATATTATCAAGTAACTGATCTAAGGATAATTGTCAGCCCCAATGATGAATTCAGTTTCCTATAATCAGTACACATTCTAAATGAACCATCTGGTTTCTTCACTAACACACATGTAGAAACTGAAGTGAACTTGAACTGGGGTTTTCTGCTAATCCATGTTGCAGCAAATAAATACTCACTTCTTTCCTCAAAACATCTCCGATGATAAGGTGATAAGTAATAGGCTCTTTGCTTGAAAGGTTTTCCATCTTCTTGAATCTTGATCTCATGCTTGGTCAGATCAGTACACCTACGCACATCTGTACCAATTTCTGGAAAATTCTAATTACTTCACTTAAGTCTTCACCTTATTCACACTCAGATGTTTCAACTTATCCTCCAAATTTTTCCAAAATTGAAGAATTATTCATCTTGCTTTCAGCTCCCCATTCGTAGCCATCTCGTCTCTGTAGATGAGTTGTTTGCGTTATTGACCACAGCTTCAGTTTTTAGTTTTCTGAAAAGAAATAAGGTTTCAAGAGGTTCACATGTATCTTCCTTTGTCGTCTTCTTCATTCTGGTGTTTCATCACATAAGTTCTATCACTTAACTTCTCAATTATCATGTAGGACCTTGAAATTTATTAGTGAGGGGAAATCTCTTGAACAGGTAAGATACTAACACTTGTTGACCAACACTAAAAACTTCTTACCTTAGTCTTAAGCATCATATCTCCTTTTTCATTTTCTCTTGACTCACTTTCATATTTTCTAAAAAGATTTTTCTAATCTCTTTCAACCTTTTTCCTTAAGTTCTTCACATACTCTCCTTGGCTTTCCTCTTGATTTTCTTCCCAGTTGTCTGCAAGAATCTTCAACGGTCCCTCTCACTTCTCTTCCAAAAAACATTTCATTAAGTGAACAACCCATACTTTCTTGGTAAGCACTCCTAACTTCAAACAACATTAATGGTAAACCAGCATCCTATTCTCTTCCTGACTCGAACAATAATTTGTCATCATACTTTTCAATGTCTGGTGGAACCTTTTCCAGGCACCTTGGGTTTCTGGATAATAGGCAGTGGATAACTGTTGTTTCACTCCTAAACAATTCATCACATCCTGGAATAACTTTGAAGTTAAGTTTGTTCCTCTGTCACTTTGTACTATTTCTGGAATACCAAACTTTGAGAAAAAATTCCACAAGTTTTTCAGGCAACTATCTTGGCAGATATGTTTCTAACAGGGGATTGCTTCTGATATCTTGTCACAGGACACCCCTTAATGTTGACAAATACTCATTTCCTTTCTTTGTCTTCACCAGCGTCCAACCATATCTATATCACTTTGTTAAAGGGTTCTCCTCTAACTCTATATGGTTGCATGTAGCATTCTTGATGTTTTCATTCGGTTTTCCAGCTATCTGGCAGGTATGACATTCACGATAAACCTGCTAACATCTTTGTGAAGTCCAGGCCAGAAAAATATTTCATGATCTTCTCCACAGTCTTCCTGATTCCTGTATGTCCAGACTCATGAGCTACTGCTACCACTTTGCTTTCTCATGGATATGGAATCAAAAATTTAATGATATTCGCCCCATACGCATCTCCTGGTATATCTGTATGGTCTATATATACTTCCTCATCAGCAAACCTTCCTTCAGATAATAACAGGTAGGAGTTTGTTGGCATCTCTTCTCATCAACAACTCTGAAGAACAAAATCAGTTAACGATGCATCCCTTCTTCTGCAAGTCCCATTAGCTTCTCTCTTGTCACTTGACCAACTTCAAGGGTTGAATTCTCAATATCTGCTAACTCAGCTCTGTAGTTTTCACTACTGTCTTCAGGAACACGTTGACTACTCGGAGTCTCTTCAGAACGTCAGGTTCTCTTCTTCGTAGTCGTCGTCTTCTTCATCTTCTTGGGATCTCTTCTTGGGCAGCGCTATGGGAACAATTCCCTGGAACAATTCTTCTAAGCACAAAGATCTTTCACTTGATCCTTCTTGGGTGTGTAAATCCTCAGTTTCTTCACTTGCAGTCGTAGTCCTCTTTCATACTTCTGGTAGTTACACAACTAGGAAACAGGTGGGGTTATTCTTCTCCAACTCTACTGTAGGACTATCCTCAATGGTTTGTCTGTCACTACAGGACAAGGGAATCAATGGCACAACCACCACTTCATTCCCCAACAGCCACATGTACACCTTCCACATCCAGTGAGCCCCCTTTACAGCAAAATCACATTCCCTGTCACCAATTCACACGACAGTTGTAAGCGGCATATAGGAGTTACTTTTCCTCTCCTCCTATAACCCTTCAAAATAACTGAATCTCCTGTGAGACTCTTCTCCAACTGAGGGGAGAACCACGTACTACCACACTATGGTAACTCCCTGTATCACATAATATCTTGACTGGTACCATGCACACTCCCTTCTTGAGTTGACAGCATACTTTCATAGATATATGGCTTAAAAGCCTCCACTGCTAAGCCACTCACTGCTTGAGGTTACATTTCCACTGGTTGCTAAACATTCAGCTTGTGTTTGGTTTCATTCTTCTCTGGAGTCTGATTCTTTCCCACACTGCTCTTCATAGTTTGTTTCACCTGGTCACCTTTCACTACTTGATCAACTGGCTTTGACTGCTGTTGATTCCGGTAACACTCTTGACTGTAGTGTCCTACTCTTCCACACTTGAAACAGACAGCATTAGGTTTCTGTAACTGTCTTGAAAAACTGGATGAGGATTTCACATTAGCTTGCTGAGTTGTTGACTCTGGTACTTGACATTGTAATTACGTTTTACTACTAAATAAATATATTGTAACCTTCACTCAGTGTAGCAGCTTTGTCAAGTTTCTTCACCTCTCTCTCTCTCAAATAGGCTCTTATATGTTCAGGAATTCCCTTGAGATACTGTTCAAGAACAAGTAATTCTTCTAAATCATCAAAAGTTTTAATTTTTATCAGCTTCTAACCAACATTTGAAACACCTTCTCACTTTGTATGCATAATCTTGGAATGTTCCCTTCTCATCTTTTCTTAGATTTCTGAATCTTTCATTGTAGTACTCTGGGGTCATCTGGTAAACTTGTAGCACTTGTGTTTAAGTACCTTGTAGTCTTTACACTGATCAGCTGTTAAGGCTAGATACGCACTTCTCCCTTTTCCAATTAGGACACTTTGTAGCAAAACTGACCATTTATCTTCTCGCCATCCCATACCTGAGGCCACTTCTCAAAGTGATCAAAAAAACTCATCTGGAGCTTCTTCAGTAAACTTAGGGATTAACTTCTGTACTCTTACTACATCAAATATAGGGTCTTGATTACCTTGGTTAGGGTTAGACGGTGCTACAAGTAATGTGGAGCTAGCTCTTATCAATTCCATCTCCCTTTCATGTCTTGCAATTTCTCTTTCCTCTTTTATCCTTTCTTTCTCTTTCCTCTTATGCTGCTTTTTCTTCTTCGCTTTCTCTTCTTCTTGTTTTTCCCTGTCTATTTCTTTCTCTTTTCAGCTTGCATTCTCTCTTTCAGCCTGTATTTTCAGCTTAATACAAATTCTCTTCTGCTTCAATGCGTCTAAGCTCTAACTCTGCATCACTTTTCTCTTTCTTTTCTGCTGCTTATTCATGAGATCAGCACGTGCTACATTCAAGACTCGAGCTCCCTTAATCTCGAGGTCTCTTATCGCAAGGCGTTGACATAATAGGGAAACAATCCTAGTTTCGAATGGACAAAGCAAATCTCTCTCTCTTTTCATGCTACGTTATATACTCTTTTTATATTAGTTATGCGAAATCTGAACACACATTTAAACATCCTAATTCTAAGCTAGCTACTATGAGATTCAGGGCCTCTGTAACACGGTTTTTTGGGACTTTGCTCCTTATCAAAGCATCGGATGTAGCTGAAAGTTGACATATGTATATTGTACAACCACACACAAATTTTGTCACCATTATCAATAACCTAAACCCGATAGTTTTGATTTTATAGAGTAAAAATGATCTAGCCGACGCCATGGCCAATGATTGCGAGCCAAGAGTCGAAAAACATTCATTACGTAAGCAAAAGTAAACACACCGTTTTACAAAATGTTGCCCCGCCCATCCACCAGACAAAAAACTCATTCATCTTGTTTCATCGGCTCTGAAACCCATAGCAGTCAAGAATATCAAGAATGACTAACAGGATTTGGAATTGTCCCCGTGGTTGCAAAACATGCATTTTTTTACTTACATTACAACTTTACAGTCAAGAAAAAGCCCGTGGCCATACTGTAGCCTGAATAGGTAATTATTCAGTTTCTAGTTTAAATCCAATGTTTATGGTCTGATTTGTAATTAGCATAACGTGATTATAATACTTGTAATGTCATTCAGGATTTTGAACATTTCCATTAACTATCCACTATGCCACCAAGAGACAGGCAAAGAGAGAGATTGTATGTAAACAGTCTTTATATAACTATTTTTTTGGTAAAATAAGATTTTTATCCAAAGTAAATACAAGCTTATATGTGCTAAAATCTCCAGCAGACCAACGGATCATCCGATATAATTTTTTTCTTCTTCTTTAGGCTGTACGACCGTGTTGGATATAAAGACTTTATGAATGGCGGAACAATACCTAGAAGTGGGTGGGGGTATCTGTGCTAGCGTAGTAATACTACTGAAGCAGTAGTGCCTCCACACAGTAGTAATAAGCAGTAAACTTTTAGGCCAACTGCTGGGATTCTTGAGGATCATTTAGCACTTCTTACAACTACTCGAGAAATGAGTTTTTATAGCCAGAAGTTAAATTTTCTAATCCAACAATGCCCATGATAACCTCAGTGTTATCCTGAATTATAATGAGGCCAAAAGTGGGTGGAGCCTCATGTAGTCATCATTCTGACGATAATTACTGGTGAAGGTTTAAAGCCAAAATACGGTACCGGCTATTCTTTTTTTCAGTAAATAGGTAACTAGCCATAAATAAAAATTGCTTAACATTGGATATAGCAGTTTATCAAATCAAGCTTGTCTACTATGTTTTTTAAAATTACCAACTATTCCCTACATCTTGTCAATCTGATTGTGACATATAAAGTAGACTGTAATTTCTTAGGACACTTATTTTGGGAGTTAGACTAATAATCAAAGTGGTTTTGTATTTATTAACATATTTTGTTGGTTTGTTCATTATGACAATTATCAGTGGAGAGGTTCAGAGTTCATAAAGGTGTACTGCTTTGCTTGTATTTAAATTTTATATCATTGTTGCCAGAGTCTAGCCTTCGTTACGTATAGCCAATCAGCCATCGAGAAAGAGGGAAGAAATGCTGTCATAACTTACGTAACGAGTGCGTTCGGAACCTTTTCTCTGAGTAAGTTGGCCCGTCTTCGAAATAGTCACTTTTACATTATAAGTACCAAATCTATTCAACCTACGTAATGCAGAATACAGTCAAAATTTATGTGTAGATATAATATGTATTCTGAATAAGCGTTATATTTATGAAAATGCATAGATAAAAAGTTATTAACGAAAAAGCCGTGTTACAGAGGCCCTGAATCTCACAGTAGGAATCTGAATAAATGTTGCCAAATTTACATAACATTTTATACAGTCTAAGAGGGGATATATGCGTTTTGAAAGTAGCAATATATAATAATAATATATATGTACACACACACACACAAATATATATATATATATATATATATATATATATATATATTACTATATATATATATATTATATACATATTTAAACGAAGTGTCATTATTGAGAGGTTTATTTGTCGTTATCTTATTTCTTCCCTGTTACTTTTATTTATTTATTTATTTTTTTTTTCACAAATGGTAAATTCTTGGATTATGATCTGTTTACATTTTGAATGCCACAGCAAAAGCAACAATTACTACTATTGCTACTTCTACCATAATATCATTGGTAAGAATAATGATATTGGAGAAACCGATCCACATTTATGTATATGTACAGGTATTTAAAGATAAATCTGTACAGAACAGAAAACTTTCGGGAAACTGTTCGATTGCTCTTTTCCCGAAAGCTTTCTGTATAGATTTATCTGTAAATGTAAATATATGTATATATACGTAACTGTGGATTTGTTTCTCCATTTCAAGACTCATGCTACTACGAAATTTTTTTTTTAATAATGATAGTAGTAGCATGTAACATTCACACAATAACTCTACAATAGTACTTTTAGATAAATTCCAGTCACTCATGATACCGACGCTATCGATGGGAAATATGTTTTTCTTGAATTAGGAACCTTTTCTCCCTTGTGAGTCTCATCAGTATAACAACAACACGTTCGATGAACACTCGGATCAATGCGTGGATGGGTGACCAACATTGAGTATCAGAAGCGTCAAAATCCCTGGATTCGATGCTCGGAAGCTAACCACAGAACTCAGGGGGGGAGCGGGAGGGGGGCCGGATTCAGGTCAAGGCTGCAATATTTCAAAATGATGATTACGAAGCCAACGTAGTGACCGGATACTTAATGAAATTACATTTTTCTGGGAAGCTGTTTTTGACATCATACTTTTTTTACGAGCGTTATTAACAAACTTCAGAGGTTTCTTTCCTTCTATCAGCCAGTTCCCCTTTCCAAGTTATAATCGAATTTACTAAGAAAGGCTTCCAGTAGTTTATGGAACGGGTAACTTTTCCAGGAGCGTCCTTGCCCTTAATTTCGTGCTATTTTTCCTCAAGAGGAAGTTTCGCTGGAAAACATTTTAATCTGGATGGTGATTAGACAGTTAAATGTGATTTATTATATTTAATATGCGCAGGTGAAATAACGCGGTTTTCATATGTAATTGTCATTCACAGGTATTTCATAAATCACTGTTATTAAAAGTGTTATGTTTGTTGAATTATCATTATAATCGTTATGACCATGAGTAGAGAGAGAGAGAGAGAGAGAGAGAGAGAGAGAGAGGAGAGTGTAGTGACGATGCTCCTTGAAATTTATAAAGATAATCATAATCTGTTTTTGTAGCCTTGTTCAATGCAACTGCTTTCGAAATACCTTGCAATGATTATTTATGTTTAGCAGTAAGAAACAGAGCAAAAATAATCGCCAGTTCATTAGATAACGAATTATTGCAATCACTCGCTATCGATTTGTGAGTTTCCGGTCAGCAGTGAAATTGTATTCTTGTCTTCTTCTTTTTTTCCTAATAATCAAAATGCGCTTAAACCTGGAATCATTAACTGGATGAAACTCTTGGTTAGGTTCCAATTTATTTTTTTCATTTATTTTTTTTTTATTTTTTTTAAGAACATAGGGAATTATTCAGAAAATATAGATGAGTATTTAAAAAAAAAAAGAACATGGGGAACTATTCAGAAAATATAGATGAGGGTTTTTTTTAAAAAGAACATGGGGAACTATTCAGAAAATATATATAAGGGTTTTTTTAAAGAACATGGGGAACTATTCAGAAAATATATATAAGGGTTTTTTTAAAAGAACATGGGGAACTATTCAGAAAATATATATAAGGTTTTTTTTAAAAGAACATGGGGAACTATTCAGAAAATATATATAAGGGTTTTTTTAAAGAACATGGGGAACTATTCAGAAAATATAGATGAGGGTTTTTTTTAAAAGAAGATGGGGAACTATTCAGAAAAGATATATAAGGGTTTTTTAAAAGAACATGGGGAACTATTCAGAAAATATATATAAGGGTTTTTTTAAAAGAACATGGGGAACTATTCAGAAAATATATATAAGGGTTTTTTTAAAAGAACATGGGGAACTATTCAGAAAATAGATGAGGGGTTTTTTTTTTTAAAAGAAGATGGGGAACTATTCAGAAAAGATACATAAGGGTTTTTTAAAAGAACATGGGGAACTATTCAGAAAATATATATAAGGGTTTTTTTAAAAGAACATGGGGAACTATTCAGAAAATATATATAAGGGTTTTTTTAAAGAACATGGGGAACTATTCAGAAAATATAGATGAGGGTTTTTTTTAAAAGAAGATGGGGAACTATTCAGAAAAGATATATAAGGGTTTTTTAAAAGAACATGGGGAACTATTCAGAAAATATATATAAGGGTTTTTTTAAAAGAAGATGGGGAACTATTCAGAAAATATATATAAGGGTTTTTTTAAAGAACATGGGGAACTATTCAGAAAATATAGATGAGGGTTTTTTTTAAAAGAAGATGGGGAACTATTCAGAAAATATATATAAGGGTTTTTTTAAAAGAACATGGGGAACTATTCAGAAAATATATATAAGGGTTTTTTTAAAGAACATGGGGAACTATTCAGAAAATATAGATGAGGGTTTTTTTTAAAAGAGATGGGGAACTATTCAGAAAATATATATAAGGGTTTTTTTTAAAAGAAGATGGGGAACTATTCAGAAAATATATATAAGGGTTTTTTTTAAAAGAACATGGGGAACTATTCAGAAAATATAGATAAGAGTTTTTAAAAAAAGAGCATGGGGAACTATTCAGAAAATATTAGAAAATAAGGGTAAAAGGGTTTTTTTTAAAAGAACATGGGGCAACAGAAAATATTCAGCATAGAAAATAGAGGGAGGGGAAAAAGAAAAAAAAAGGGAAAAGAAAAAGGGGTAAGAGAAAAAGAAAGATTTTTAAAAAAAGAGAGGGGAACACGAGAAAAAAAAAGGGAAAGAAGGGGAAAAGAAAAAAGAAACGATAAAAAAAGAGAGGGGAACTATTCAGAAAGTATAGATGAGGGTTCTTAAAAAAAAAAAAAAAAAAAAAGAACATGGGAACTATTCAGAAAATATATATGAGGGTTTAAAAAAAAAAGAATATGGGGAACTATTCAGAAAATATAAATGAGGGACGTAAATCCAGCATTTTAATTTCAGGAAGTGCGACTGTTTGGGCAGGTTAATTGACCCTCGGTCTTAAGGTCCATGTGGTATGCCCTGACACGTGCAAATGCCCTGTGGTAGCCTCGTACCTGAGACGTGCAATAACGCATTGTTCCACATGGAAACCTACCCACAGAGAGCTCGGACATGTTAGGCAGTTCCTAACTTATAACGGACACGATAGCTGTTTTATAAGGAAACAGTTGGACGTGGATGCCAGCACATCAGAGACGATGCCTATCTCATCAGAGAAACATCATATTGTATTACAAGGCTGCATATCACAGCCAAGTTCAAGGAAGGTCAAGACCACGAAGAGAATAATTAACAGAAGCACAACTCCAACGAATCATGACGACAGTATTTCCTAAGCGCCTCGGTGACGTGGTCGGTATGGTGTTGGCGTGCCACCTTGGTGGCCGCGAGTTCGATTCTCGGGCATTCCATTGAGGGGTCAGAGAAGTGTATTTCTTGTGAGAGAAATTCACTCTCGACGTGGTTCGGAAGTCACGTCAAGCCGTTGGTCCCGTGACTGAATAACCACTGGTTCCATGCAACGTAAAAAGACCATACAGACAAAGACAGTATTTCCTAGTGTGTCTACTGCCGCCCGAACCTATAATATTATAGTCAGCAACTTTTGTCATGCGAAATGGCGTTGGATTCCCCCGTAGAGAGATGTAGAAGTGGACTCCAACGTAATATACAAATATAAATGTACCGAAGGGGCATGTCAAGCCCTCAGCAATTACCACTTTGCACTGGCAGTTGCAACCTCACCTCGACCAAGGGGCAATACGTCTGCAATACGCACAAGACCATGACTGTAAAATGACATTAGAAGATTTCTTTTTAGTTGGGAAAAAAACTCTCTATCGCGAGAGTATATAAAATGTTCTAAGGAGTCCACAATAATAAAAAAATTTTGCGAGTTCGTGTATAATTCAAAACCCCTTAAATCATACACGAATTCGCAACATTTTTTATTATTGTGGACCTCTTAGAACTAGAAGAATTATTATAAAACACAGAGATCATGCAAAGAGAAGCCAAGTTTCAAAGATTGCAAATAGAAGAAGCTGTGAGCATAAATCAGGAACGGACTGCGTTAAATATACAGAAGAACGCGGGCACCATCTTCTCTTCTTCGAGGAAACCGCAGGAAATCTATGAGAACCATAAGTGAGACAAGCGACGAAAAGCCCCTGGACGCGACTACCGACAAAGGAGCAAATCACGCCCTTGCCCACGCCCTTTGCGGCGACATAAGACGCATCTGACTGAACACCAGCTGCCGCCCAGAAAGCAATACGAGAGAATGAAACCCGCCGTCCAATAGAAATTCGGCACCTCAATGACGTCATGTTCGGAATTCAAGCGTCTGCAAAGTATATAAAACCTTGCATGTCGATTGATAATCCAGTCCTAATGATGCAACCGAGAGAGGTGGAGAGACAGTCCGTCAACTAGAAAAAGATGAAGTGAATAGAAAGAATTTCGAATAATTTGTAATTTCTCCTTATTCCTGAGAGGGGGCCAGAAGAGAAAGAGAAGGATGGACAATGCCACTGGCTTTGAAGGTATTACCAAAATTAATCAATTTTGTATTAATCATTGAAAAATATCTTTGTTTTATTTTTTTTTTGCAACTTTCATAAATATACATTTAACTAACAATATACCAGAATATACGACTTATATATATATATATATATATATATATATATATATATATACATATATATATATATATATATATATAATATATATATATATGTATAGTATATAATATATATATATATATATATATATATCTATATATATATACTATATATATATATATATATATATATATATATATATATATATATATATATATATATATATATATATATAAGTCGTATATCTGGTAATATTATTAGTTGTATGTATATTCATGAAAGTTGCAAAAAATAAAACAAATACATTGTTCAATGGTTAATACAAAAATGATTAATTTTGGTAATACCTTCAAACCCCCGCATCCAACGAGTGATATATTATTGTGGGTGCAAACATTGTTTTAAATAGAATGAATTTATGTTTGATTCCGTATAATTTATCGCTCTAAAATTCAAGGATAAATCCATTAGCGGTACAAAGCATGCATAAATATGGATATACTTTCGAAATATTTGGCTCCGGACGTCGGCCCTATTCCATTATTTCGAAAGTTTTCGTATCTGGACACTTATCTTTTCATTCCATGATACTGACGTCATGTTGTCATTAACATTAATATTAACACCGATTAGATACTAAGATGTTACCTAAATATTGTCATTATATGTATTATCCTATCCATATGCATACATAATCATTCACACATATGCACAAACACAAACACACACACGCATCTCTCTCTCTCTCTCTCTCTCTCTCTCTCTCTCTCTCTCTCTCTCTCTCTCTCTCTCTCTCTCTCTCTCTCCTAGACGTACTAATCATAAGAGAACAGAGCAGATATGCAGGAAATCCACTTTCGCTGTTCCATATATTCATTTCTTAAGGTACCACGATATATCCGTAAAGACAATGGTCGGGTACAACCTATTCCTCAGGGGGCTTAAAATATGTTCAAATAGGTACGTAGAAAAAGAATTCAACACGATCCGCCAACACCTAATGCAACTGCTTTACCCGCCATACATTATGGAGAAGCTATTAATAAAGAAAATACAATATACTACAGAGGTCCCACTCACAACAGACAAATAGATTTCAACAATAAAATAAATCTTCCGTACGATGAAAACATCCAGAGAGCTATCTATAAAACATATAATCCTTTCATTTTCCATTATCCCAAATCCATCGGGAGTTCGCTCATTAACGTATACTTAAATAAAAGAGAAGAAGAGGCCGGGTTTACAAGATACCGTGTAGCAATTGTAATGAGATTTACGTTGGGGAAACCGGTAGATCCATCTCGCAAAGATTAGCAGAGCACAAGAGAACTTGAGGATTTTCCTACATGTCAGGGACAAAGGCCATACTATGAACTTGAGTGGGGCAGAGCTGGTTTTCGAAAGCAGCTGTCCGTACAAAAGGAACATGCCGGAATCTGCTATCATCAATCAAACCAACAATATGAATCTGTCAAGAGGACACTGGATATCGGATGACATCGACGAGATAATGAGGCGAGAAGACACCGTGGAATAGTTTAATTCCCATACTTCCTAGTGTCACCAATACTATATTACTGCCACAACTACAAATTCTTTGTATATATACTATTGTAAAACATTTTATGTCCATATTTTACTAGTGATCAGGAGCACAGAAGGAAGTGCTCGAAATATATGGTTGCAACGTTCAAATAGTGTTTTTATAGGGTTATAGGCCTTTTATCTTCATATTATACTATTGTATTACAGTAAAAGACATTCATATATATCTATATATATATATATATATATATATATATATATATATATATATATATATATATATGTGTGTGTGTGTGCGTGTCTGTGTGTGTGTGTGTGTCAGCAATAAGTCACCAAACAGCACGTGACAAATATGTACGTAAATAGCCCACATGAAAAATGCAAAATTATAGACCAGGTACTAAGCGCCTTCGTGTATGCGTACACTTCTTCGGTATGCAATACACGAAGCGCTTGGTACCTGTTCTTTAATTTTTGATCCTTTCATGTGGCTATTTGACGTATTATATATATATATATATATATATATATATTTATATATATATATATACCATATATATATATATATATATATATATATATATATGTATATATAATATATATATATATATATATATATATATATATATACATATACACGTATATGTATATACTCGTATATATATGGTAAAGAACTGCCAAATACCAATAACAAATGTTAACTTGATGCGCTTAAGATTACTTACTATGAAGATGAAGACAAGATTCGCGTTACACATTAGATGTTGCATAAATCAATGCATAAATACCTATTGTCATATTCTAAATAGAAGAGCACGGGATCAATATATAACGGAACCCACATCAATAATTAAGAGGCCCCTGACTTCAAAGAACGACTAACTTCGCTGTGTGGCAGAGTAATTGTTTTTTTATATTCCAAACACACTCAATTCTCAACGCAGTCTTCAGATTCTCATCTATAACCGGATCACGTCTGTGAACTTTCGATGTCTCTAAGTATCATTGATTTTGGGGATCGACGGTCCTCCGGGGGAAATGATTACTATGCAAGGGCACGCTTCGGGTATAAGGTTGAAGGACCTGGTCCACCATCGGGAATCGCTGCTTTATCAATCACGGAGATAAGAGGTCCTCCGTTGGTGAGAGATGGAAGAAGAAGCAGCGTGCTTATATTGATCTGTTCCTCTAATTCATAGCTGCGCTCATTGGGGAATTTTATCATAATTCGTTCGGCATGAGAGGCATTCAAGCCTTGAGGGAAATTTGAATATACACCCGCAGTTAATTAAGGAAGCAAGCAAGCAAGCAAGCAAAAAACCAACACGAGGGAGAGAGGGAAAAAAAGATAATACATTATTTTATGCATAGTCCAAAGCAGTTCACAATGTTATTATCTTTCTGCAAACTATAATAAATTGTGTATCCTAATTTCTAACGCATGTTTCCAAGTTTATAAACCGAAGAGGAAATACCTATTCACATTCGCTTTATTTAATGAATTCTTCCGGTCCTTGCCTCCAACCTCTGTCACAATTCCAAGAAAACAAAACGTTTTCTATGGTTATATGTGACGCGGACGAATCTTCTGTGTAAGAGAAAGAAAGAAAAGCCATCACCCAGGACGATGATGGACGTCTCCAGGGAGGAATTAAGTCCCTACCTGGAACCCTGGAAAAGTTGGAGTAATTGTGCCCAAGAAGACATCCTTTCCATCTTCCCCTAGACGCGGGTTTTTAATTAAAACAAAAGCTCCTTTCTTATGGGGATTTCAACTTTGCCTGTTGATAAATTTTTATTTGCTTTCTTTTTTTTAGTCAGTTAGCCTAATGTTTTGGATAATAACAATAATAATAATGATAATAATAATAATAATAATAATAATAATAATAATAATAATAATAATAATAATGGAAAAGTAAATCCCACAGTAATATGTCTGATCTGTTATTTAAAATACAAGCAGAGAGCTTTCGAAGACCTGCACGGTCCTCCTTGTCAATCTGAATACAATTACTAACAGTGACCATACAAGAACTCTGTTTTTGACTAGTTTACAAATAGCCTGTTTGATGATGTAGTTGGCTCTTCACGTTATCCCTCGTTCTCCAACGGCAAACCAGCTAATCGCCTAGATCTTCGAAGTGGCGGTTCGTCTCTTGAATCGTTTGATGTGTTGTCCATAGCAGCTTGGGCGCCTGCAACTAGGGACACGGGATGGGTCTCTGTTACCTGAACGAAAGAAGATGAGGCAGCGGCAGTATCAGAGGTGGCTAGATTATTGGTGTTATTACCATGCAACCTATATCTGTTATAATCTTCTGATAAACTGACAGCAAATTATTTCATTTACAATAAAATCTTCTTGCGTAAAGGCTTTATTGCCTTCCATAGAGAGGACCCATTTTGTTAATAATTGCTCCTTCAAACTAACCTTTCTAATACCTGTATCCTTACTATTGAAAATTACTTTTGACTCGTTCCAATTAATGCGTGATCGTCATTTTAAACTGTGTGAGACTAGTACATTATTCTCAGCATGCAAATTTATAAGATCTTTTGTGTTCATTGATTCTGATTGGTAGTCCCCTCCCACTTTCCTCCGTAATATTTCTTATCGCAATCCAGACAAGGTATTTCATAAACACCAATTTCTTTGTTAAAGCTTTGGTTAGAGTTATTATTTTGCATGAGACAGCCTTTGAGTGTATTCTTATAGTTGAATACCAGGTTGACCTTTTCTTCACCTTTTCATTTACTGTTTTTCTAATATTATGTAAGTTGGGATTAATGGTAAGGTTAGATACTTTTTTGATTCTTTTTTGTATTCATATTGACTTTTTATATAGAAAATCCTCCTTTTGGCTTTAGTGAAGGCATTATTTATGAAATTTTCTGGATAGCATAATTTTCCAAAAACTTCTTTTATATGATTAAATTCGCTGTCAGAATCAATGAACACAAAGAGCTTATAATTGCATGCTGAGAATAATGTACTAGTCTCACGCACGTTTAATGACGATCACCGCATTAATTGGAACGAGTCAAAAGTAATTTTCAATAGTAAGGATACAGGTATTAGAAGGTTAGTTGAAGGAGCAATATAACATGGGTCTCTCTATGGAAGGCAATAAAAGCCTTTACGCAAGAAGATTTTATTGTAAATGAAATAATTTGCTGTCAGTTTATCAGAGATTATAAACGATATAGGCTGCATGGTAATAACACCAATAATCTAGCCACCTCTGATACTGCCGCTGCCTCATCTTCTTTCGTTCAGGTAACAGAGACCCATCCCGTGTCCCTAGTTGCAGGCGCCCAAGCTGCTATGGACAACACATCAAACGATTCAAGAGACGAAACCGCCACTTCGAAGATCTAGGCGATTAGCTGGTTTGCCGTTGGAGAACGAGGGGATAACGTGAAAAGCCAACTACATCATCAACAGGCTATTTGTAAACTAGTCAAAAAACAGAGTTCTTGTATGGTCACTGTTAGTAATTGTATCAGATTGACAAGGAGGACCGTGCAGGTCTTCGAAAGCTCTCTGCTTTGTATTTTAAAATAACAGATCAGACATATTACTGTGGATTTACTTTTCCATTTTTATTTTATGAACTCATGTGATTATGAGGTTTCTTTGAATAATAATAATAATAATGATAATAATAATAATAATAATAATAAAAACCACTATAAAAACCACCCAGTCGAATAGGATGACTGTGATAAAAAAAATATATAATGATAATAATAATGACACAAAATAAGCTTTCTATGTCCATAATCAATATCAGCCTGTCCATGTTTACTAATAATAATGATAATAAATCGAGAAATACTAAATTTTTTACTCCTAAGAGGGGAAAAAGACCCATTAGTTGAAAGTTATATTTCTATTTCCTTTTAGTTTTGAACCATTTTTTTTTACCGATATTGTGAATAGCATCGCCCTCAGACTGAGATAGCTCCTGCTATCACACCTGAAGGACCCTTTTTGATATCACAATGTTCCTCTGAATGTGATGACGGCAATAATCACCTTTCGTAAAGAACACCACCTTGCAAAGTTTATCTAAAGAATGAACATATAACAAGATGGAGACTGGAATAATGCTGCTCTCTAAATAGAAATGCAATTCTTAGCCGTGCCTCGAAAACCACTATCAAAATAGTTATGTTTGTTGAATGATTAGTTTCATTTTGGTGTCTAATTCCAGCAGTAATATTATTAATTTCATTTTAGTGTCTAATTCCAGCAGTAATATTATTAATTTCATTTTAGTGTCTAATTCCAGCAGTAATATTATTAGTTTCATTTTGGTGTCTAATTCCAGCAGTAATAACATGTCAGAGAGAGAGAGAGAGAGAGAGAGAGAGAGAGAGAGAGAGAGAGAGACTAATAGCCACTATCTTGAATGGTGTCTCAGTATGACGTAACCACCGTCGCCCCAGACAGATCTATCCACAAGAACAATTGCCAACGTCTGTCAAGTTTATGAAGAAGAATTAATTACGAAGAAGATCGCGTACGGCATTAACACACGAGCTACGCTTGAGAAACGCATTGTCTTAGTAGGTCACTTGTGCGTTGAGTAATTAAGTAATTTGTTATGCTCAAATTCATACACACTTAATTAAGCACACACGCACACCATATACGACATCGCAGTTTTGGGAGTAACCTAGACATGTTTGATTCAAATCCCATTGTTAACTCTTTAGCTTTACGGTAGTGAACGCTTGATGTCAATGAAGCAATGGCATAGGAATAGCAACCTGAACATTTGAAGACTGGTGTGCTATATATATATATATATATATATATATATATATATATATATATATATATATATATATATATATATATATATATATATATATATATATATATATATATATATATATTTGTGTGTGTATGTATGTATGGTTTGTGTGGTGTATGTATGTATGTATTTATGTATGTATATGTGTGTCTACGCATGTATATATATATATATATATATATATATATATATATATATATATATATATATATATATATACATACATATACATGCGTAGATACACATATACATATATATATATGTATATGTATATATATGTATATATATATACATACTACTACATACATATATATATATATATATATATATATATATATATATATAGAGAGAGAGAGAGAGAGGAGAGAGAGGGAATGCGAGAAGAGAGAGAGAGAGATAAATGCATAGACTGACAGATGCAGTGTTTCTCAAACTTTTGTTTTTGCGGTTGAACAGAAATTCAACTATACAAAAAAAGGATGAAGGACAAAAATAAGAAACAAGGATAGACATCTGACTTTGAAATTTGCTGAAATCCTCGCTTCTGTCAAATGAAATGAAACTATACTATGTTTTTTTTTTCATCTGTCCATCCGCCTGTGGTGTTTTCGCATGAAAACACTGCGTCCCAGGCTGTAAATAGTTACGCTTTGTGTAAGTTTTAGGTAAATAAAAGAATATCTGGGTGTGCATTTGCAACTGAAAAGTGTTTTAATAATTTACTGTATGCGAATTACACCGTTAAGGTTCGAAATAGGATATTATTTAAAGGCCGGGACGCAGTGTTGCCATGCGCAAACACGACAGATGAAAAAAAAAACAGAGTTTGATTAGTGAGTTTTAACATAGCAATAACGTCGCTTAATCTTAAGGAATGACGCTGTAGATAAACTTAGTGGGGCGTAATAAACCTGTAAAGTACAACAAATGAATATTGAATCCTGTGGATTTATTGAATGGAATTAAATATGGAATTTAGGCCAAAGGCCAAGCACTGGGAACTATCGGAAACTAACAGTAAAAGGTTTGAATGGTGTAAGAGGAGGAAAACCTCAGGCAGTTGCACTATGAATCAATTGTTAAGAGAGATTGGAAAGTAAGATGGAAGAAAGAGAATATGAAAAGAGGTACAGTAAAAGAGCTAGGGGCCGAAGGAACACTGCAAAGACCCTTAAGTAATGCCTATAATGCTGGGGATTTATTCGAAGATCTTTTGGAATTAACAACGACTGATTTGGGTTAATTTCCCTTTGCAATTATATAAAATAAAATAAAGACAAGGAACACAATTTCCAAAAGAGCTCTTTCCCAAGAACCCTCTTTCTCCAGCCACTCTCTCTCTCTCTCTCTCTCTCTCTCTCTCTCTCTCTCTCTCTCTCTCCAACCAGGGAACATCTGTTCCACAAGAAAAACAAAAGAGTACCACAAGGGTGTCTTCTCAAGTGAGTGGAAAACGAATGGTTCCATTTCCTTTCCGCGGAAGAGGCTGACATTTTCCCAGACTTTTTCTGGAGACGGAGAAACCTGTTGGTGTGGCTTCATTTGCAAGTCTAAATTGTTACCTGAATATATATAAATCTGATTTCCAGTTATCGCTGACGTATTTTCTTCTTCGACGTTTTATTATAGTATTGAGATAAAAAAAAATAGGTCATTAACAGAGAGAGAGAGAGAGAGAGAGAGAGAGAGAGAGAGAGAGAGAGAGATTTTAACTGAGCAGAGTAGCAGTTCGTCACACGATCCATTTCCATGTTCATGCATCCAAACACGGCACTGTGCCAGATTTTGAATTGAGCTTTCCACGAAACAGAGAACAGAGGCTCGATGCACATCATACATTAAAAATAAAAATGAAGGTGACGTGTTATGAAACATAAAAATCCATTCACGTTCTAATTTGTATCCCATTTTCCATTGCATCCTTAGGAGCGTCTGCAGTTTCGTTTGTGTAAATAAGCTTTGTGTCATCGTCTTCTGAAAACCATCCCTATCTTTCCGACTTACTTCTCCATCTCCCAAAAAAGCAATGTGGGCCAATTCAGCGCATCAATATTTCTGACAACGTAGGTTTCGAAAGAGCAATATGTATTCCTCCTCATGACTCGTCGGTTCCTTCGCCTGCTACATTCAAATATGTTTCCTTGCTATTTCATAACAAAAAATGGGATTTCATTCATAGAGAGCGAGTGATTCCAAATGAACCGAAATATAGAAAGAACGAGAGAGAGAAAGAAAGAAAAAAAATAATGCAGTCTTTTCACCGTATTGTTTCAGTATTTCAATGGATTCGAGGCTCGCTTCGACAGCTAATTTTTTCCCGACACAATAGAACTCTCGACAAGAAACGTCTCATATGAGAAATTAACAATGAACTGCGTTACGTTTTTCCTCACAATTTCTTATGGGTTTGTAAGTTTTTCTTTTCCAGCGTATTGCGATGACAGAAATAACAGAGCATATATTTCTTACTCCCCCACCCCCCTTGTTTTATTAAACTACACAAATTAGAAACCCTTACCTGTTGTCAATGGTGCCCTCTGTCTGCAACCATGTCGTTAGGTTATTAAGATCTCGTAAGTATAAAAATATACTATTTATTACCCAAAGCAGTTCAATATAAAATAGAACAAAATGATTAACAAGTCATAATGACAG